>NC_052150.1:103702244-104057340 GCF_902713615.1 Scyliorhinus canicula
AGATCATGATGTCTAATGTTAGATGTGATCCCACGATTGGACAGCATTTTCCAAACAATCCTGAGTGAGTGTGCTATGAATTACAATAATAACCAATTTAAGATTGTCATATTTTCATATGATGTGCAGGGATTTTTTTCTGCAGGCAAAATGGATATATCTAGGCATTGCGCCTTTTTGGAATTAAGCAAAAACATGAGGGACAAAGGTTTCCTGGTGCATTCTCCATTACAGTGCATAGATCAATCAAAGCTAATTCACCAACTAATCAACACTCTTTTCTCATGTAGTATAAATTGTTCCTCCCTTTGAAATTTAACATTCGTGTGCCTGTCCTGATGAGTGCAAGATGAAAAGCTTCAATAGCACGTCTCCTTTTTCAGAAATATTCAAGTTCTGTACTTCCAAACAACTTTATATTCCTGCTTTATCAGTAGTAATGAGGAGTGGGATCATTGATTACAATGATGCTGAGCCCAACTGCAACCTAACACAATATCATTTAACTGAAAACAGATCTAAGGCAGGATTTTCCGGTCGGGCTAAGGACAATTCCCATGACGGGTGGGACTGGAAGTCTAACCCCAAGAGTCAAACTTCATACCTTCCTAATTTACACTTCTCCAACAAATCATGTGATTTGTTAACCTATTAAAGGGTTAATCTGGAATAAAATCTATTAAATTATTAATCAGTACTATATTATCATTGACTATGTAAAGGATGCAAAATTAAGGATTAATCTGTCGGAAAATGAAACATTGTGAAAGAGTAGATTTTAAGGTAAAATTTCTTCTTTTAACTTTTAAGATTTGGTTTTTCTTTCCCATGAATAATAAAGAATAAAATTAATTATTTATTATACATTACAAAAAGAGTACAGGGAGCTGGATGATAGCACATTAGTTATTGAATGAAACCAAAAGTCCAGCAACAATACCTGTGTTTTGAAGTAACATGGAAATATTTTAAATGGGAAATTGCTTTGAATGTGTGTGCTTTATGAATTGTCCGTCACAATCCCCTATCCATAGGGATTTAAAGAAAATGATTCAATTCAAAAGTCAAAATGTCGTATTGAAACAATTAAAGGTTTTAGTGCAGATTTTTAAATTATAAATCACTGCATTGTGAATGCTATGATGAAAGGTTAGCCATCATGACCAAACTCTTTGATTAAATGTCAAGGGATAAAATGATTCCATTTTCATAGTTACAATGTCATTCATACACATCAGCCCACACAGTTTGACAATGACTGTAAAGAAAGTAAAATATAATTTAAAAATTACTTTTCTGATAATTTTTATGGGAGTTGTTTAGATCATCAGAATGTATTCTAAAAGGGTGCTATTAGAGAATGACTAAATCCAGTTGGATAACGCCTGCCTGCTGTGCAAATTACTGAAACAATGCCAATAAAATTATATTGACATCAAATGAAGAATGTGAAAGCATGATTATAGGACCTATTGCACAACTTTTCTCATTCAGTTTTTAGAATGGTGAAGACTTTTATTGCCATCTGCTGGATAAAGCAAAAAACATTCCAAAATATAGACCTGGATTTTGAGCTAAGAAGAAAGGCTATCAGGGTTCACCATTATCAAGGAGTACATCACGCAGCAACATCCAGCAGAGCCCCCATGTAGGCAATTAAAGATGGAAAACAGGAAGCTGTCCAATATTCCATGCTCCTCCACAAATTTTGTTCTAATAGTAACTCACTAAAGCATTCACATGCATGTAAGGGCATGGATGTTTTAGTCATTAGATACCCACTAACCAGAGCAGAGAAAGGTGGGATATCTCCATTCAAGAGAATTTCTACCAGTGTTATAAGTCTTAATTACTGCCAAAGAAAAAACCTCTCTGCCACTTAAAATTCATTTTTTCAAGTGAAGTCTCAATCCTTTAGATTTTAATTATTGTTGGAGAATATTTTTTTAAATAAAAAGACTTATTTTTACTTTTTCCGTCTCTTTTATCTTTAGTTTAGTCCCATTGTTCTTGCCCTCTATTCTTTCACTTTCTTTACATTGAATTAATTATTCTAACACCCTGGGTGCAATTTACCGTCCTCATCACGGCCAACTTGGTGATGAGACCATGGCATTATAGAAATGCTCAGCATGTGAAGAGTTAATGTCATGTTAGAATTAGCCACTAGATGGAGCTAGGGACAGTACTATAAAAGGCGCTAACTCTTAGGCTTCTGGGAGAGAAAGTGGAATAGAGGAGAGGAGACTGGAGTGAAGTGCATTGTAGAGCTAATGAAGATAGAATATAGTTACAGTTAGAGTATATAGATAGTGTTAGTCAGTGTAGTTTAATATCATCTATTTGTTTACTATAGGAATAAGTGTTGAACGTTAATTTAAGTAGTGTAAAGAAATTTATCTTTGTTGATGAACATCACTTCAAGTGTATTTGTGAACACTACGCTTTCCATCCTGAGGTCCACCTCACAAAGATCACCACAGAGACGACGCCATTGAATTTTGCGAGAGGCTTCTCGCGAGATTCATGACACTTGAGAGTGTCATGTGAGAGTACCTTTTTGAAATGGATGTTTATCAGCAATGTCAGAATGTGGGTGGAGCTGGGCTGTCTGTCAGCTTTTTACTTTAATTTTAGGCTGTTCGCTGCAGGGTGTGTTTTAGTTTCGTTTTCAGTGTTGGAGCTGAAGCCAGACCAAGCAGGTGTACTGTTGTTCTTTCTGCCATCAAAAGACTACCTCTTGATCATTTGGTAAATTCAGAATTATAAATGTTTTCAGTAGTGGCTTTAACCTGATGTGCTTCTGTTAAAGGTTTTGTTTTTAGTCGTATGGATATTAAAATAAAAGCTTAAAGGATTACTTAGTGTTGTAGTCTTTGGGGGTTGTATTTGAATTAATGGTTGCTAAGATGTTCACTGTATGTTTTAAAAAGGTTAACTTGAGTTCATAGAATAAACATTGTTTTGCTTTAAAAACTACTTTTCCATTTCTGCTGTACCACACCTGTAGAGTGGGCCATGTGCTCCCCATACCACAATCTATTAAAAGTTGTGGGTCAGGTGAAATCCATGATACACTTTGGGGTTCTCTAAACCCTGGCCCAAAACAAGAGGTTTTGCAAGATTCATCCGAACCTCACGAACCGCGCAAGGTGAGATTCAGGTAAGTATATTTAAATGAGCCATATGCGTCATTTAAATATGTCTATTCCGGATTCTACTGGCACCCGGGAACTAATGGCCTCCCCAGGGAGGACTGGGCCAGACGCCGTTTAGTACAGGTCCATATTATAATGATCCCAGACCAGAGCCCAACAGTGGCTTGGATACTGGACTGAAACCCCAATATTTTAGTTTATTTGAAAGACTGTGCAAAAATAATTTGCACCAGGAGTGATTGCATAAAGAAATAGTGCTTTGGTATTGTTAAAACAAAACTTTCTTATGAATAATAACTTATAATTACCCCCTTAAACACTACTACTCAATTTCCCATTAAACAATAAGTAAAGAAACATACAGCTTTCAATCTATATTACTGTGGAAGAAGTATGGACTCAGCATCAGACAGATCAGAATTCAACTCCTCTCTCCAAAGCTGTCTCCAAAAACTGCCTCTCTATTCAGCACAGGGCGGCACAGTAGCACAGTGGGTAGCACTGCTGCATCACAGTGCCAGAGACAAGGGTTCAATTCTAACTTTGGCTGACTGTCAGTGTGGCATTTGCACTTTCTCCCTGTGTCTATGGGGGTGTCCTCCAGCTGCTCCCGTTTTCTTCCACAGTCCAAAAATATGCAGGTTAGGTGGATTGGACATGCTAAATTGCCCCTTAGGGTGTGGTTGCAGGAATAGGGCAGGGGATTGGGCATAGGCGGGGTGGTCTTTTCTCAGGGTTAGTGAAGACTCAATGACCCAAATGGTTTCCTTCTGCACCATAGGGATTCTATTCAAAATGTCACTTTGCATACCTTGCTCCACCAGCAATTACCTAATTTTTTCGAAACTGAAAAACAAATGATCTCTGCAAGCTGCAAAGCACATTAACTCCCCAGGGACTTCCCCGGCCAAACCACAATCCATTAGCCCAGATGAAAAAACACATTCCTTTATCGGTTTCACCTTCTGGCCTTCTAAAAGCACCCAGGCACTGCAAAACAGAATTTTTGTTTTAAAAACATGACCACTGCAGTTAAACACACTCTAACTCCAGGCTTTTAACCCTTAAAGTGTCTTAGAATCTAATATTCCTAAAGTCTTCCATTTATAGCAACCCAAATGTGGGCAAGGCATAACAGCAGCTAGGGGGTTTCCCAGGCCATTGAAGATGCCTGGGTGGTCAGGGACAGGGCAGGGTGGTCTCCTGGTTCTCTCTCTGGCACCCGGAAACCTTGGCACTACCAACTTGGCGCTGAAAGGGTGACTGGGTGGCACTGCCAGGCTGGCAGTGGCACTGCCAATGTACTAGGGTGGCAGCGCCTCTGCCGAGGTGACACCACCAAGGGTCGGGGCATGAGGGGGCCATGCCCATGAAAGGGTGGATGATGGGGTTATGAAGAGTAGAGGTTGAAGAGCGGGTATGAAGGGGCATCATAAAGTTTTGGAGGGGGATTAAAGCTGGAGGTCCTGAAAATTGGGGTCCCGAAAGCGGGCTGAGGAGGCCTGAAAAGGGGGGCCCTCAGTGACCCCATAGCGGAGTGTCCTTACTTGTGGGGGTGGGGGGTATTACACCCTTGTGGTGCCATTACACCTCCTCTATGTTTGTATGGCCCATTTGTGCAGGGGGTGATATTGTCCATGGGTGGAGGGACCCTCAATCTCAGTTGGAGATTGGGTCACCCTTTCAAAATGGCAGCCCGATTGCTGAAGAAAAGTTCTGACTGGCGAATTCAGCTCCCCAGTGATGAAAACATTTCTAAGTGTTGGCTTGATTGGCAAGAAATTCCCCCCAAGGCCCCAAAAAATGACTAAGTGTTGTTGAAGAGAGGCGTGGATCTCACCCAAAAAGCCAACGGGAACACCCTGCCAAACCCGCCCAAAATGACACTTAGAAATTTCTTGGTTAAATTCTGTCTCCTGTTTCAGAATCATGGAGGGAGAAATCACTTCTAATAATTCTACACAGACTTACCTCTCTTCCCCAAGAGCAGGATATGCTGGCGCCCAGCAGTACTAGGGCCAATCTTGGGTATAATTCAGAGTGTTGGCTGAAACAGAAGGTCAGCAATGTTTGTTTCAAAATTGTAAGAGTAAAAGGGGCTGGAGGACGCTATCTTTTCTTCCAAGAGAGAGTGACTGACTTCCCTCCGGCTACATGCTGTGCCACATTTGCCAGACCTGCCATCTTTACAATGCAGATATCCTGGTTTTATCAGGTAGGAACTGAAGACCATCTTTCGCAGGACTCTGTAGCATTAAAATTGAAAATTACTAAATCGTAGGCATGATTCACTAAAACAGAAGCAGAGTTCCGTCTCGGGTGTGCTTCGTGGGGTATTTCTTGGTGCCTGCAGCACCGAGAAATATGCAGCTATTCAACGTCACTTTGCCATTTTTTTGGCCTTGGCAGAGAATGCCCGTTGAGACAGCACGTACATCATTTCCTGCAGTGACGAGCTCAGCTCCTCAGTGCAGGAAGATGACTCGCAGATCGGGCACCATTTTTAAAGGCAATTCAATCTTTCGACCCCCCTCAGGAATTCCACCATGGCCTCCGGGCCCCCCTCACTACACCCAACCTACCTCTTCCAGTGTCCTCGAGCCCCTCCTCACCCCACCTTTGTGGGCTTGGCATCCCAGGCCCGACCCCTGGCAAGGTCAACCTGGCCATTGGGCATGTTGGCACTGCCAGCCTGGCACTCTGATAATGCTCCTGCCAGGCTGGAAGTACCAAGGTGCCTTGGTGCGAGTGGGAGAGCCAGGGTGCCACCCTGTCCAATACCCAACCAGCTGGAGGCCTCCAATGGCTTTGGAGAC
Organism: Scyliorhinus canicula; assembly: GCF_902713615.1. Classification (NCBI taxonomy): domain Eukaryota; kingdom Metazoa; phylum Chordata; class Chondrichthyes; order Carcharhiniformes; family Scyliorhinidae; genus Scyliorhinus; species Scyliorhinus canicula. The sequence continues at coordinate 103,708,219 of NC_052150.1, forward strand.
CCCCTGTGTTGCCATAACACCTGGGCTATGGTTGCATGGTCCAGTGCTAAATGGCGCCTTTGCGATGTGTCCCAGACACAGCCCTTAGGTCCCGGGAACAGAGAGAATCTGCCATAGACATATTTAAATGAGCTCAATGGCTCATTTAAACATGCTAATCTGGATCACGTCCAGTGAGGGCAAGATCCAGATCATGATGTCTCTCAAGATTCAACAGCCTCGTCCCGTCCAAGTTAGGCATGATGAAGCTGGTAAATCGTGTCCTATATTTAGGGTTTAAACTCTGTTGCCTCTTTACCCTTTATGTGAACCACAAGCTGTTTCTTATATTGACCAAATGATCACACAACGAGTATGTTAGTTCAAAATACAGTTTATCAACAACACAAGACTTGTATCTCTATGCAACAATACATGTGGCTTCCTACTAAACTACACTTAACAACTAAGATAACCTTTACTTAACTTTGAGTGACCGGCACAGTGCGAAATAAGGTCTTTATCCGGGTCCACGTGGTCGCTTGGAAGTTGTTGGGTTCGTCTCAGCTGGGCCCGTCCTTCAGGATGGTCGCGGGTCCTTGAACTTGGCTAGTTGATATGCTGCAATTGGTCGTACACAGGCCGGTCCAAAAGAGATTGATCTCTAGTGCACAGGGCTTTTTATCCTTCGTCTCTTTCACGCCCTTTTTGGCGGTCCTTACTCCAGGTCCAATGGATCGATAGGGTTTTCGATCACCCTCATCGATCTCAGCCTATTAGGGGGCGGATACCTCGATGGCTGGGCGGGTCCTAGCTATCATTGTCCCAGGCACGTAGGCCTTTCCAAATAAGGGGCGTGGGGGTGGCGCCAGTTAGTCTGCTGTCGTTGATGGTCCTTAATGCGAATACTATTGTCTTGGGGAAAATGGTAATTGAGTCACAACTGATGAAAGTTTCAGCCAAGTCTGGTTTCTTTGCACAATACACAGAGGCTGTGTACCTGTCTGTGTCCCAAATTGACCACAATTCCCATGGTCCTTTGCAGGTGGCCATTTTACATGGCGACACCTCGCTTGTTGTGCAGATAAAAAGTAAACCACTGGTGATATACCCACAATTGTGTTATCAACAGAATATCTAGGTAACAATGCCATCTGACTTTATTAGATGAAGGAGGTGTGGTGATCACAAGTTAACTAGATGCAATACAACTGAGCAAACACTAGAGGGGGCACGGGAGAGCCATATAAATAGACGGGGACAGGAAGTGAGGACACACTTCACAGAGGGCAGAACTTGGAGCAACACAGATACACCCACTCCAGCTAGGAACACTGAAGGTAACCTTAGGAAACAGCTCTGAAGAGTGAACGAACTTACAATAAAGCATCTTCTCCACATTTGAGACTACGAGCTTTATTAAGACACGAGTAACAACACATGGTACCCAGGAGTGGCTTCAGACGCTTACTACAGGACAACTCAGTGGCAGACACAGAAAGCTCAAAATGGCATGGAAATCTCCTACTGGACATTTGACTTGGGAAGACATCGCTAATTCGAGGATGTGGCTTGGATACCCAGAGCAGCTAGACCTGACTGGCAATGTAAGAGGTGTCTGGAAAAGGTTTAAACAAATGTTTGATATGGATCTCGTAGCTAATGAGGTACAAGACGCCTCCGACAACATTAAAATAGCAATTCTCACCGCAGGGCCTGTAAATAGGAAAGTGTATAATGGATTTAAATACTCAAAAGATGAAGACAGAAACAGCTTACAAACGTTACTAAACAAATTTGAAGAGTACTGTGAGAAATTTGAACAGCAAGACATACTCAGAGTCCAAACTGCACAGAGACTGAGTGATGCAAAACTTAAAAAATCACGAAAAGAACAAGAAATCGCGAATGAAAAGTACAGATCAAAAAGAAGAAATAACACGAATTTCTCACAAAGCCAAAACGCTGAAACCCAGTCCAGATCGGGAAGAGAAGGTAACTTACAACTTTTAGAAATCCAGTCCAGATGGGACAAAAAAATCGCTGAAATCCGCGAAAAAATGGCATCGGAGCACATTTTGTAGTCTCCGGTAAGCAAAGAACTACAAATTGCGTCTGCGCATGCGCCGGAACCGGAAGCCGCGCATGCGCAGTTTAAAAAATATCGCGGTACCGATCGTTATGCGCATGCGCCGGAACCGGACGCCGCGCATGCGCAGTTCAAAAAATATCGCGGTGCCGATCGTTATGCGCATGCGCAAGCCACGCATGCGCAATGGAAACAAAACCGCACAGTGAAGGAGGAAGGCCGATTTGCGCATGCGCAATGCATTCCTGCGCGTGACGTCATGACGTCTGAGCATCCCGACCACGCCCACTTAAAAGGGAAATGCCCGAAAATTGAAAACAAGACACTTAAAGTGGTAAACACAAATTTTCTTGCCTCAGAACACAGAAAAACGCCTGAACTTAAACCAACAGTTAAAAACAACTTGCACAACACCCTGAAAAAAGCAGTCTGCACCACCCAAAGTGAAGAGAACAAAAAGAATTCCGAAACAACAAAAGATGATTTGTTTTTCGAAGATTACCTCTCAGACATGGCTGAGTCAGTCGGACATGCTTATCACAGCATCAGCGACACGGTCGCAAAGCACAACACGAACCAACTCGTGGTAGATGAATCCAACCAAGATGATTTGGTTTTCAAAGAATACTACTCAGACATGGCTGAGTCAGTCGGATATGCTTATCACAGCATCAGCGACACGGTCGCAAAGTTCAACACGAATCAACTCGTGGTAGAAGAATCCAACCAGGATGATTTGGTTTTCGGAGAATACTACTCAGACACAGCTGAGTCAGTCGGATATGCTTATCACAGCATCAGCGACACGGTCGCAAAGTTCAACACGAATCAACTCGTGGTAGAAGAAGCCAACGAAGATGAAATGGGTTTCAAAGAATACTACTCAGACATGGAGGAGTTATTTGGACATGCTGATCACAGCATCAGCGACACCGTTGCAAAGCTCAACACGACTCTACTCATGGTAGATGAATCCAACACCATGATGCCATGGCAGCTCGTCGATACATTGGATGACAGCAATACCCTAGACGAAGACGACGCCACACAGAGAGCACAGGAAGACTCCACAGAGCGAGCGATGACAGGCTCCATAGTGCGAGTGATGAAAGACTCCAAAAGGGATGCAAGCAAACACTCCCTGGCGAACACCATGCATGAACAAGACCATGAAGGTAAACCTGCTGTATCTGAGCAACCGCAAGCAGACTATGAAAGTCTACCAAGCTCACAGGAACAAGAAGAAGACAACGTACATCTAACCACTGACACCATGCATGCACAAGACCATGAAGGTCAACCTGCCATATCTGAGCAATCACAAGCAGACTATGAAAGTCTAACAAGCTCACATGAACAAGAAGAAGACAATGCACCTCTACCCACTGCATGCGAAGACAGTGACAAGGTGATCACACTCGACGTACAGGATCACAGTGAGACTGACAGTTCTCAGCTTGTCTGTACCGAAGCACAGAGCGAAAACAGTAACAAGGTGATCGCACTCGACGTACAGGATCACAGCGAGACTGACAGTTCTCAGCTTGTCTGTACAGAAGCACAGAGTCGGGCCACCCAACAATCCAGAGAGACGATGCCGAAAGAAAACATGCAGATTTTGACTCCAGAAGAGGAGCACCTGGAGTCCAGAGAGACAACGCCGAAAGAAACCATGCAGATTCTGACTCCAGAAGAGGAGCACAGTAAGAAGTCTTACAACACCAGGTTAAAGTCCAACAGGTTTGTTTCAAACACGAGCTTTCGGAGCACGGCTCCTTCTTCAGGTGAATGGAAAGGCTTGTTCCAGAAATGTTTATATAGACACAGTCAGAGATGCCCGGAATGCGAGCACCTGCAGGCAATCAAATCATCAAAGATGCAGAGAGAGAGGTAACTCCAGGTTAAAGAGGTGTGAATTGTCCCAAGCCAGTTCAGTCGGTAGGCCTCTGCAAGTCCAGGCTTGTTGGTGGGGGCCGAATGTAATGCGACATGAATTCCAGATCCCGGTTGAGTCCGCATTCATGCGTGCGGAACTTAGCTATAAGTTTTTGCTCAGCAATTTTGCGTTGTCGCGTCTCCTGAAGGCCTCCTTGTAGAATGCTGACCCAGAGATCAGAGGCTGAATGTCCTTGACTGCTGAAGTGTTCCCCAACTGGAAGGGAACAGTCCTGCCTGTTGATAGTCGCACGATGCCCGTTTATTCGTTGTCGCAGTGTCTGCATGGTCTCGCCAATGTACCACGCTTCGGGACATCCTTTCCTGCAGCGTATGAGGTAGACTACATTGGTCGAGTCGCACGAGTATGCGCCGCGTACCTGGTGGGTGGTGTTTCCACGTGTAATGGTGGTGTCCATGTCGATGATCTGGCATGTCTTGCAGAGATTACCCTGGCAGGGTTTTGTGGTGTTGTGGTTGCTGTTCTGAAGGCTGAGTAATTTGCTGCAAACAATGGTTTGTTTGAGGTTGCGCGGTTGTTTGAAGGCCAGTAGTGGGGGTGTGGGGATGACCTTGGCAAGATGTCCATCCTCGCTGATGATGTGTTGGAGGCTGCGAAGAAGATGTCGTAGTTTCTCCGCCCCAGGAAAGTACTGGACGACGAAGGGTACTCTGTCAGTGGTGTCCCGTGTTTGTCTTCTGAGGAGGTCGGTGCCTCCAGAAGAGGAGCACCTGGAGTCCAGAGAGACCAAGCCAAAAGAAACCATGCAAATTCTGACTCCAGAAGAGGAGCACCTAGAGTCCAGAGAGACCAAGCCAAAAGAAACCATGCAGATTTTGACTCCAGAAGAGGAGCACCTGGAGTCCAGTGAGACAACATCAACAGAAATCATGAAGATTTCAACTCCAGAAGCGGAGCACCAAGAGTCTAGAGAGACCACGTCAAGTGAAATCATGCAGATTTGGACTCCAGAACAGGAGCGCCAAGAGTCCGGAGACACCACGTCAACTGAAATCATGCAGATTTGGACTCCAGAAGAGGAGCACCAGAAGTCCACAGACACCACGTCAATTGTAATCATGGAGGTTTTGACTCCAGAAGAGGAGCGCCAGAAGTCCAGAGACACAGCGTCAAATGAAATCGAGAAGAATTTGACTCCGGAAGAGGAGCACCAAGAAAGCAAAGATGAGGAATCCAATTCTCCACAAATGATTGATGTCACCTGCACCGATGCAACATCAGATCATTCGCACCACTCTCGAGATGAAATGCTCAATGACTCAAATTATCCACTCGGGACACGAATAGAGTATAACAAGAAAAACAATAGTCAAAAGAAGCACAGCAGAAACGGGACAAACAACAGCAAGAACAAAAGCAACATGAAGCGCGACAAGACCAACAACAATAGCAAGAAGCACAGCAGAAACGAGAACGACAACAGAAAGAACAAAAGGAACATACAGCGCGACAAGACAAACAACAAAGTCAGGCACAAAGATAGCGACAACGACAGAGACAGAAACAACAAGAACGGCAACGAAAACAACAAAGTCAGGAACAAAGATAGCGACAACACCAAAGACAGAAACGACAAAAACAGCAACACGAACGGCAACGAAAACAACAAAGTCAGGAACAACGACAGTGCCAACACCAAAGACAGAAACGACAAAAACAGCAACAAGTACGGCAACGAAAACAACAAAAACAGGAACGACAGAAACAACAGCAATGAAACAACGACTTGTACACAATGGTACTACTCGGCACATGAAGGACAATGCCACAGCACACTGCAAAACGATGACAAGACTACAAACATGTCATGGGATGACACCGAATCGCACAAACTCACGTCTGCTCCAGAACGAGCAAGCACACCAGCATCCAAGGCGGATGAGACAATAAATCAACACCACAAGCACAGAAAAAAGTCCATGCCAGTCAACATCAGTGAGGTCACCATGCAAACACCTCGGGATGATGCATTGGGTACTTAAAATAACAAGGAACACCAACAACATTCACAGCGGACTTGCAATATCAATATCACCACGTCATCAACAACAAAAAAAAAAGAAAAAAAAAAACGCTCTGACCAAATTCATCAAGTTTGGACTCATAAATGTTTTATTGAGATTGGACATATAACTACATTGGCTTTGTACAGTATGCAATAGCACCATCACCTGTATAGATACGCATATCATAAGTAACTGTTTTCTATAATTTTCTTTCACGATGTACAGCAAATATGTAAAGAGAAAAAGGGGGATGTGGTGATCGTAGATTGACTAGATACAAAAACAACTGAGCAAACACCAGAGGGAGAGCTATAAATACACCGGGACAGGATGTACAATTTTCTTTAACGATGTACAGAAAATATGTAAAGAGAAAAAGGAGGATGTGGTGATCACAAGTTAACTAGATGCAATACAACTGAGCAAACACTAGAGGGGGCACGGGAGAGCCATATAAATAGACGGGGACAGGAAGTGAGGACACACTTCATAGAGGGCAGAACTTGGAGCAACACAGATACACCCACTCCAGCTAGGAACACTGAAGGTAACCTTAGGAAACAGCTCTGAAGAGTGAACGAACTTACAATAAAGCATCTTCTCCACATTTGAGACTACGAGCTTTATTAAGACACGAGTAACAACACAGGAGGAGCAAGGTTTAAGAAGCACATAGATGGGTAAGGTTTCTGCATTTTTGTAATCATCAAAATTATAATATATAATCATCCAAATTTCAAGATAGAAAGTGACAATTTGGTTCATCATGCCTCTATCATACCAATGCTAGTTTCATTTTGGAACCATCTACTCTTGTACCACATTTTCCTGACCCTTTGATAGTTTTCTCTTCATTAATTCTTTTTTTTCTTTTAAATTTAGAGTACCCAATTCACTTTTTCCAATTAAGGGGCAATTTAGCGTGGCCAATCCACCTACCCTGCATATCTTTGGGTTCTGGGGGTGGAACCCACGCAAACACGGGGAGAATGTGTAACCTCCATACGGACAGTGACCCAGAGTCGGGATCGAACCTGGGACCTCGGCGCCGTGAGGCTGCAGTGCTAACCCACTGCGCCACCGTGCTGCCCTCATTAATTCTTTACTCAAATTTATAATGAACTCAACTTCAATAGCCACTGGATACAAACAAATTATTGCCGATGCTGGAATCTGAAAACAAAAGAGAAAATGCTGGAAAATCTCAGCAGGTCTGCAGCATCTGTGGAGAGAGAAGAGCTAACGTTTCGAGTCCAGATGACAAAGGGTCAAGGTATATTCTAAAAGACTGTATGAAAATAATTATATAACCTTCATTTTACAGCCATTTTGAAAGTGATCAGCATCACGTTGGCTTTTGATTCTTGAATTCAACCATGTGGTCTAGATTTCCTTCTGAATTGCAGTTTGGGGCAGTAAATGAATTCTTGGGGGTTACCACCTTTAGCCTTTTGTAAAATATCTACACTTGAATTATCCTCCCAAATTGGTGCCAGTTTCTTTACTGCCTTCGAGGAGCCCCACCCACCTCATCATACAAATGCAGTTAAGAGAATGTCGCTGACCAACCTCCACCCCAAATTTGCCACAAATAATTAGTGCCACTGTATAGTTGCAGAAAATACATTCGAAGGGTTTGCTGGAACTCAGACTAAGGACTGCTCAATCTCAGTGTAGAATTCTTCCTTGGCCTGTCTAGTGCCTCAGGTGTAGGAACATGTAAACTGATGATGCACTTGATTTTGTACTGACCATGCTAATGTCCCACAGCAGAAACTGGCCTCCAATCATCTTGGAACACCATTACCATTAGACCAAGTTCTCGCTCTACCAAGACCCTATGGTAGCCAAATTGCAACCACCATCACCTATTTTTTTTAAAATCACTCACTGCCAACTTCCACCTTCAAAATAAAATTTGGGACCTGGAACATCAGGACCCTTATGGGCAGCTCCAAAAGTAACAGACTTAAGCACAGCACTGTCATCATAGCTGAGGAACTTAGGCAGTTCGACATTGACATTCTTGCTCCAATTGAGTCACAACGTGCAGGAGGAGCGCAACTGAAGAAGCAAGGAAATGGTGTAAGATTCCTTCCTGTTTACTTCCTTTTTTCCCGTTTCTTTTATTTTATTCTGATTATTTTGGTCCATGGACCCATAATTGGGATATGCCTTTAAGCAGAAGGTTCAAAGTTGAAACAGGCTGCATGTCAGGATACTGTGTTCCCAGGCTTTGCATTTTGAAAAGGAGAAGGCAGACTCTGCGGCACTGAGTGGTTCTTAGGAACCATCTTTGGAGGGAGTTGGTTGAGTTGGTTAACTGACAACCAGTGGGTTGGCCAGGGACAGTGTTCTGCCTGATTGGTCAGTGATTGGTTCCTATGCAATGCTTTCTGAGAGAACTGGGCGGAAGTGTTTAAACCTTGGAAGTGAAAGGAATATTCTCTTGCTCTCCTACCAGCTGAAGTGAAAGCCTCGGACATCCTATGGTGTGAACCTGAAATGATGCCAGAAAAAAATATCTCAAGCCTAGAAGGAAGAAATATCAAAATGAAAACCTGAACTTCAGAAAGACATTGACTGGAAGTTATCCCAGTGCATCAAAGATCCTTATCCTTGCATTTTCATTACTATTTCCTTTTCCATCAACCTTCTCCATCTGTATTGTTTATATATATGTGTGTGTGTGTGTAGCGAGTGGGGCAAGTTAGCAAGGTGGGGTTTTGCTGACAGCATACAATTATTAAGGGGAAAGGGGTGGTGGATAGTCAGTTTAATTATAATACTGTACATAATAAAAGAGTACTTATGTTTTAAAGTTACCAACCTGGTGACTGTAGTTTATTGGGTTCAACCAAGGACATTAGGTATTTTAAATAATGCCTAATTTCACCTGTGTTGCAACGCCAGATCAAGTGGGACTGGAATTGACCGCACACTAGCCCAGGATGTGGTAACAGCAGGTAAACCAATTCCTCTCAGGGACTTCCAGAAGAGGAATGACACTCCCATGGGATGTGCTTCCCTGTAGGATAAGCGAGTGCCTCATGACTGCCCGGCTCACCCAACAAGGAATATGCATACCACTATCAGCAATATATCAGTAAAAGCGTTCAGGGAGGGGGCTCAAGTGAAATGGACAAGGAATGTTCCACTTCACCCACAAAAAGGCATATATATAAGTTGCCATTGTGATAACATTTACTTAGAGAAGTTTGGATAGGGAAAAATAATTCATCGTGAAAACAGGTTCAGCCAGGTAGAGGAAAAGGATGGTTGTTGGGGATTGGCTGGGCCTTTATGCGGTGAAGAGGCAGAGAGCTCTCAGACCGCCCATGTATGAGTGTGGAAAGATTTAAGATCCTGGCTAGGGCCAGGAAACTGTAATGTTAAAGTGATTGACAATTTCAGAACAGATACTGTTGAAGAAATTATAAGTCAGCACTTCGAGTTTTCGCCAAAGAACCTTTAATTACAGGGGCTGTTTAGCACAGGGCTAAATCGCTGGCTTTGAGAGCAGACCAATGCAGGCCAGCAGCACAGTTCGATTCCTGTAACAGCCTCCCCGAACAGGCGCCGGAATGTGGCGACTAGGGGCTTTTTACAGTAACTTCATTTGAAGCCTACTCGTGACAATAAGCGATTTTCATTTCATTTCAATTAAATATAAAGTTCATGGGGGGGGGCGGGGGTGGGTTGGAGAGACCACAGTCACTCCAAATATCCCCGCTTTAGAGAGGTAAAGGTAGGCAATTTAAATGATACAGTAAGCAATATCTAGGCCAGAAAGCATTCTTTAGATTAGCAAGAGACAGAAAACCGAGTAGGCCGGAGATAGATTTTAATAGCAGGCCTTGGGTTCCTTGCAGAAGAAAAATAATAATTGTATGCTGTCAGCAAAACAATGTGCAGCTGTATGCTTGTTTACATTGTATGACCTTCTGACTATTTCAAACAGAACTTCTTGACTGAAATAAGGCTAAATATCCATCATGCTTTGCAAATGTGTATTTCCATGAAATATAGTCAAGCAGCTGGTTCAAATGAATACAGGGTATGAAGGAAACTAATCCACCAACTAAAGTCCCTTCTACAGATACAAATGTAAGTGAAAAGAGACTGGGTAAGATGAGAAATAATAGTGTTGAAAGAGGAAGAAATCAGTTTTGGGCACAAGAACAGGCTGAAATGATAGGTCTAGCAGGCTAGTCCCTATTTGTGGACCTTAGGAAAGAGGTAAAAGGGGGCTCTCAACACTTGGGAGATTATAAGGTTGGAGGCTTGGAAGGAAGACAAGGAGATGAGATGAGTGACAGTGTCGGACCAATGGTTTAATGTTCAGTGGTGCGGTCATGGTCCAGCGGTAGTATTTAAAGTGTTGTAGATTAGGCATTCATAGAACATAGAACATACAGTGCAGAAGGAGGCCATTCAGCCCATGGAGTCTGCACCGACCCACTTAAGCCCTCACTTCCATCCTATCCCCGTAACCCAATACCCCTCCTATCCTTTTTGGTCACTATGGGCAATTTATCATGGCCAATCCATCAAACCTGCACGTTTTTGGACTTTGGGAGGAAACCAGAGCACCCGGAGGAAACCCACGCAGACAGGGGGAGAACGTGCAGACTCCACACAGGCAGTGACCCAGCGAGGAATCGAACCTGGGACCCTGGCGCTTTGAAGCCACAGTTCTAGCCACTTGTGCTACCATGCTGCAAGCTGTATTAGGTAAAGGTTGATGCGCTATTCAACAGCAGGCCACCCTAGCTTGCAGATTTGATGACAATGTTAGGATTGTGCTGAAGAGAATGCAAGTTTAGTGGGAGATGGGTTGGAGTGAGTGTGTGGAGCAGAGAAATTGGGACACATTGGGCGTGATCTAACTGAATTGCAACAGAGTCCCATGTTGAGTGCGTTTAACCGGGTGTTTTTTGATGCTTACAGCTCTGAGAAAGACCATGCTATCGAATGTGACTTTGTTGCAATCCGGGGCCTCAGTGGGGAACGCCCCATCGGGCCACACTTAGTCCCGTTTCCTGCACTGACAAGCTCGGCTCGCCAGAACTCCTCAGTGCAGGAGGAGATTGGGACGCCATTCCTGATCTCTCAAGCTCCCACGTGACCCCAGACCCTCCCACGCCCCAATTCACAGGTAGGGTACCCCCGGGCACAATCCCCAGTGCAGGAAAAATGCCAACCTGGCAGTGCCCCTTCCAACTGACAGTGCCACCTCAGCAGTTTCTGGCTGATCCCCAGTTGGCACTGCCAGGGCAGCAGCACCTGGGTGCCAGGATGGCACTGCCAAGGTGTCCAGGTGAAGCAACAGTGCCAGGGTGCCACCTTGCCCAGAGGGCAGCCACCTGGTGGCCTCTGATCCCCTTGGAGACCCCACCTGCTATTCTTCCTGGTCCCCTTTTGTGGAGGCCAGTACTGAATGGCACTCACATAGGGGGCTGGATTTTTCATTTCTAAAACTAAGTGTTGACACCGGTGCAGGATTTGTGGAGTTCCGCGACAGCAAAACTGCCGCCGCAACTGGACTGATTCTGCTACTGTTAAGGGGCCAACACCGGGGTAACATAGAACACAATCGATTCCAATGAGAAACAGTGCGAGATTCACCGGTTTTGCGGTTGACACTCAGGAGGCTGACAAGATGCAGCTACACGTATACACTGCACTCCCCACACACACCATCCGAGCCAACAAGATGGCAGCAAGGCGTGCGGTGCCACGCTTCACCGCCGCCGATCCGGAGACTCTCCTGGATGCAAGGAGGAGAGGCGGGCAACCCTGTACCCAGCCTGGGAAGGAGGCCGCCAGTCGCCACCATTCATCATGCCGGGTCGCAGGTGGCAGAGGCGGTCAGTGCTGTGGGCAACACCATTCAGACAGGCCAGCAGTGCCCGACAAAACTGCACGACCTCCTAGGGGCAGCTAGGGTGAGTAGGCAGCACTGTGCCCCAGCACGAACCCACCTCCCACACACCCGTAACCATACCCCCCCCAAAACATGGAGGGAAGCCGAATCCCCACCCTGCGCCACATGCCGGTACCCATATCAGCTGCCATGGCCGGGTTCCCTGGCGACTGAGGCCACCAGCTACCCACCCTGGGGCTGAATGCGCAGACTGTCTAGCACTCTCGTTTCCATTGGCAGCCCCCTGAAGATGTGGTCGGCGGTCTGAAGGAAAGGGAGTTCGCCAGGGTGGAGTTAGGCCGCGGGTGAGGAAGTGAGACCACGCTTAGTTACAGTTTCTCGTGACACGTGTCAACACTGCCCCCCCCCCCATACCACCCCCACTTGCCCCTCACTCCCACACCATTCTCACCCTCACACCCATCCTCACCGCGCACCACCCTCACCCCACACCACCCTCACACCCACCCTCACCCTGACACCTCCCTCACCCCCAGGGTCACCCTACATCACCCTTGCCCACACCCCCATCAACCCCACTCACCCCGGCCCGATGTCTAATCATGCATCTTGTCTTGTGTGTTGCAGGACCTGCTGGCGATGGGGCGGGTCCATCCGATGTCCCCGCCCCCAGCCTGTGCCACAGCTGGAGCCCCCCCGGAAGCCGAGCAGGGATGAGGAGAGGAGCTCAGATGGCAACCCTCGACCTGAGACTCAAGACACCCTGGAGCTCGAATCTGAGGATGACACTGAAATTCTGTCACAGTTGTGTCCAACACCCTCCACCATCCCAGAGACACTCACCTCGGTTGGGCACTTTAGTGAAGAGATTCCTGAGACACTATCTGGTGCTCACCACACAGCTGATCCGGTACAGCAGGTAGAGGTAGGAACACCCGAGGAGGTGGACAGTCAGAGGGCAGGCCGACCCCAGGAACTAGCTGCCGTCCAGATGTGTTTTGGGCTTCTGGAATGGACAGTCTCATCGATCATGGAGATGTAGTCACAGAGCCAGGGACTATATGAGTGGTTGTCAGTGAGCATCAAGTAGCTGCGGGTGGAGGAGTCCAACTGCGTGCAGGAGCAGGAGGTGGTGGCAGCCGTGCATGCCACCCATGCCAACACTGCATGAATGACATCCGTGGTGGAGGCATTGGGGGTGATGGATGTGGCTATGGGTCAGTATGTCCAAGGCCCGGGGCATTCTGTAAAGGTGCTGACCGAGGCCCAGGGCAGGGCTGCCCTCTCACAGGGAGCCATGCGCCAGAGCCACCTGGAAATCGCAATAGCGCTCCTGAGCATCGCCCAGTCACAGCAGGCCATGGCTGAGAATGTCAGCGGCATTGCCCAGGTGCTGGCTGCTGTGGCACAGACAGAGGGAGATGGTCCAGTCCCAGAGGGAGATGCCCCAGTCACTGGCTGATGTTATACAGAGCAGAAGTGGTGGCACAGTCAATGGGTGATGTGGTGCAGCCCCAGACAGAGATGGTCCACTCCTTGCGCTCCATGGCCCCAAGCATGCAGACCCTGGTCGAGACCAGGGCGGGCCTCCAGGACTGGCAGCGCCAGGTAGCAGGGGAGCGTCGGGTTACAGCTTCGCTTGCACCCCTGTCCCATGGAGTGGCCCGGGGGCCATCGGGCACCCCCAGGGAGGAGGAGATGATGGGGCCCGTGCTGGTGACTCCCGCAGGGGAGGTGCCAGAACACCGCTGCACCTCGGACTCCTCCCCTCATGTCGCTGGTGCATCTGGTGGGAATCAGGGAGAACAGGTCAGCACCATGCCACTGGGGCCACCTGAACAACAGCCTGGCCCACCCCGGCCCGGTCGCCCTAGAAGAGAGCCGCCAATCTGGACCCTGCTGTAATATCTGGGGATCCACCAAGATGTAGCGTTAAGGCCTGTAAGCCCAGAAAGTTAGACACCAATTAAGTTGGCACGGGTGCAGGGCACAGTTTAGTTATAGGGGCTAGGGCACAAATCTGTATAATGTTGTCACATTAAACACACTGTTACAGCCTGCCTCAGTGCTCTGTCAGGTGGGTGTGAGAGGTGGGCTAGTCTCAGCAGAGAGAGGGTGCCGGCAGGAGGGAGGGGCCTGGGCTTCCCACCCTCCCCCCACTCCTGACCATCCCTACCACCGTCACCGTAGGGATTCAATGGCACGGTGTGCTGGAATGGCCAGCTCGCATCCAGAGCTACCGTGGGCACGAGTCTGATGTTGTGAAACAATACGGAGCACAAGAGCTCACATCAGCCTCGTGTGTATCAGCATCGCCTATCACCACAGAGCGGGTTGTCATTAGTCTCCATCCCATGGACTAGACCCACTGTTAGCGCTAACCCAGGGTTCCCACCTCGTAGTGCAGCAGGTTTGTATCACAGAGAGGGTGCAATCGGCAGGTTGGCCAGGAGGGGAGGAGGAGGTGTGGGGTTGGGATGCGATGTCGATGCCCCTGTCCAGTGTCCCCCCCGGACTAGATGGTGAACCTGGTGGCCATCAGAACATCTCATGCGCGTTGGCCCTGCCGCACACGTCATGCGGCCTCCCGTGCCTGACTGGGCCGCATGTCCTGCCCATCCTGCCCCTCATTCTCCTTGTTGGACAAGGCCTGGCGTTCATCCTCCTACTCCAGCACACGGCCTCTCTGCTGCGCAAAGTTGTGGAGGACGCAGCAGCCGCCACAATGCGGGCGACTCTCTCAGCATCATACTGGAGGACCTCTCCAGAGAGGTCCAGGCACCTGAAACGCATCTTCAGAAGGCCGAAGCACTGCTCAACCACACCCCTGGTCGCAGCATGGGTGCCGTTGTAGCGGTTCGCTTCGTCAGTCTGTGGCCTCCGAATAAATGTCATCAGCCATGGCCGCACTGGATAGCCACTGTCACCCAGGAGCCAACCTCTCATCCGAGGGGAGGTGTCTTGAACTTGTCAGGAATCGTCGAGTGTGCCAGGATGATGGTGTCGTGCACACTGCCCGGTTGTCGGTCGCAGATCTGTAGGATGCGCAACTGCAGGTCACATATCTGCTGCACATTCACTAAGCGGAACCCCTTTAGATTTGTGTAGAGCGGCCTATCATCTGCAAGCGCTCGTAGAGGGACATGCATCCCATCGATCACCCCCTGGACCCGGGGTATGTCGACAACGGAGGTGAACCCCACTGCCCGTTAATCCTGGCGGGCTTGATCTACATTAAAATGGTTGTAATGATCCGCCTGGGCATATGGTCTCCATGGCGGCAGAGATGCACCTGTGCACTGAGGTCTGTGAGATCTAGGACAGGTCTCCATTCAGCGCCTTGAAGGACCCCGTGGCACAGAGGGTTCAGGGTGACGGTCATCTTGACTGGCACCGGGAGCTGATGTTCTTTCCCATACCCCCGTGGTGCCATTGCTGCCATGATCTGGCAGACATGTCGCACTATCTCTGCTGACGGCATGCCCGGTTCGGCAGCTCCTCAAATGATAGGCGGTACAGGTACACACGAGGCCTCATGTGGCGCCTCCTTGGCACCTCCTCCTCCGCCTGTTGGGCGGCTGGCTCTCCATCCTGGGAGGCTGCCACTTCTTCCTCTGCGGCACCCTCCGCTGCTGCAGACTCTGCTGCTGCAGCTTCCTCCTCCTCGACCAGCGTCAGCTTGTACAGCCGCAGGTCATCACCCAGACTTGTGGCGGCAAGCAGGAAAGCCACCATTGCCATTGTCTGTGGGGGGTGGGGGGGAGGGGGGGGGGGGGGGGGTTGAAAGGCCGACATGTGAGCATGATGTGAATCCCCGTGCCCAACCAGATCAAACGGGCTACATCGTGGCCCCGGTTCGTACTGCGGGTTCTGCCCCTGTTTTCTCCCCCCCACCCCAGGCCCTGCTGGTGCCCGGCATTGTGGTGGCCACTGGTCCCAGCGCCTGTCTCTGATGCCAGGTGTACTGTTGACTGGCACTGCCCTTGCCAGTGGCACATTCCTCTGCCCCCGCCCGTCGCCCCCCTTGGTGGGTCGCCTGATGCCCCACCAGCAGCTGTGTGGGGGGGGAGGGGTATGGCTGAGTGTGGGGTGGGGGTGGTGAGGGCACCATATAAGCCGGTGTCACTCTGCAGAACCAGGGGCCAAGTTAGATGGCCAGTGGGGTGCGCAGCATGATGGCAGCCTTGCAGTCCGTAGCGGTACACTGCCCAGTTTCATGGGGGGGGGGGGGGGTACCCCCGAACCTCAGCCAGTTCCCCCATCACCACCCCCCTCACCCCCGACAACCGTGGCAGGGCCCACCTATTCCACCTAGCTCGGCCAGTGTCCAGCCCGGCAGTCAACGTCGGGCCTCTCTAACTCCTCTCTCTCCCTCATTATCCACAACGCCATTGGGAACTTAGCCCATCGGAGGCAGAGATTCGCGGAGAACCCAGAGAATACCTGGTCAGGTCCACGAATGACATGCAAATGGTGTTTACTGTGCATGACTTCCAGACCACATTGAGGCCACCGTTGAGGTGGTGGAGAATTGCGATTTGACGACAAATCGGTGCCCGCCACAATTTTGGCATCAGAACCTATTCTCCACCACTCGCATTTCCCGATTTTGGCTTCAGCCAATGGAGAATCCCACCCAAGGTTTCCAAGGTGAAGAGGTTAGACCCCAACGCCTTGGTAGATCAGGCAAGCTGCATATTCAAGTGAGACAACTACTCACTCTAATATGCAGATTTTCCACATACTGATCCCGCCCAAAATGGGAGGAATTCGGGTCTTGACGGCTCACGAGATCCCGTAAGATCTCACGAGGCATGGTGAGCTGTGTAGATCCAGGATAGGCCAAGGGAAGTTGATCGCGCCTATTATGTCGAGTCAGCAATTCTCAATGAAAAGATCTAGAGAAGATAAGATACTCAAGAGATTCATAGAGGAGAAGATCAGAGGGGATTTTGAGTTTGGAAAAACGGTTTGGGTCAGAGGAAAGTGTAGGATATGAACGATCATGGGCAGCACGGTAGCATTGTGGATAGCACAATTGCTTCACAGCTTCAGGGTCCCAGGTTCGATTCCGGCTTGGGTCACTGTCTGTCCGGAGTCTGCACATCCTCCCCGTGTGTGCGTGGGTTTCGTCCGGGCGCTCCGGTTTCCTCCCACAGTCCAAAGATGTGCAGGTTAGGTGGATTGGCCATGATAAATTGCCCTCAGTGTCCAAAATTGCCCTTAGTGTTGGGTGGGGTTACTGGGTTATGGGGATAGGGTGGAGGTGTTGACCTTGTGTAGGGTGCTCTTTCTAAACGCCGGTGCAGACTCGATGGGCCGAACGGCCTCCTTCTGCACTGTAAATTCTATGATCCGTAACGGATCCATGCATTATTGAAACTTGTGATGCTTATTACCTGAAAAATAGTTAGTGCTTTTGTTGATCTTGGGTTTCCCAACGTGAGGGAGGAGCTGCGGGAGGAATTGGAGGTGGTCCAGATAGTGTTTGGAGGTGGTCCAGATAGTGCTGAAACAGATGCAGGCAGGGAAGGCACCGGGGCCTGATGGGTTCCCGGTGGAGTTTTATAAAAAGCTTGTTGATCAGTTGGGCCCTCTATTGTTGGGTATGTTCAGAGGCTCCTTTGAGGGGGGTGCCCTTTCGGAAGCATTGGGGCTGGCGTCCTTCTCATTACTTCTGAAGAAGGGCAAAGATCCCACACAGTGCGGGGTCGTAACGTCCAATTTCCCTGCTGAACATAGATGCCAAGTTTTTGGCCAAGGTGTTGGCATTAAGACTAGATCCGTTTCTTCGGAGGTAGTAGGGGAAGCTCAGACGGAGCTTGTGAAGGGGCGAATGTGCTCGATTCCTTAGGGTGGTTCTTACTCCTGTGGCCGGGCCTGTGCTGGAGATCATGGACACGGAGAAGGCGTTTGACCAGGTGGAGTGGGGATGCCTCTTTACGCTGCTGGAAATATTTGGGTTGGGTGCGGGGTTTGTATCCAGGGTGCAGCTGCTGTATGCAGCTCCGTTTGCTTTTGACTGTACTGACAATATGACCTCTGGGGCCTTTTGGCTGCATCGAGGTATGAGTATCCGGGAGCTCACAGATGTCTTCTTTGTTGTTTGAGCCATTGGTGATGGTGTTGAGGGCCTCGAAGGAATAAAGTGGGATCGTTGGAGGCACGGTGCATCATAGAGTATCGTTTTATGGCGACAATTTGTTATTCTTTGTTGGGACCTGAAGGTTTCTGTTGGGAGTATTATAGGGATTCTGCAGTGCTTTGGGGATTTCGCGGGCCATAAGATGATCATAGGAAGAGTGAATACTTTGTGACAGTGGCATAGGTGGGGAGCTGGATTGGGGCATTGCCGTTTCGATTGGCAGGAACTAGCTTTCGGTACCTGGAGGTACAGGTGGCATGGGATTGTGGACATTTCTGGAAACTGAATTACCTGAGCTTGGTGCGGAAGTTCAAGGCGGACCTACAGATGTGGAATAGTCTCCCGTTATCGCAGGCAGGCCGAATCTAGTTGGTTAAGATGAATATTTTACCGAGATTCCTATTTTTATTCCCGTGCCTCCCAGTGTTTTCTGCCCAAGTTGTTTTTTCGAGAGATGGACTGACTTATTAGTGGGTTTATTTGGCGTGTAAGGTACCGAGAATTCGCAGGGGGGTGTTTCAGAGGGAGAGACAGGCAGGGGGCATGGTGTTGCCAAATTTGTTGTACTATTATTGGGTGGCAAACGCGGAGAAAGTGTTGGGTTGGTGCAGAGATCCAGGGGCACCTTGGGTCTAGATGGAGACGGAATCAGTTAGGGGACAAGCCTGGGGGGCATTGGTAACAGCGCCACTTTCAGTGGCATTGGTGAAGTACTCACCAAATACGGTGGTGGTGGCCACGTTATAAATCTGGAAGCAGCTAGGCCAGCATTTCAAATTGGGGGCAGCTTCATGGCTGGCTCCCATTTGTGCCAATCACCTATTCAAAATGGCAAAGCTAGATACCACATTTGATGCATGGATGGAGAGAAGGTTGGTGAAGGTGGGGGGATCTATTTTTGGAGGGGGCGGTTTGCCAGCTTGGAGGAATTAAAGGAGAAATTTGGACTCGTGAATGGGGATGTGTTTCCTAGTGTGAAGCTGGGTTAAGGAACCTTTTCCGGCTTTCCCGGTGTTATAACCATCTACCTTGTTAGAGCAGATTCCATCCAGCTCAGGCTGAGTGGAGGGGAGTCGGTCCGGTATTTATCAGTAAATAGTGGGGGAGGAGGTGAGTTTATCAGAGAGGGTGAAGGCAAAATGAATGGAGGAGTTGGGGCCGATACTGAAGGAAGCAGTGTGGAGTGAGGCGCTGAACACGACAAGGGTGGACACGACATTGTCTTGCACAAGACTGAGCCTTATTCAGCTGAAGGTGGTATTTCGAGCACATCGCACTAAAGCAAAGATTGAGGGATTCTACCGAAGGTGGCGGCCATTTATATTGCACTTGAGAGAATTAGTCACTATTAGCTGTTGGGGGGGGGGGGGGGGGGGGGGGGGTGGGGGGGGGGTGGGGGGGGGGGGTGTTGCGGGTGTGGGTGAGGCAGGGGAGGGAGGTAAGTCACCTTTTGTAGGGTTAATTTTGTTGGTTTGGGGAGGGGTGGGTGGAGTGGGATTGAGGTTGGTATTTTGTAAGAATGTTTGATTATGTCTCTTGTATCTTTTATATAAATTGTTAAAAAATTTAATAAAAATCATTTTCAAAAACAAAACAATTGTTTTGTTAAAATGGCAGATTTGATGAACATAGAACGATACAGCGCAGTACAGGCCCTTCGGCCCTCGATGTTGCACCGACATGGAAAAAATCTAAAGGCCATCTAACCTACACTATGCCCTTATCATCCATATGCTTATCCAATAAATTTTTAAATGCCCTCAATGTTGGCGAGTTCACTACTGTTGCAGGTAGGGCATTCCACGGCTTCACCACTCTTTGCGTAAAAAACCCACCTCTGACCTCTGTCCTATATCTATTACCCCTCAATTTAAGGCTATGTCCCCTCGTGCTAGCCACCTCCATCCGCGGGAGAAGGCTCTCGCTGTCCACCCTATCTAACCCTCTGATCATTTTGTATGCCTCTATTAAGTCACCTCTTAACCTTCTTCTCTCTAACGAAAACAACCTCAAGTCCATCAGCCTTTCCTCATAAGATTTTCCCTCCATACCAGGCAACATCCTGGTAAATCTCCTCTGCACCCGTTCCAAAGCTTCCACGTCCTTCCTATAATGAGGCGACCAGAACTGTACGCAATACTCCAAATGCGGCCGTACTAGAGTTTTGTACAACTGCAACATGACCTCATGGCTCCGGAACTCAATCCCTCTACCAATAAAGGCCAACACACCATAGGCCTTCTTCACAACCCTATCAACCTGGGTGGCAACTTTCAGGGATCTATGTACATGGACACCGAGATCCCTCTGCTCATCCACACTACCAAGAATTTTACCATTAGCCAAATATTCCGCATTTCTGTTATTCTTTCCAAAGTGAATCACCTCACACTTCTCCACATTAAACTCCATTTGCCACCTCTCAGCCCAGCTCTGCAGCTTATCTATGTCCCTCTGTAACCTGCAACATCCTTCCGCACTGTCTACAACTCCACCGACTTTAGTGTTGTCTGCAAATTTACTCACCCATCCTTCTGCGCCCTCCTCTAGGTCATTTATAAAAATGACAAACAGCAACGGCCCCAGAACAGATCCTTGTGGTACGCCACTCGTAACTGAACTCCATTCTGAACATTTCCCATCAACTACCACTCTCTGTCTTCTTTCAACTAGCCAATTTCTGATTCACATCTCTAAATCACCCTCAATCCCCAGCCTCCGTATTTTCTGCAATAGACGACCGTGGGGAACCTTATCAAACGCTTTACTGAAATCCATATACACCACATCAACTGCTCTACCCTCGTCTACCTGTTCAGTCACCTTCTCAAAGAACTCGATAAGGTTTGTGAGGCATGACCTACCCTTCACAAAACCATGCTGACTGTCCCTAATCATATTATTCCTATCTAGATGATTATAAATTGTATCTTTTATAATCCTCTCCAAGACTTTACCCACCACAGACGTTAGGCTCACCGGCCTATAGTTACCGGGGTTATCTCTACTCCCCTTCTTGAACAAAGGGACCACATTTGCTATCCTCCAGTCCTCTGGCACTATTCCTGTAGCCAATGATGACCTAAAAATCAAAGCCAAAGGCTCAGCAATCTCTTCCCTGGCTTCCCAGAGAATCCTAGGATAAATCCCATCTGGCCCCGGGGACTTATCTATTTTCACCTTGTCCAGAATTGCCAACACTTCTTCCCTACGCACCTCAATGCCATCTATTCTAATAGCCTGGGTCTCAGCATTCTCCTCCACAATATTATCTTTTTCTTGAGTGAATACTGACGAAAAGTATTCATTTAGTATCTCGCTTATCTCCTCAGCCTCCACACACAACTTCCCACCACTGTCCTTGACTGGCCCTACTCTTACCCTAGTCATTCTTTTATTCCTGACATACCTATAGAAAGCTTTTGGGTTTTCCTTGATCCTACCTGCCAAAGACTTCTCATGATGAAGGATGAAATGGAACTTTGCAGCAGGTGGAATTTCAGCTGGAGCCTTTGTGAAATAAGTCAGGAGCAGATGCTGATGTGGCTGATGTGGCTGTGGAGACAGAAAGCAGTGCAGGTGAGCAAGGCAAACATGACAAACAAAATTGTATCGGGGAAAGAAGAAGAGCTTCTCCAAGAAACGTATCCTTGGCAGTGAATTGTACACTAATGCATTAACACAGCAAATGCTGGAGACGAAAATAAAAACAATAATCTCAACCATATGTGTAAGAACTCTCTCCACTGCCTCCAGATGAGATCAGCACTCCCTTGTTTGAAGTCTGGGTCCCTCAGACCTGGGTCACTAGAGTCCTAAGCTAAGGGTGATCATTTAAATTATCTCTCATCTCTCTTCCACTCCCAGATCCTCAGTCTCAGTAGCGCTTACACTGTTTCTTTCTCCTCTTTGGGCGTCTCTGTGCTGCCACTAGTAGAAGTTAGATGCCCTGAAGCAGTTGAAGTTGTGGTTCCAGCAATGGAAATGTCTGGGTGGTCATTGTCATAACTAGTCTCCTCTCGCAAATAACCTCACAGATGCCAATTACAGAAGTTTGGCTAGCTGTGCACTCAGTGATATTCCCTTTTAAATCATTGCTGACTGTAGGGGTATCACTTTGAGAAAGGACATAAAGCAATCATTACACGTAACAAGTATTTTGCAGCTTTATTCACTGCCAGTCAGTTATGTAGAATGGTCTGAATGTAACAAAAGAACAGGAATATATTGACTTGTGATTTACAGGCAGTGAAGACAACAATGGAAGCGATTTAACCGAGAAAAACAAAGTCCCGTTTTGGGTGCATTTCGCGGGTGTTTCTCGGCGACAAGGGCAAGGGCAACCTGGCACCTGGACATCTTGGCACTGCCAACCCAGCACCCTGGCAGTGCTCCTAGACGCCCAGTGGCACTGCCAGGGTGTCCTGGTGACAGTGCCAAGATGCCTGACTCGCAGTGTCAAGGTGCCCGCGTGCCAGTGGAGTGTCAGGAAACCACACCTGGGGGATCTCCATTGGCCTGGGAGACCCCTTCTCCCTGGTGCCATTATGCTTGGCTCATATTTGTGTGGACCAGTGCTAAACAGCATCCTGGCGAGGTCACCCAAGTGAGCATTAGTTCCCGGGCAGCAGGAGAATATGGCACAGACATATTTAAATAAGCCTAATAGCTCATTTAAAAATGTTAATCTGGATCTTGCCCAGTAAGGGCGGGATCCAGATTGCAACATCTTGTTCAATCTTGTGAAGGCATTTCGGGAGTCACACATCTCATGAGTGGCCTCCAGCAAGATTCAACAGCTTCGTTACATCACCAAGTCAGGCACAACGCGGCCATTAAATCGGGCTCAATGACCCAAAAACCCAGGAGCTGTCATTGATGACATGGAAGCAGTAGTGTAGTGGTATTGTTGCTGGACTAATATCCAGAGATTTAGGGCAATGCTCTGGGGAATCTGGGTTCAAATCCCACCCTGACAAAATGTGAAATTTGAATTTAATCAAATATCTGCAATTAAAAGTCTGATGATAACCATGAAATTATTGTCAATTGTTGCTTGAAAAAACATCTTGTTGACTAACATCCTTTGTGGGAAGGAAATCTGTCTTTTTTACCTTGTCTGGCCTACATGTGACTCCAGACCCACGGAAATCTCGTTGACTCTGAATTACCCTCAGGGATGAGTAATAATTGCAGGCCCGGCCAGCGACACCCACATGCCATGAATTTTTTTTTTAATGAACATTTTGCAGTGCCCTATACTAACATTCAAATGGACCCCAGAAGGAGCAGGAGGGATGATAACCTTGGGGATCATCCCCAGCATTCAGGGCTGGGAGGAGATCAGCACGCAGGTGGAGGGAGATCTGCAGTTGATATTGTGTTAGTTTTCCCTCCCGGGGTAATTTTCTTTTGATTGCTTGTAACATGTTTGGCTGTTTTTGCTCTGGACATGATTGGTGTTTCACTGTGTGGAAAGGTAGTTGGGTGGAGTAGCAGAGGAGTTTCAGTGTTCAAGATAGAGGAGGTGGGTGAGGAGGGGTTGTGCCTGAGGGTTGTTTATGTTTGATAAGTACGGGGGGAGGGGGCTTTGACAGGGCCACCTCGCTAACAAGCAAGGGCTGGCTAGAGGGCGGGAGCCAGGTGGGGGGAGGGGCTGAGCCAGCCAAACCTGTGCGGACAGGTTTCGGCTTGCCTTGGAGGTGTGAATGGTAGGAGGACGGGGAGAAAGAGAAGGAGAGACGTTTCGAGAAGAAGTGGTTGGGGATTTGGGGGATGCGGGGGGGGGGGGGGGGGGGGGTTCACTGACGGAGGCTGGGGACAGAGCTAGTTCCCACTTGGAGAGTGAGGCCGGGAGCCATCTTGAGTGGGTGACAGACCTACGATGTTCCTGGGGAGGCAACCCTGGAATGCTGCCCAATCTGCAAATGTTACTGGCCAGATGATTCCTTGGCATTCCAAGCGGTTGAGCACATCCTCTACCTTTGCCAGCAACGTAAGAAGTCTCACAACACCAGGTTAAAGTCCAACAGGTTTGTTTCGAATCACTAGCTTTCGGAGTGCAGCTCCTTCATCAGGTGAGACTCAAATAAACCTGTTGGACTTTAACCTGGTGTAAGACGTCTTACTGTGTCCAACACTGGCATCTCCACATCATGGCTTTGTCAGCAATGCGTAGGGAACTGGTTGAGCCCTAAAGTACTTTGGTTGAGCCTCAGGGCCTACGTGAATCTTGGGCATGGCACCTTTGTTCTTATCCAGGTTCTCCTGGAAAACTTGTTCCTAGGGATTGCTGCCGTATAAATGGGGGGCATCCTACGCTATTCACCTACATCTCTGATGTACCTTGGAACTTGTGGACTCCCTTCTCCACACTATCCCATGAGAGGGCGGCCTCAATGTCTCTTTTTAGGTCGAAAGACAGTTTGGCCAGTAATTTTCGCTGGGTCGCCATGTTGCTAACCCTTAATCGCCAAGCTCTGCCAGTTTGTGTATTCGTGCCAGAAACTCAGTAGCAGGCTCCCCCGGGGTTCTTTTGGCTGTATTGAATCGGTATCTACGGACAATGACCAACGGCTTGGGGTCATAGTGGTTCTTCAGAAGTGCAACCAATTTCTCAAACGTATTGGAGTCTGGGAGTTCGGGTATGTTAGGCTCTTTATGATGCTGAAAGAGTGAGCCGGCAGGCGGTTAAAAGAACCACCTTCTGGCAGTCCTCCCTCGTAATGGTGTTCACCATGAAAAAATAGTTCATACACTCAGCATACTGAGCCCAGTCTTTCACACACATGCCAAAATTGTTGAGTCTAATGAAGAGTGGCATTTTCAAGACAGTGCTAACCTTGCTCCTCTGTGTTAAGATGCAGCCATGGTCTGAGTGTACAGCAGCGTCGCCTGTAGTTCCATTTTATCCTCGTTACCAATAATGTATTCAATGAGGAGCCGTGAAAAAGTCAGTCAAAAGTAGATTATTTCCTACTCACAGTTAGGAAATGTGGCAACTAAGCAACTAAGCCCCAGCCGGGACCATCCTGAGATGCCGGCTCCCTCTTGAGCCGGCTTTTATCTTGGGGAATTAACAAGCCCAATGTTGGGCTTCTGCCACTCAGCGAGGGAGTTCGTATTCCACGATCCCCACGGGGAGATCGATCGGATCGTCCCCGCGAATCTCGTTGGGGTTTTGACAAAAATCTTATCCATGCCAAAATGTTACCTCCTACACTGATGTTAGGCTCACTGGCCTGTAATTACCTGGTTTAACCCTACTTCTCCTCTTGAATAATGGTACCACATTAACTGTGCTCTCATTCACTGGAGCCTCTCCTGTGAGGTTTGAAAATTAACGTCAGAGCCCATGCAATCACCTCCCATGCCTCCCACAGCAGCCTGACTCTTATTACAAAATTCCAAGAGCTTCCAGAACAGCCAAAAAAAAGTAGCAGCTCTGTTTCTGAGACGAAGTGCTGATGCCAGCATGGAAACAGTGGTGTTTTACGACAACAAAAACAGCTGCACCGATTCAGCAACTCTCAATAGGCCACGTGGAACAAAACCGGTTCCAAACAAAATGGCGCCGGATTCGCCGGGTCCATGATTGGCGTGCATGAGGCTCACACGCCGCAGCCGCACTTAAACGATCCATCACCCCCACACACACACCCCACACACACCGTCCCAGCCAGCAAGATGGCTGGAAGGAGAGCAGCGCCACGGTTCAGGGACGCTGAGCTGGACACCTCCCTAGATGCAATGCAGGAGAGAAGGATGACCCGATACACCGGTCCAGGAGGAAGGCCACCAGGTGCCGCCGTTCGCCGTGCTTGGGCGCAGGTGGCAGATGCGGTCAGCGCTGTTGGCAACATCGTCCGGACTGGCAACCAGTGCAGGAAGAAACTGCACAACCTCCGCAGGGCGGTCAGGATGAGTAGGGAAGGTTGTGGCCCTGACACTAACCCCGTGCCCCACACACCTGTTACCTGGCCCCTCCCCCCCGGGGGACAGCCGACCCCTCACCCTGCCTCACATGTCAGCACCCTTGCCAGCCAAAATGGCCAGGTTTCCTGTCCACTGAAGTCATTACCTACCCAACACCTGGGCTGCATGAGTCGGAATGCCTAACAGTGTCGTAGTTTGTGTTTGCCTCAACCCCCCCCCCCCCCCCGGCAGGAGAAGGGTGCGCACAACCAACGAGAGGGGGAGAAGATCGGAGGGAGCCCATCAGACCTGCGGCCCCTCACCATGCCTGAGCAGAGGGCACTGGACCTGGCCAGTGGCCCGGAGGAAGGTAAGGTCGCCGATGTGGAGGTCGGCGGCAGGCGAGCAAATGAGAACCTGCTCAGTTACGGATCCCCATGCCACATGTGTGGGTACCCCCTCCCCCCCCCCCCACCAACCGGCACCCTCACACCACAGCCCCCACCCCCCTCAACCCCCACAAACATCACTCACCTCCTTCTTCACCCCCCCTCCCCCCGCCCAAGCCCCTCTCTAACCATACATGTCGCCTTGTGTCTTATGGACCTGCCGGAGATTGGGCCGGTACATCCAGAGTCCTCCGTCCCCACCCAGTGTCAGAGTCGGTGCCCCCAGATGGCCGAGCACTAACGATGGACCCTCAATGTGAAGACAGGACTTTGTCTCAACAAGGACTGTGCGGTGGTCACGCCTACCGAGACTGTCATTGACAAATGCATCTGCAGCAGGTAGGTTGGGGAGGATGCGGTCAAGTACCCTTTTGCTGGTTCCCTCACCACTTGCTGCAGACCTATTCTAGTAGTTATAGCCTTTAGGACTGGACTACCAATCCAACATCAATACCATTACGCCACCGCCTCCCCACTTAGAGGTAGTTTCTTAGAAATGTCTCCATCTTGTGTTAAGTAAGCCATATTAAAATTTTTAGGGCTATTTAAAAAAATGTAAAATTGCTTTCAAACTGGTTTGATGTAAGATGCCTATGAACAGAAATTATGAAGAAAACTATCCAGCTGAAGCGTGAAGTGAATAGGGACATAGAAAAGGAATAAGCCAGTCAACCTCTCGAATCTGTTCCATGGTTCGATTAGAGCATGCCTAATCAGCATTTAAACTCCATTTACCAACTATCCCCGCCCCCATCACACCAACCCCTTGTTTTCTTTCTCAATACACTCACCTAACAACTAACGAGCAACCTCAATGTTGAAATTTACATGAAAAACAAGTGATGAGTTGCTGCTGATTCTACCCATTCTGTGTATGTAAAAACCTGGACTTGATTCTAGAATTTTGCACTGAAATAGTTCTGTGGTCAACCGAGCAATAAAACAAGAGACTGGACTGAGTTACAGAAATTGTAGAGGAGAGATTAATTTCTTGAAATGAAAAGCTTTATTAAAATAAAAACACATGCAGGAATCTACTTTATTTGCTTTCTTAGAATTAAGCAGTGGATGAAGGGAACTTTTTGTCCTGGGTGGATCGAATTGCATTAATAAGATCTTTATTGAAGAGATCAAATGTTCATTCTCAGCCTGTGTTCCGAATGTTGAGATGAGCCAGTGTTCCCATTTTATCTGTGTTTGCATACCTTATGGAATCCTCATGCTGGGATTTAGATTAAATTTCCTCAGCTCTCACATTCCTGCAAGGGAATTTTAAATGATCCAATTTAAAATGGGGTCTGCTGGCAAAGTTGCAACATGGCTTTAGTCTAGAAAAGAAGAACGTTTAAAAGGAAAACATTGAGCACTGTGAAAAGGGACAGAGCGCACACTGTGCTGGCAAACCATTAGCCTCATTGGGCAGAATCTTCAAATCCTGCCTACAGCGGGAAGCACGGTTGGCAGGAGAACTTAATTAGCATGAGGCCAAAAATCAGTTTCCCGACATCAGGAAGAACTAGCGGAATGTTGTTCTTGGTCTTTAAAGGTGGATTAAAGGCAGGTGGGGCTTCCCGATGAGTAATGTCAAAATGTCCTTTTGCATGCAGTTGCATGTCATGTATGCTCAATAAAAGACCACCAGAGTTAACATCCCCGCCATCAAAATAAGTTCCCCATCAGCAGGAAAATAGAACACTCGCTTTTACAGATTTATACAAGTGGTGGGCACCTGACGAGCTTCACTTCTTTCATGACCTTCTTGCTTTCACGTTTTTGGGAACCCCTCAGAGCCTCACTCATATCAAGTGCCAGAAGCACAAGCTGTGTAAAGGCCGGACGGTTGGAGGGGGGTGGGGGTGGAAAGCTGGACCAAGCAGGCAAGATAAGCGGGAAAAGGCGCAAGGCTGTCCAGAGCCTCCTTTGAATATGGCACCCAGATCATTGGGCCCATGAGGTAATAGTGGGGAGGACGACCTGCTGCCCATCTCCATGACGAAATTCACACTGATGTGTAAGTATCGAGCTGATCAATACAAGGTTGTACATGTTCAGCTATCTCTTCCTCCCCTCAGAATAACTCGCCCATTGTCGGGGATGGGGGGGGTTACGAAAAAAGCGCCACGCCACCCTGACGCCGGCTTGCCGATTCTCGGGCACCTGCAGGATCGCCTCTGCATCAGTCGGGGGCTATTGAAAACGGCCCCCCCCGGCGATTCTCCGGGCTTCCGGCGTGGATTACGTCTGGTCCCACCCAGCGGGACCTAGAGTTCTGCCTGCGGGGCCGTCCTGGTTGGGGGCGCGGGGGGACCAACCCCGGTGGGGTGCCTCCACGGTGGCCTGGCCCGCGATCAGGGCCTACCGATCGGCAGACGGGCTAGTTCCGTGGGGGCCTATGTTCCTCCGTGCCGGGCGCCTGTAGGGCTCCGCTATATTGCCCGGGGGCCTGCGTGGAGACGGGAACCCACGCGCATACGCAAACTCGCGCCGGCCATGACACGCCGGCTTTCGGGCACCAGAGCTGCGGATACCCCTCTGGTGCCGTACTAGCCCCCTAGGAAGGGGTGGTTACCTGCCACTTGAGGCCCGTTGATGCCGGAATGGCTCGCGCCGCTTTTCAAGCTGGCGTCAGAACTTGGCCGCAGTATTGGACAATCCCGGCCAAGGAGTCTCTCACTTCAGCTGCAGCAAGATGGTGTAAAATGTGAAAGTGGTGGTTGCAAATGAAAACCAATTGTTAGTTGCAAATTAATTGAAGCAGCAACTCCTCGGAAGCAGTTTCCATTGGATCAGAGGCAGAACTCCAGCAGCAGCAGATATCCAGCTGGCACCCAATTAGTGTGAATATTAGAAAAACAGTAGCCACCCTCAAACTGGTCCAGAGCTAATATGCTCTGGGGGAGAATGGAGGGCAATATAATGCAAGCAGCAGTACAGTGTATGGTTTGGTGAAGGTCTCATTGCCTGTATACACAGAGCCAGAACCATCCTGACTCCACAGGGTGCAAGTTCCTCAAGGACATGTATGTGGAGTGCCCAGTCACATGAACACCCATGTTAGAAAGACGCGACCCTGAGTAGGCATGGTGCCCAATCAAACGGACTCTTTGAGCCCGATTCAGTGACGGGGTGAGCCCATTAAATCTCACGCGACGTCACAACCTGGATTGTGCTCGTGCTCGCGGTCGGCGAGATCCAGATGAACATATTTAAGTGGGCCATTAGGCTCATTTAAATATGTCGGCGCCCGATTCCCCTGAGACCCGGAACGAACGGGATACCTCACCATGGCACCGTTTAGCACTGGCTCAGACAAACATGGACCATCTTTGGGGGGTCTCCCAGGCCATCGGAGGCCCCCAGGTAGTCGGGCTCTTGACAGGGTGGTACCCTGGCACTCCCACCGACACCTGGGCACCTTGGTGCTGCCAGCCTTGTACTTTGGCACCGCTCCCAAGTGGCACTAACAGGGTGGCACTGCCAGGGTGCCAGATTGACATGCCAAGATACCCATGTGCCAGGTTGCCCTTGCCAGGGGTCGGCCTGAGAGATGCCCTGCCCTTAAGAGGTGTGATGAGGGGGTGGCTTAAGGACCCTTTAACAGGTAGGGTGGGGCAGTGGGGGGTGGGGTGGGGGGATCTGGAGGCCACAGTGGGGTGTCCAAGGGGGCATTTAAAAATGGCGTCCTGATATCTTCCCGCACTGACGAGCTGGGTTCATCAGTGCAGGAAGGTGAGGTAAGTGTGGTCTCAACTCCACTTTCCCATCCATTCCCCCCATCCCTTGATTCCCTGCGAGACTACAAATCTGTCTATCCCAGGCTTAAATATTCTCAACAAGGGAGCATCCGCAACCTTCTAGGGTAGAGAATTCCAAAGAATTACAACACTTAAAGTGAAGCAATTTCTCCATATCTGTGTCCTAAATGGCCAATCCTTATCCTCAGACTGTCCCCTTGTTCTAGTTTCCCCAGACAACTGAAACAACCTCTCATTACCTACTCTATCAAACATATTGCAAATCTTACATGTGTCAATGAGATCACCTCTCATTCTCTAGAGAATTTAGAACCAATTTACTCAGCTTCACATTATAGGACAACCCTCTCATTCCTGGGACCAATCTGGTGAACCTTTGCTTCATCACCTTCAATACGTGTATATCCTTCCTTAAATATGGACACTAAGACTGCACACAGTATTCCAGGTATGGTCTCGCCAAGGCTCTGTACAATTGCAGCAAGACTTCTTTATTCCTGTGCTGCAATCCTCTTGCAATAAAAGCCAACATGCTCTCTTCCTTTCGAATCGCTTGCTGTATCTACATGCTAACTTTTTGTGTTCCTTGAACAAGCACACCTAAGTCAACATTTACAAGTTTCACTCCTTTTAATGTGGATGAGGAGAGAATGAACCTTAATCTGACATCACAATTGCAAAAGTATTTATTAAAACGTCACAGTTAAGGCTTGGTGATAAAAGCTCCTATCTTTATGCGGAGGGGCGGTGGGGGGGGGGGGGGGGGGGGGGGGGGGAGGAACACAGAAGATCTGCCTCATTTTAATATTTTTTTCTCCATTTCCAGGAATGGTGATTCTGGGGATGCTGGTTGATTGCAAAGTGGGCCATAACATTGGTTTGGAGACAGGGTAGTACCTCTACTCCACCTAATCGACATGCAGTGGTGTAAAAAGCATTTATTTGATGGATCTGGTCACTCTCACCTCCCTTCAGCTGCCGGGTTTCCCAAACCCTGGGTAGTATACCTTGAAGATGGTAAAACTAAAAGGCTGTAAAAATGTGAGGCATGCTGTTTCATTGGCATATTGAATTGCTGACCCATCTCTCGAGAGCAGGTTAATCATCCAGTGAGTAACTGGAGGGTATCTGTCAATTATGGAACCATGGGCTGAATTCTCTGCCCCGCCACGCCACATTTCCTCCTCAACACGCCTGCGGGAAGCTCTGTTACACCGGCCGGTCACTGCGGCTTCCCATTGTGGCGCAGCCCCACGCCATCGGGAAACCCCCTGGCGCCGGCAAAACAAAGCATTCCGCCTGCGGAGAATCCCGCCCCATATCTCAGTGTGAGTATTTGGCAGAGGGAAAAAGAAAAAAGTAGCTAAAATAAAACCATCATTTTGTCAATCTGTTAGCCCAATGTATAGGCCCCACTCATGCTTTGTTCTATCCCTTTTGCCAAGCTTGTATGCTCCTGATAAATTACATTTTGGTGGCATTATGTCCCATCCATGGCACTACAAAATAGTTTAACTAGCAAAGTGGTTTGGCCACTCTGCCAGGGTGTAAACTATTATTTCTGTGCTTAAGTAAGTATATGGGACTGTACAAGACAGTTACGTTTTAAAATGTCTCCTATAATTTAAGGTGAAACGGAATGTTTTGAATTGGGGTGTGGTGGTCATATTAAATCTCTGCCTAGAGACAGGCCCAGGAAAGCCTGCAGCCATGGAGAAGTAGACCCACACTGCAACCTCTGAACATCAGGTGACATTTTCAGGACTTGACACAATATAATGGCAGCTTCTTCTGTGAGACACAGGCAGAGAGTGACAAGGAAGATACTGCTGTGGTGGAAGCAGGAAGTTGAGAAGAACCTATTTTCGTTCCAAAGGAAGGGAACAAAATGGATTGTCCTTTTGGAGATTTAAGGATTGACAATTCATCAAGGAGGGCTTGCTGATGGAAGGTGGATCTGGGAGACCCAGACTGAGTGAACCGACTTTTGAAGGGCACTGAAAATTACAATCTGACTTAAAGGGAGAAGTGAGCATATTGGAATGCTTGAAATAACTCAAGACTTATTCTGCCAGAAGTCCAGTGCACAGTGAAAGGAGCTGTAAGACATATTGGGTAAGTTAGTTACTGCAAAAGTACTTTTTGTTTAGTTCAATGTGGTAGTTGCCTGAGTTTGATTTCTGTTGATTTTAATTTGTTACAGTAGAAGTCTTAAAATGTGAAATCTTGTCCTTCAGTTTATTTCTGTCATTACTAGACATTCTTTTCAAGTTATCAGTCTCCATAGATATACATGGAAGATACATATTATTTTTGATTTGTTGTTCAATTTTGTATTTTTTGAATTATATAATCCAGTAAGTGTAGAGTCCAATGCGTGCACTAAGCATCAAAGTTATTTTTCTTTATTCTTTCATGGGATGTGGGCATTGCTGGCAAGGACTGCATTTGTTGCTCATCCATAACTGAAGAGTCAACCAGTCTGAAGTAACATGTCGGCCAAAACAGTTCAGGATGGCAGATACCTTCCCCAACGGGCAACAGCAACCCCTGGGTTTTTACAAAAGTCAATGATAATTTGATCATTACTGAGACTAGCTTCTTCAATTCCAGATTTAATTTTTTGAATTTAAATTCCACCAGCTGCTATGGTGGGACTTGAACCCATGACTCCAGAGCATTAGCACAAGCTCTGTGACATTACCACTATACCATCATCTCTCCGATAAGTGAACAAGGGGCTGGTTTCGCACAGGGCTAAATCGCTGGCTTTTAAAGCAGACCAAGGCAGGCCAGCAGCACGGTTCAATTCCTGTACCAGCCTCCCTGAACAGATGCCGGAATGTGGTGACTAGGGGCTTTTCACTGTAACTTCATTTGAAGCCTACTTGTGACAATAAGCAATTTATATTTCACTTTCATTTCATGTCACAAAGATTAATTACTAGTATTCACATACCAAAGAACTGAAGATTACATTCATCTTTTTGACCTAAGTTTTTGTGATGAATATATACTTCCTCACCAACCCCCTGCCCCTGCCCTCCTTCGCATATCCACCCATTCAAGGACACGAATGCAAAGTTGTTCAAGTACTTTAAATGTTTCCAAATAGATATGTGAAAAATGTTTGCTATCTGTGTACAGCAGAGGGCACACTTCTCCAATTTTCTAGACACAAACTTAACCCCTGGTAGGGAGTTTCACTGCAAAGTTGTAATTATTCAAATATTATGAGATACAACAATTTCAAGCACCAATCTTACTACCCTCAAGTTGTAATCTCATATCCGTCGAATTATTTCACGAAATATTTTTTGAGTTTTATTGAAAAAAACAGACATGTTGTCAGGGTGACTTGCCAGCCAACCAGAACCCATCACAGAGTGGGTCGTCATCATCCTCCATCCCATGGACCAGACCCCCTGTTACTGCCAACCCAGGGCCTACACCCAGAGTGTAGGAGGCAAGTATCGTAGAAGAGGTTGCAGGTGGGGAGGGGGGGTATGCAGATGGGATGCAGTGTCCATTTCCTGGCTCGTGACCCCGCCTAGCCGGTGGAGGATGATGATGACCCACTCTGCGATGCGTTCTGGTGCTCCGCATTGTCCGACAATGACTCACTCCTGCCTAGTTCTTTCCACTGTCCACCTGGATGTTCCCTGCATGGCAGCTTGCAATTCCATCACATGGTCCCATCGAAGCCGCCGAGGTGGTAGACGTGGGGACGGTAGATGGGGGTTGGGGGAGGGGGGGGGGGCAGGTGGGGGTGGAGGGTGCTGAGATGGGGGTGGGACACTGGAGCGGTGAGCGCTGGCTGAACTGCAATCCCTGAGCCAAGCCCACCCCTAACCTCTGCCCATTCCCCCTACCTGCACCCCACCCCATCCACACCTGGTCGCGATCAGAGATCCCGTGCTCGTTGGCCCTGGCACACACTTTGTGTTGCCTCCCGTGCCTCCCCCACCCCCGCATCCTCCTCTTGGATGAGGCTGCGTTCATTCTCATGTTCATGCTCCTCCTCCAGCACATTGCCCCTCTGCTGCGCAATATTATGGAGGACAAAGCAGGCTGCCACGATGTGGGCAACCTTCTCAGCGCCAAAGTGGAGGGCCCCACCAGAGCGCTCCAGGAACCTGAAACGCATCTTCAGGAGGCCTTGCACCGCTCATTCATGCTCCTGGTCACTGCATGGGCGTCATTGTAGAACATAGAACATAGAACAGTACAGCACAGAACAGGCCCTTCGGCCCTCAATGTTGTGCCGAGCCACGATCACCCTACTCAAACCCACATATCCACCCTATACCCGTAACCCAACAACCCCCCCCTTAACCTTACTTTTATTAGGACACTACGGGCAATTTATCATGGCCAATCCACCTAACCCGCACATCTTTGGACTGTGGGAGGAAACCGAAGCACCCGGAGGAAACCCACGCACACAGGGGGAGGACGTGCAGACTCCACACAGACAGTGACCCAGCCGGGAATCAAACCTGGGACCCTGGAGCTGTGAAGCATTTATGCTAACCACCATGCTACCGGGTCTCCGCATCGGTCTGTGGCCTCCGGATAGGCTTCCTCAGCCTGACCGCAGTGAGTAACCCCTGTCGCCCAGGAGCCAACCACCCCAGCCGTGGGTGCGCCTCGATGAAGCTGGGAATTGTTGAGTGTGCCAGCATGAAGGCATTTTGCACACTGCCCGGGTATCGGGCGCAGACGTGCACACGCAAATCTGATAGTCTCACACCAGCTGCACGTTCATCGAGTGGAAGCCTTTTTGTTTGTGTAGAGCTGCCTGTCATCTGCAGGTGCTCATAGGGGGACAAGCACCCCGTCGATCACCCCCTGGACCCGGGGCACTGCAGCGATAGCGGCGAACCCCGCTGCCCGGGCATCCTGGTGGTCGCGGTCCACATTTATATGGATGAATTGTTCCGACTGGACATATAGGGTCTCCGTGATGGCACAGATGCAACTGTGCACCGAGCTCTGTGAGATCCATGATAGGTCCCCGTGACATAGACGTTCAGGACGGCCGTCACCTTGACAGCCACTGGGAGTGGGTTTCTTCCCCCAGTCCCCCACAGTGCCAGGTGCGCTATGATCTGGCAGATATGCCGCACTGTCCCCCTGCTGAGACAGAGTCTTTGATGGCATGCCCGGTTGGGCAGGTCCTCAAATGACAGGTACTGCCGGCATATAGGAGGCATCGAAAGGTGTCTCCTTTGCACCTCCCCCCCTCGGCCTGTTGTGTGATCAGCTCTCCATCCTCAATGGCTGCCTCCTGTTCCTTTGGAGCAAGCTCTACTGCTGCAGCTTCCTCCTCCTCAAGCAGCTCCAGCTCGTACAGCCACAGTGCATCCCCCAAGACTGCGGTGACGAGGAGGAAGGCCACCATTGCTCGTCGAATTCCAATATCCATGAACAGCCGACATGTTAGCATGGTACCTCCATGCCCAGCCAGGTCCAACGGCCTACACTGTGGCCCCGATTGGCATTGCGGACCCTGCTCCCACATGTTTCCCCTCATCCCTGCACCTCTGGCATCATTGGTGCCCGGCATCATGCGCGGCCTCTAGCCCTGGTGCCTGTCCCTGATACCATCGGCTGTCACTGCCCTTGCCAGCGGCATGCTCCACTGCCCCCATCCAGCACCCTTCTGTAGTGGCTGCTGTTGCTCTTGGGTGGGACACTTGATGCCCTGCCAGCGGATGGCAGCCAATTGGGAGGGATGGTATGGTGGTGGGTGGGAGCTGGAGAGTGGGGATGGGGGCACCCATATCGCCGGTGTCACTCTGCAGATCCAGAGGCCAAGGTAGGTGGGCAGTGGGATGTACAGCAATATGGCTGCCTTGCAAGTCACGCAATGGTGGTCCAGGTTTGTGTCTCCCCATGTCCTAACTCCTCTCTCACCCTCAGCAGCCATGGCAAATGTTTCTTGATTTTTAAAAGCAGAAGTGAGCCTCGTCGTCAGGAATTCCCACCAGTTGAGACGGAGAATTGCGGAGGCCCCAGAGAATGCGGACACGCTCGCTTATGAGATGCCAATGGAGTTTACTGTATGTGTGGATTGGTGTTTGCTGTATGTGCTGTTGAGGCACCAGAGAATTGCGATTTGGCATGAAGCTAGAGCTCGCTATGATTACGAGGTGGAAACCGATTCTCGACCCAATCGCGTTCCCCGATTCCGGCGGCGGATTCCAACACAGAATCCCGCCCCACACATTTTCAAACAGGTTTACGGTTGACATAATTTCCCACTGGTGTGACACAAGTTTGGAAGGCATGACGAGATTCCAGCAAGCAGCTGTTTTAAAGAGCATTCATGTTATTTAAATGCATGCATAGGGACTTCACATCACTATGCAGCGTGTTAACCGACCTGCCATTGACCCACCATCAGGAGAATTGCAAATTGTTTTTCTGCCAGTGGGTTTCTGAATTTTTGCCTGCCACCAGAGTCTTTAACAAAGTTAGGTTTTTAAGTTACTGCCTGAACTCTTTGTGCAGCAACTGGTACTTCCTTCAACAGAACAACAACACCTACTGAGCTTTTTCTCATATTAATCCTAACTTTCTCCAGGAGTTGTATCTACTTGGTTCGATTTATGTTTTTTGCATCAAAGACCTTCTCCAGTAATTAATTAAATTACTCAACTACCCTTTGTGTGAAATAGTTTTGTTTCAGTTTGTGGGAAGACAGGGTAATGGAATGGGCGAACACAGAGTAGATAAAATTTAATACAGAGAACTGAGAAATTACACATTTTGGTCGGAAGAACAAAGACAGACAATATAAATTAAAGGAGGCAATTCTAAAAGAGTGTGCAGGAATAGAGGTTTGTTGGTATATATGTGCACAGGTCTTTGAGGGAGGCAGGGCAGTTTGAGAATGATGTAAAAAAGGCAGTCGGAAAATGTGAAGTTCTGCACTTTGGTAGGAAGAATAAAGGAGCTGAATATTATTTAAATGGAGAAATAATGCAGAAAGCTAGGGCAACACGGTGGCACAGTGGTGGCAGTGCAGTCCCACGGTGCCGAGGTCCCAGGTTCGATCCCACCGTCTGGGTCCATGTGGAGTTTGCACATTTTCCCCGTGCTTGCGGGGGTTTCGCCCCCACAACCCAAAGATGTGCAGGGTAGGTGGATTGGCCACGCTAAATCGCCCCTTAATTGGAAAAAATGAATTGGGTACACTAAATTTTAAAAAAAGAATGCAGAAATCTGCAGCA
Organism: Scyliorhinus canicula; assembly: GCF_902713615.1. Lineage (NCBI taxonomy): Eukaryota > Metazoa > Chordata > Chondrichthyes > Carcharhiniformes > Scyliorhinidae > Scyliorhinus > Scyliorhinus canicula. The sequence continues at coordinate 103,745,638 of NC_052150.1, forward strand.
CAGAGGGATTGGGGTCTTCGTGCATAAATCACAAAACCCGTTATGCAAGTTCAGCAGGTAATTGGGAAGGCAAATGGAATGTTGGCCTTTATTTCAAATGGAATGGAGTATAAAATTAGGAACTCCTGCGAAAGCTCTACAAGGTTAGACCACGCCTGGAACAATTTTGGTCCCTTTTTCTAAGGTGCTGGCATTGGAAGCAGTGCAGTCAAGGTTCACTAGGTTGATCCGAATATGGAGGGATTTTCTTATGAGGGGAGGTTGAGTAGGTTGGGCCTGTACTCATTGATGTTTGGAAGAATGAGAGGTAACCTTATTGAGCATATAGGATTCTCAGTGGGCTTGACAGGGTAGATGCTGAGAGGATGTTTCCTCTTCTCGGAGGGTTTAGGACCAGAGGGCAAAATGAAAGAGTAAGGGATCACCCATTTAGGATAGAGATGAGGAGGAATTTATTCTCTGAGAGGGTAGTGAATCTGTGGAATTCTTTACTCAGAGAGTTATCAAGGCTGGGCCATTAAGTATGTTCAAGGCTGAGATAGACAGATTATTAATCAGTGAGGGAATGAAGGGTTATGGGGATAAGGCGGTAAATTGGAGTTGAAGATTATACTACCAGATCAGTCATGATCTCACTGCAGGGCCGGCTCAAGGCACCGGCAACTCGGGCAGTCGCCCGGGGCGCCATGTGCTGGGGGGCGCCAGAGACTCGGGTCCCGCGCATGCGCAGTTGGGCCGGTGCCAACCAGCGCATGCGCGGTGGCCGCCCTCCCCAAGGCGCCCCCCCCCCCCCCCCGGTCCGCCCCCCCGCTCGGTCCGCTCCCCCCGCTCCCCCCGCCCCCGCCCCCCCCCCCTCGGTCCGCTCCCCCCGCCCCCCCCCCCCCTCGGTCTGCTCCCCCCGCCCCCCCCCCCCTCGGTCCTCCCCGCCCGCCCCCCCCTCGGGTCCGCCCCCCCGCCCCCCCTCGGCCCCGCCCCCCCCGCCCCTCGGCCCCGCCCCTCGCCCCCCCCCCCCCCTCCCAAGGGCGCCGAAGTTCAGCTTGCCCGGGGCGCCAGCAACCCTAGGGCCGGCGCTGTCTCACTGAATAGCAGAGCAGACTTGATGGGCCGAATAGGCTACTTTTGTTCCTACACTTTCTGGTCTTATAGGATACTGGGCTTTCTAAGTAGGGGCATAGGGTGGAATTTCCCGACCTAGGGCAAAATCCTGTGGCAGGGACAGAAAGTTCTTCCTTCTGCGGAGGCTGACAGGAAGGACACCATATCACGGGCAGCATGGTAGCACCGTTGGTAGCATTGTTGCTTCACAGCCCCAGGGTCCCAGGTTTGATTCCCAGCTTGGGTCACTGTCTGTGCAGTCTGCACATTCTCTCCGTGTCTGTGTGGGTTTCCTCCGCGTGCTTCAGTTTCCTCCCACAAGTCCCGAAAGACGTGCTGTTAGGCAATTTGGACATTCTGGATTCTCCCTTTGTGTACTTGAACAGGCGCCAGAATGTGGTGACTAGGGGGTTTTAGCAGTAAGCCTACTTGTGACAATAACAATTATGATTATATCTTCCAGCCCCAGACTCATGTATCTGGAGAGTTTGGTGTCATATTTTTTGGGGGTGGGCTTGATTGCATCTGTCTCAGTGTCATATCTGGGTGTCAAATTTAAAAAGTACCCAATATCACTGACCCACCATTGAAGAAAGATGAAGAATCTCCAGGAACACCCTAAGGCTGTAAGATGGACCTCCTCAATGACACTGAAGCTAGAAGATCCACCTGATGGATGCACCCCCATCACCCTCCCACTGCTGTGGTTTCCAGGGTCCAGTGTCACTGGCGACTTCCATCTTGAACTCTGAAGGAAGCCCCAGGCATTAGGCGAGCAGAGCGACGATGATAAAAGAGTGTGACAGAGAGCAGAGCCAGGGAAGAGTAAAAAGGGCAGAAAGAGCAAGGCAGAGCAGAGCTAGGAGGATAAAAGAGCGTGCGAAAGATCAAAATTGAGAGCGAAGCTATAAGAATAAAAAAAGTGTGTGAAAGAGCAAGAATGAGAGCGGAGCCCAGCGAATAAAGAGCTTGAGAAAGAGTAGGACTGAGATCGGAGATAGAAGAATAAAAAAAGTACGTGAAAGAGCAAGACTGAGAGTGGAGCCAAGAGAATAAAGTGCTTGAGAAAGAGTGGGACTGAGAGCGGAGTTAGAAGAATAAAAAAAGCACGTGAAAGAGCAAGACTGAGAGCAGAGCCAGGCAATAAAAGAGCTTGAGAAAGAGTGGGACTGAGAGCAGAGCAGGGAGGGTAAAAGAGCGAGACTGAGATCGGAGCCAGGAGGACAAAAAGCACGAGAAAGAGCGAGCCTGGGAGCGGAGCAGGGAGGATAAAAGAATGCAAGGAAGAGCGAGACTGAAAGTGGAGTCAGGAGATAAAAGAACATGAGAAAGAACAAGACTGAAAGTGGAGTGCTAGCTTGGAATTTGGGCTCTTGAGGTGAGACCAGGATTTAAATGTGATGTGGGCATGTGGAACCAGCTGATTGAGTGAATACACTCAGGTAAGTATTTCATACCTTTATCACTTATAGATTTTTATGGTTTATATTTTGTAGTTTATCATTTGTAAGGGCTATATTCTGTAGTAATAATTATAATCTTTATTAGTGTCACAAGTAGGCTTACATTAACACTGCAATGAAATTACTGTGAAAGTCCCTCAGTCACCACACTATGGTGCCTGTTCGGGTACACAGTGGGAGAATTCAGAATGTCCAAATTACCTAACAGCACGTCTTTTGGGACTTGTGGGAGAAAACTGGAGCACTCGGAGGAAACCCGCGCAGACACAGGGAGAACATGCAGACTCCACACAGACAGTGACACAAGCCGGGAATCGAACCCCAGGGCCCTGTGAAGCAAAAGTGCTGACCACTAAATGAGGACCAGGGCAGAACAGCCCTAGAGTAAATGATATTATCTGATTTTAAGTATCTTCCAAAATGTTTCATTTAAAGGGGTAAATCATGGCAAGAGAGCGCAAAGCCGTGGTGTGCTCCTCATGTTCTATGTGGAAAGCCACAAACAATTCCAGTGCCCAGGGTTAGCATTTGCAGGAAGTATCTCCAACTGCAGCGTCTGGATGCCCAGGGTTTGAGGCTGGAGCAGCAGCTGGGAACACTGAGGAGCAGACATTATTTTCGATACCACATATAGAGAGGTGGTCACATCGCAGGCTGATACGCCACAGGAAAAGAATGATTGACCACCAAGCAGAGCAAGAGGACTAGGCAGGAAGCGTAGGAAACTCCTACGGCCATTCCTCTGCAAAACAGATGTACTGCTTTGGATAGAGTTGGTTGGGGGGAGGAAATGGCCTCTCAGGGGAAGGCAACAACAGACAATTGTTTTGCACCTCAGCTGGCGCTGCTGCACAGGGGAGTAATAAAAAGTGTAGGAATGCAATAGTCATAGTGGATTCAATTGTAAAGGGAATAGAAAGGCATTTCTGTGGATGCAAACGAGACTCAAAGATGGTACGTTGCCTCCCTGGTGCTCGGGTCAAGGATGCCTCATTGTGGTTGTAGGATATTCTGGAGACGGAGGGTGAACAGCCAGTGCTCATGGTACAAACAACAGAGATTTAAAAAAGGGACGAAATCCTAAAAGCAGAAGTTTGGAAGTTAGGAAGCAGGAGTTAGAAAGTAAGTTGAAACTAGGACTTCAAAGGTAGTGATCACAGAATTACTACTAGTCCATGTGCAAGTCAGAGCAAAAATAGCAGGATATGTCAGATTAACATGTGGCTGAAGAAATGGTGCAAGGGGAAGGGTTTCATTGGGATCAGTTATGGGGTTGGCAGGAACAGTACAAACTGTATAGGTTATATCTGGGCAGGAGCGAGACTGATGTCCAAGGGAGAGTATTTGCTAGCGTGGCTGGGGAGTGTTTAAACTAAAATAGCAGCGGGATGGGAATCTATGCAATGAGTCAGAGGAGGAGGAAACATGGAAAAGTACAAAAGACAGAAAAGGCAATAAGAACAGTGATAGGCAGATAAATAAAGGGCCAGTATCAAACAGGAGCACAGTGACAAATAATGGGAATGGGGCAAGAAATATTAAAAAGACAAGCATTAAAGCTTTGTGCCATAACATCTGGAGCATTTGCACCAAAGTGAATGAATTAATCTCACAAATAGATGTAAACGGGTATGATATAGTCAGAATTACAGAGACATGGCTGCAGGATGACCAGGGATCTGAATTGATCACCCAGGAATATTCAGTATTTAGGAAGGACAGACAAAAATGAAAAGGCGGTGGGTCTGCATTGCTGGTTAAAGAGGAAATTAACCCAATAGTGAGGAAGGTTATTAGCTCTGACTATGTGGAATCTGTATGAGTAGAGCTGAGAAACACCAAGGGGTAAAAAACATTAGTAAGGGTTGTATATAGAACTCCAAACTGCTGTGCTGATATTGGAAATGGCATTAAGCAGGAAAGTAGAGATACATGAGATAAAGGAACATCTGTAATTTGTAAAAAAAAAATACCGTAGAGGAGGAATTCCTGGAGTGCATATGGGTTGGTTTTCTGGACCAATACGTTGAGGAACCAACTAGAGAACAGGCCGTTTTCGACTGGATATTGTGTAATAAGCAATCCTGTTGTGCCAGACCCCTTGGGGACGCGACCATAATATGTCAGAACTCCTCATCAAGGTGGAGAGTGACATAGTTGAATCTGAGACTAGGAATCTCAATAAAGGAAACTGCAATGTTATGATGTGTTCTGGACTGACGTGTTTTCCCACTGGTGATGTGGAAAATAGGGCATTGGGTATGGATGGAAGATTCTGGTTGGGCCCTCAACTGCATCCCATTTGCAGGATGCATATCAGTTTCACGCCGGCCACCAGCAGGTTTCCTATTCTGCCATGGCAGGCAGCAGTGAAAAATCCCATGGAAAATTCACGTTAGTGTAAAACCAATTTTTGGTCCGACTACCAAATGCAGCCCTCCACCCCACCACATCCACCCCCCATTAAACCCACTGGCGGGGGCATGGGAGAATTCTACCCACTGAGTAAAAAGATTGGAATGTTATAGTGAACCATTATATAATACTGGTTCAGCTTTAACTAAAGCACGGGCAGGGTTTTCCACGTGACCCCTCAACATGTTTCTGAGTGGTGGAGGCGGTCCACATCGGATCTTCTTGTCTCACCGTTGTTAATGGGTTTTTCTGTTCCATGCACCCACCGCCGCCGGGGAACTGATGGAAGGAGTTCGGCATCGACGGGACTGGAAGATCCTGTTGGTGGGAACAACCGCAGAATTCCAGCCATTGTGTCCAATTCTGGGCACCACACTTTGGGAAAGTTGTGAAGATTTTATACAGGGTGCAGAAATGATTTACAAGAATGGTTCCAGAATAAAGGACTTTCCACAGTAGATAGTTTGGAGAAACTGGGAGTGTTCCCCATAAAGGGAAGGTCGAGGGAAGGTTTATTAGAAGTGTTCAATATCATGAAGGGTTTGGACAGAGGAGGTAAAGAGAATCTGTTCCTACTGATGGAAGGGGCAAGAAACAAAGGACACAGACTAAAACTGATTGGCAAAAGGACCAAAGGTGACATGAAAAAAAAATTCTTTGCAGCGAGTGGTTTGGATCTGGAATGCATTGCCTGATTGTGATAGGGGCAGATTTAATCAGGATTTTCAAATGAAAACTGGATAATGAAAACAAAGTGAAAAAATTGGCAAGGCTACAGGATAATGACAGAGGAGTGGGACTAGCTGAGTTGCTCATGCAGAGAGCCAGTACAAACAGAGCATGCCAAATGGCCTCCTTCTGCACTGTAACCATTATATGATTCTTCTTTCTGATTCACTTACCTGATTATAGAATTTATGAAGATCATCTTTTCATTTATAATTAAAGTAATTTCTATCAGGTGACCTTGAATGATATTTGAGCTAAGGATGCAAGAAAAATTCTAACTAACGGTGCATGTCGCAGAAGACTTGTCCTATGATGTTCCTTGGTTTTTCTTCCTTCCGATAACCTGGAGGATTTAAAATCTAAATTTGGTATCACTTAATCATAAATTCTTGGTTTGTAGCAGTGCCCTTCTCATGCTTCTATATTTAATAGTGTTACAATTAATATACAATGTACTGTTAGCCTCATTTTCAACTGTATGTGGCCCTGAAAAACATCTACCTGGCTTGAATCTTCTAAGTATTCAGTGACATAAAATCCAGCACTCTTAGTTTCAAAGTATTTAACTTATGTTTATCACCATCAATCATCAGTCTTACAGTAAAATAAGAAAATGTTGCACATCCAATAAGATTTATCTTGAAGATTAATAATAAAATTAAAATAAAAAGAGCCACGTGGAAAGACAGATAATTTTCAATTTTGAGCCAACATTAGTATTGTGAAAAATAAAGTGCTTTCCACAGAATGAATGAAAAAACAATGATTGGCTTTCATCCAGTACAAATAGGATTGAGACCAGTCATCATTATAAAGTTTAGAATGACTGTACAGTTTTTAATTGGTAGGTTCTCTTTCTATGAATTACGCCCAATTCTAATTTGTACTGACCTGGAATTAAACCTAGCACAAATGGCAAAGCTATTTAATTAATATGTACTCCCCTTCCCTCTTTCTACTTCATCTTGGCATGCATATAGCAATACATTTCATTTTATATCGTTGCAAAAGGTATTAAAAGAACCAAGAATGGTCAGAGCTTTGTGAACTTATTGGATTGAATGAAGTTTTGATCAGCGCTGTTTCAGCTGAACGTCACACAGTTGCCATGGGAACTGTTATTTGATGAGGTGATTGCATAGCCACCTTGCTTAAATAAATCATGTATTTCAAAAACCTTTTCCTACCAGGGACCCGCCTCAACAGTGAGTAAGACAGGCACTTCTCATACTGAACTGAAGCAGAAAGAGTTATTAACTCTGTTTGACCAGTTCTTCCAGTTTGAATTTTACAAAGGTATAATTACAGCTATTATACAACAATGCTGCGGTTTTTTGTTCCTGTATTTTTGCTCCTGGTTGCTGCCACATCCAGCCTAGCGACGGCAATCAAAAAAAGACCACCTCAAACACTATCAAGAGGTATGTGATATTTGCATAATAGATGCAGTAATTAAATATTGCTTTTCTTGAATTTCTTCCGAGTTGGTATTGAAAGTTATATCAAAGAGGAGTGGGCTTTGCATAACTGCAAAAGCACACTGCTGTGGGAGAAAGAACCTGATTTTGCATTTTCAACTTTCCTCACTGACTCGTGACTGAAGCGAATGGGAATGACGTGGAGGCAAGCTGACGGGAGCAGGCAGTCAGGCAGCTGCAGACTGTCATTGGGGACCTATGGGGAAACAGTTCCCAGCAAAGACAGTCAGGAAGGAGGGGTCAGGTTCAATCATGACCACTGGGTGAGGTGGGAAGTGCGATATGGGTGGCAATACTGCCACTCCTGGCCCACTAGGAACTTTACAAGAATTGTTTTCCATCAAAGCTTTGCTGGCTTCTTCTGAGCCTATCCTGCTTGCAGCTATTTTTATGCTGTAACTCCATGATTGTGGTGATCCAAGCATTTGATGGTTAAAATTGCACCGCGGTATGAATTGTGTGGTGATATGCATCACTGTAAATACACAAGGGGTTAATGCTACGACTAAGTAAACACTAGAGGGAGCACCAGAGACACCATGACATGCAGACATACAGCTAATGAACACATAGAATAGGACACAACCAATGGGCAGTCAAGACACCCAGAGGTGACACTACCACAAGGGGGCATTACACAACCCATATATAAAAGGACAGGGCACACATGCTCTGGCTCTTTCCACAGGCGACACTTAGAGAGAAGGACAGGGGAAGAACAGAAGCATCACACCACCACGTGGCTTAGAGCAGACTGGTTAGTTAGACTGAGTTACTGTAGCAAGATTAGCAGGAGAGTTGAATTCATAGAGAACTGTGCTAATGGTTCAATAAATCACATTGAACTTACTACAAAGTCTGGAGTATTCTTTGGTCAAAGCTGCATCGAATTGCAGCCTGTGTTATCCCAGAGTACATAACACAGCAAATTGCACCATCGGACCTCGAGACACTTAAGATGTTGCTAGGTGTCATCCAAGTTCTCAAGAAGCAGAGAGATGAAATCACAGTGTAGCAGCTCAGCAAGTGGTACCCGTCTGCCATTTTAGCCCCCTGACATCTTGCCTCAATTTGACCTCCCCTCATTCGTCTAAGCTCGAGAGAGTTAAACACATAGTGTTTATTGTTGTCCGTGAATGACCTTGAAAGTAGGCAATAAACACTTGCGCAGTCGACTACAACCTTCACTTGTATATTGCCAAATGAAATTGTGAGAAACCTTTTGGGATTTAAAAAAATAATTTACAGTGTTTTACTGACCATATTTATTTTCCTGCTACCTAAATATATCATTGTATTCATCTATTAACAGCTCCATCACACAAAGACCACTTGCGTCCTAACTATAGTTAGAAAGCAAATCGATTTTTACATCTTCTTAATGTTGACATTTCAAGTTACATTTGCTTATAGTTCAGTTCCATTGTATATTTTTATGGGCTCTAAACATAATTTAGAAATGATAAATGAATAAAAGTGACAAAACTTCACTCAGCACTCCTACTACTGACTGACTGCCCTATGGTCGGCAAGCCCTGGCTGTAAACAGCAAGAGTTTTTAAAAATGCAGTTTCTAAATGAGTTTTATTTCATATTGATTGATAAAGTCGCTCTGAGTGGAGCTGTGGAGATCTCTAGAAAATGTTTGTAATAGCGGCAGAAGGACAGGAAATTGTGCTGGGGTGCCAGAGAAAGCTTTACCCTTGACTATGTATTTTTGTTACCGTGATCATATTGTCAAGATACATCCCTCAGATTTGCCTGCAGATGCAAGCTCTCTAAATCCTCCCATGCAACTTCCAAGAACTTAATTGGGCAGGATTTTCCGCCCAAGCTGTCACGTGTTTCGAGGCAGTGGAGCTGGTCCGCCATTGGCCAGTGGTTGGATCTTCTGGTTCAGTTGTTGTCAGCGGGATTTGCCGTTGACTGCACCCCTCGCCGCCGGGAAACCCGTGGCGGGGTGCATCAGCAGCAGGACTGGAAGATCCCGCTGATGTGAATGGCTGGAAAATTGCGGTCATTGCATCTGAAGTGCGTTTCCTGTCAAAATAACAGTGAGGCTATTGCTATCTGTGTCACCACTGAAATCCTTCCAAATAGAAGAGAATACTACAGTGCAGAATGAGACCATTCAGTCCATCCTATGAAAGAGCACACTGCACTGGCCCCACAAACTAATTTGGACTTCCCTGGACACTAAGGCACAAGTTAGCATGACCAATCCACCTAACCTGCACATATTTGGACAGTGGAAAGGAACTGGCGCACTCTGAGGAAACCCACGGTAGACACAGGCAGTCACCAGAAGCTGGAATTGAACCCGAGACCCTGGCGCTGGGAGGAAGAAGTGCTAACCACTGTGCCAACGTGCCATCCCGTGAGTTTTCCCACATACATGGTGTAGCCACCTGAGTTGGCCACTTCCCAAGTTAAAATGGAGAAACACAAGGAACGCAGGGAAAATTGGACAATCCCAGAGAAACAAGCAGTTTGCAGACTTTTCCTGTGTATTCTGCCTGCAAAGAAAGCAGACAGCACTGAAACCAGTAGCCATGCATATTAATGAGCGATTCCCGGGCACAATAGTAACAATCAAAGGTGATCGAAGTAAAGCTAGACTCCTCAGCGCCAGCAGGAGTCCAAGAGAAAAGAAGCAAACAGGCACCCAAGGACCGCCCAGCGATTGGGAAACAGCCCCAGTATTGGGGAATACAAACCAATCGATTGGTATGAGATCCAATCGATTGGAAGTAAGCTTGGGCTCCGCCCAAAAGGGCGCGAAGCCCCTGAGGACTATAAGATAGAGCCCCCAAGGTCAGTTCGCTCTCTTAGCCGGCCCTCCCAGCAGAACACCTTCGCAGCTCTCGAAGAACTTGACCATAAGAAGGAGAGGCCTGGCAAACTGCTGCACCATTAAGTAAGTGTCCAGTCAACGCACGCTACGAGGTAGACGCTCCTGACCCCTTAGTCCGTATCAGCTGGAAGTCTGCAGACTCAGGATCGAGCAAGAGGCCATTGTTCCCTGACCCAGCGGGTTCCCTTATCCAGATAAGTACTGGCCTGTTAGTGGTAGGAATAGCCTAGTCTTTTAGTATTGTATGCATGAGTAGTGATTAACTGTGTATTAATAAACGTGTTTTGATTTGAACCTTACTAATTGGTGTATTGAGTCATTGATCTGAACTTGAATTTGAACCTCGTGGTGGTATCATAAGGATACCTGGCGACTCGAGAGCTAAGTAATAAAACAGAGCCAATTGAGTGTAAAGCGCACTCACCAGAACGAGCAACAACGGTCTACAGTGGTTCAAGAAAACAGTACACCACCACTTTCTCACGGGCAATTAGGGATGTGCAATGCATGCTGGCCTAGCCAGCAATGCCCACATCCCATGAACGAGAAAAGAAAATTGCATTAAGTTGCCATATTGTAAATTAAATACAAACCACATAGAGAGGGAGGAACCTAAACCTATCATTGTCACAAGAGAAAAGTATAGGAAAACTAATAGGACAAAAAATGTGACTGCAGAGATAGTTGATGCACTAATCGTAGTCTTCAAAAATTCCCTAGGTTCCAGAAAGATTCCAGCAGGTTAGCAAACTGCAAACATAACGGGCGCGATTCTCCGCCACCCACGACGGGTCGGAGAATAGTGGGAGGGCCTTCCCGACATTTTTCCCGACCTCCCGCTATTCTCCCCCCCCCACGGCCGCCCCCCGACACGAATCGCTGCTCGCCGTTTTTTTACGGCGAACAGCGATTCCCCCCTATCCGATGGGCCGAGTTCCCAGGCCTTTACGGCCGTTTTCACGAATTTAAACACACCTGCCCTCACCATTCGTGAAAACGGCCGCAAAGTGCCATTCTGCACAACCATGCCACCGATTGGCACAGCTGTGCCAAGGGTGGCATGGGCCCGTGATCAGTGGGCACCGATCGCGGGCAGCGGGTCCGATTCCCGCGCACTCTTTGTCCCTCCGCCGCCCCGCAGGATCAGTCCGCGGGGCGGCTGAGGGGCATGACGGACCGCGCATGCGCGGGTTTGACGCATATGCGCGGCTGACGTCATCGTGCGCGTCAGCCGCCATGAGTCTTGGTGGCCGGGCTTAGCGAACGTTCGCTAAGCCTGCGCTGCCATTCTTCCTGGGGCCGCGATGCTAGCCCCGACCGGGGGAGTGAATCGGGTCCCGGGAGGGGGCGCGGAAGCTGCCGTGAAACACGGCCGGTTTCACGGCAGCCTTTACGACTCTCCGCATTTGCGGAGAATCGCGCCCGAACACCTCTATTCAAAAAAGTGAGTCAGAAAGCAATAAACAATAGAACAGTTCGTCTAACGTCTGCCATTGGGAAAATGCTGGAATACATAATTTAAGAAGTAATAGCAGAACATTTAGAAAATGATAATACAATCAAGCACAGTCAACATGGTATAATGAAAGGGAAATCATGTTTGAAAAATGTATTCGTTTTTGAGGATGCGATAATGGGGTGGATAAAGCGGAACCAGGAGATGTAGTGTTTTTTGATTTCCAGAAGACATTTAAGATCAATGACCCTATTAAAGGGTGGAGCAGGTTCGAGGGGCCAAACGGCCTACTCCAGTTCCTATTTCTTATGATCTTATGGCCTTCATATGGGTGCCACATACAAAGTTACTATACGAGATAAGACGTCATGATGTTGGTGGTAATATATTAGCATGGATAGAGGATTCACTATTGAACAGAAAACAGAGAGTCGGGATAAGTGGGTTATTTCAGATTCGCGTCGCCAACAGAGGTGGTTCAAACCTCGGCGGCGGGAGAGGCCTCCCAGCGGCAGGACTTCGGCCCATCGCGGGCCGGAGAATCGCCGCAGGGGGCTCGCTGCTCGACGTGGCGCGATTCCCGCCCCCGCCAATTCCCGGGTGGCGGAGAATTTCTGCCACGGCGTGGGCAGGATTTTCGGCGACCCCGGGCGATTCTCCGACCCTGCGTGGGGTCGGAGAATTTCGCCCCTGATCTCATTGAATGGTACAAGATTCTGGTGGGGTTTAACAGTGTGGGTGCTGAGAAGATGTTTTCCTGGTGGGAGAATCTAGGACGGGAGGCACAATTCAAAAATAAAGGGTCTTATATTTGAGACAGAGGTAAGGAGGAATTTATTTTCCTCGAGTGTCTTAGTTTTTGGAATTATCTTCCAAATCTTACACAGATTTTTGATCCACAGAAAGTCACAGGTGATGGATTGGAAGCAGGAAATTGAAGTTATCACTAGAACCCAATCATAGAATCATAGAATTTACAGTGCAGAAGGAGGCCATTCAGCCCATCGAGTCTGCACCAGCTCTTGAAAGAGCACCCCAGTTAAGCCCAAGCCTACACCCTGTCCCCGTAACCCAGTAACACCACCTAACCATTTTTGGACACTAAGGGCAATTTAGCATGGCCAACCCACCTAACCTGCATATCTTTGGTCTGTGGCAGGAAACCGGAGCACCCGGAGGAAACCCATGCAGACACAGGGAGAACGTGCAGACTCCGCACAGGCAGTGACCCAAGCCGGGAATCGAACCTGGGACCTTGGAGCTGTGAAGCAACTGTGCTAACCACTGTGCCACTGTGCTACCGTGCTGCCCTGGTCGAATGGTGGAGCAGGCTCAGTGGGCCAAATACCCTAGTCCTGATCCTATTTCTTATGATCTTTGAAATTAGAGGCTGAATTAATGCTACTCATCCGAAATTACTTCTTTACTATTAAATTAATTTCTGAAAATGCATATTAATATGATGGTCCCTTGCAATTAACTGGAACATAGTAGATGAAACTGTTTATTTCACATTTGTCTAATGTTGTGCGTATTATTGTTTTAGGTTGGGGGGATGATTTAACATGGGTTCAAACCTATGAAGAAGGGCTTTACAGAGCAAGGAAAAGGTAAGAACATTTTGCCAATTTTAATATTTTACTGCAATACTGAAGGATTCAAATTGAACAGATGCTACAGCAACTAGAATCGATATGGCTATAAATTTGGTAAGGGGTGTTGTTTGATAGTTCTGTTTGGAAGCTGCAGAAAATAAACCAAGCCCCTGTTCATGGGTGAAGTAGCATTGAAAGCTTGATTGAATTGGTTGATGAAGTTTCTCATGTAATTATCTAACAATCAAAGCACTGCAGAGATGTAAGCAAATGACTGCGGATGCTGGAATCTGAAACAAAAACAGAAAATACTGGACAATTTCAGCAGGTCTGACGGCATCTGTGGAGAGAGAAGGGAGCTAACGTTTCGAGCCTGCACGACTCGTTGTCAAAGCAAAGGGTCATCCAGACTCAAAACATTAGCTCCCTTCTCTCTCCACAGGTTATGTCAGACCTGCTGCTATTGTTGAGTATTTTCTGTTTTAGTTGCTGCAGAGAGGTAACTGTTATGTCAGCTCTCTGCAAGACTGCCATCCTTATGTCATGATCACAAGATCAGCCAGAGTTGTATCTTAATGCTTTGGCCTTGATTTTTTATATGTGGTGAAGTGAACTTGGACATACTTTCCACTGGTAACTATAATTTTCCCTGGAAACTTTGAGGGTGGGTTTGGGTCAGGAAGGAGGTGTGAAAAATTTGAATCCTGACCCTGGGATTCTGTTGTCTAACTCACATACTTTTCTTAGAATCCACAGAATCACTAAAGTGCAGAAGGGGACCATTCATCCCATTGAGTCTGCACCAACCCTCACAAAGAGCATCTCAACTAGGCCCACTCCCCCACCCTATCCCTATAACCCCACCGAACCTGCACATCTTTGGACACTTAAGGGCAAATTTAGCATGGCCAATCCACCTAACCTGCCCATCTTTTTGACTGTGGAGGAAACAGGAGAACGCAGAGGAAACCCATTCAGACAAGGAGAGAATGTGCAAACTTCACACAGATAGTCACCCAAGGCTGGAATCGAAACCGAGTTCAGCAGTCAATTCAGCAGTCGATGTATAGATAGGCCATGTTGTAACTATGATAATTTTCTGAATGTCTCTTCTGACTTGCACATTATTTATTGTTTTAGCAACAAGCCATTAATGATCATCCACCACTTGCATGACTGCAAATACTGTCAAGGTAAATGATCTGTTCTTTGCGATACTTTCAGCTTGATTGTCAGAGTTGTTATTTAATTACATTACAGTATTAATGCCAGGACTAGGGGCCAAGGATTGGAAAATTGGATTAGTGTGATCAAGATTTTGGTTGACCGGCGTGGACATGATGGGCCGCATGACCTCTTTTAAACGCCTTCCCGCTGGAACAGCACCCCCTCAATGAATATTCATTGGGCACTGCCGTTATGTCATGCGGGCACGATATAAAACAGCTCTATAAACTGTAATGTCAGTAGTCGGCACTGTGGGAGTCTCTGGCCCTGGCGCCTGTCGATGATGCCAGTTGTACCATTAGTTGGCACTGTCCTCGCTGGGGACTGCCATGGCTGCTACCCTGGGTGGTCTGCCGGTGGGTGATGGCCAGTTGGGCGGGGGTTTGGGACGGGAGGGGCATTGTGGTTGGGGGGGGGGGGGGGGGGGGGGGGGGGGGGGGGGGGACACCGATAGGGCCGGTGTCACTATGCAGGACCAAAGAGTTTACATGAAAGGAGGGATTGGAAGTTGCACTTACTGGCACAAAATTCAAATATCTAATGTAATAACATCAGTCAGAAGTTTCTAATTGTTTTCATTGTCTGTTCTTGGGACTCACCTAGTAAAGAACTGGAATCCCATTGTTGGAGACTCACCAGGTCTTCAGCTGTACAGGAGTGATTCAAGAGCTTTTATAGAAATGTCCACGTACTACTCCAAAATTACTAGTCCCATGACACTATTTGAAGAACAGCATAGGTGGCCAATGACCAATATTTATCCCTCATCCATGACGAGCAAAACATTTTACCTGCTACTCCATCTTGTTGTGTGATTTAAAACTGCACACATTGGTTATCATGTTTGTCACATGAACACAAAGATTACATTTTAACAGTAAAGCATTTTGGGAAATCCTGCGGAAAGGTATTCTATCCATGCAACCTTTCTCTTCTTATTACTATAGCACATGCAACACGTAATATTATCAATCTTTTTCAGCACTGAAGGATGTTTTTGCTGGAAATGAAGAAATCCAGATGATGGCTGACAAAGATTTCATTATGTTAAATCTAATGGTAAGGATTCCTCTATTTACTGATGATAAGGGAAAACTTTACAAACTTGTACTTCTGGCTTGCAATTTTGCTCACACAGAATGCACGTTCAAAATTTGTTCTGCCGACAAAAATTAGTGGTCCAATTTGTTGAAAAAGGAGTTTGATAAGTGGGAAAGCTTGAAAAATAAACACCAGGGCAAGCAGAAAGATCAAGGTTTTTGCAGGTGTACAGTACCCTCAAGAACAGTACTGAGTTGGGATCTCTAATTCGTGAATCACTGGGCACAAATGGGCTGCAGCCAAGCCCAGAGATAAAGGATGGCTCATTCTCTTCAGCTCATTCAAGAGAAAGGTCACAGACAAGTTCTGCTACAGAGAACTTCCATGAGGACCTCGATAGGGCAGTAGAACACTGAAAGAGAAGCATACTGAAATGCTGGGTACATTGGTTGGACTGCTAGACCTGTCACTGCCAAGGAGCATGGAGGAGACCCACTCCCAATTGGCAAAGGGCCTGACACAGAAACTCCAAAAAGTGAGAGAGAGGTAGAGCAGCAAATCTGCAGGGAATTCACAGAGATGTACAAGCAACATAGTGTGGTGATGCTGAAAAATTTGATTACCCAAATATCAGTTGGGATAATGTTAGAGTAAAAGAGTAAAGAAGGGGAGAAATTTCATGAAACGTGTTCAGGAAAACTTCCTTGACCAAAAGTTCTTGGTCAAAGTGGGAAGGGGGAATTGCTGGACCTGGTGTTGGGAAATGAGGAGGGCCAAGTGTCTATGGGGAACACATTAGGAGGAGTGATAATTGTATAATTATGTTTAGATTAGTAATGGAAAAGAGCTAGAACAATCTAAAGAAGTGCTTCTAAATTGGAAGACAGATGACAGGGGATCTAGCCAGGATAAAATTGAACTAAAGATTGGCAGGAAAAACTATAACAGAACAAAAGGAGGTAGGCAGAAAGCAGGAAATTATAGGCCAGTGAGCTTAACTTCGGTAGTAGGGAAGATGCTGGAATCTATCATCAAGGAAGAAATTGCGAGGCATCTGGATAGAAATTGTCCCATTGGGCAGACGCAGCATGGGTTCGTAAAGGGCAGGTCATGCCTAACTAATTTAGTGGAATTTTTTGAGGACATTACCAGTGCAGTAGATAACGGGGAGCCGATGGATGTGGTATATCTGGATTTCCAGAAAGCCTTTGACAAGGTGCCACACAAAAGGTTGCTGCATAAGATAAAGATGCATGGCATTAAGGGTAAAGTAGTAGCATGGATAGAGGATTGGTTAATTAATAGAAAGCAAAGAGTTGGGATTAATGGGTGTTTCTCTGGTTGGCAATCAGTAGCTAGTGGTGTCCCTCAGGGATCCGTGTTGGGCCCACAATTGTTCACAATTTACATAGATGATTTGGAGTTGGGGACCAAGGGCAATGTGTCCAAGTTTGCAGATGACACTAAGATGAGTGGTAAAGTGAAAAGTGCAGAGGATACTGGAAGTCTGCAGAGGGATTTGGATAGGTTAAGTGAATGGGCTAGGGTCTGGCAGATGGAATACAATGTTGACAAATGTGAGGTTATCCATTTTGGTAGGAATAACAGCAAACGGGATTATTATTTAAACGATAAAATATTAAAGCATGCCGCTGTTCAGAGAGACTTGGGTGTGCTAGTGCATGAGTCACAGAAGGTTGGTTTACAAGTGCAACAGGTGATTAAGAAGGCAAATGGAATTTTGTCCTTCATTGCTAGAGGGATGCAGTTTAACACTAGGGAGGTTATGTTGCAATTGTATAAGGTGTTAGTGAGGCCACACCTGGAGTATTGTGTTCAGTTTTGGTCTCCTTACTTGAGAAAGGACGTACTGGCGCTGGAGGGTGTGCAGAGGAGATTCACTAGGTTAATCCCAGAGCTGAAGGGGTTGGATTATGAGGAGAGGTTGAGTAGACTGGGACTGTACTCATTGGAATTTAGAAGGATGAGGGGGGATCTTATAGAAACATTTAAAATTATGAAGGGAATAGATAGGATAGATGCGGGCAGGTTGTTTCCACTGGCGGGTGACAGCAGAACTAGGGGACATAGCCTCAAAATAAGGGGAAGTAGATTTAGGACTGAGTTTAGGGGGAACTTCTTCACCCAAAGGGTTGTGAATCTATGGAATTCCTTGCCCAGTGAAGCAGTTGAGGCTCCTTCATTACATGTTTTTAAGGTAAAGATAGATAGTTTTTTGAAGAATAAAGGGATTAAGGGTTATGGTGTTCGGGCCGGGAAGTGGAGCTGTGTCCACAAAAGATCAGCCATGATCTAATTGAATGGCGGAGCAGGCTCGAGGGGCCAGATGGCCTACTCCTGCTCCTAGTTCTTATGTTATGTAGAACAATGGGTGATCTTTAAGTAAGTGCTGTTTCAGATACAGGCTAGGTACATTCCAAAAAGGCAGATCTCTAAGAGAACCAAAGCCAAAGCTTCTTGGTTGTGAGCCCTAACTCCATGCTTGAGGGGCAGTCATTGCTATGGGCCATTACATGCACAGTTCGCACAATATTCTCCATGAATATGTATTACTTGCATGCATCCCAACACTTGAAAACAGCACTATCCTGACATCCATGGTTCTGTCAGTGAGCTTGAGCCATTGGGGCCAGATTTGCACTGCATTCGCCCTGACTGCAAACAGCGACTTGGGCACAAACTCTCATGAGAATCAGAAAACAAGATCCCATTTTCTGATTTTTCATACCCCTCACCAGTGACACAATGAGGTCCCTGGTCAGAAAAGGTGTGATCCTTATTTCAATTGAATTTAATAATTGTAAATACAATTAAAATGTCTTCCCTGCCATACGTTCCCCGCACATGAAATAAATCCTCCCTCGCCGACATGACATCACATGGGCAAGGTTTACAACTACTTTTGAAAAATGTAAAGCAGCCGAGGGGAACCCACCAGAGGTGCACAGGTAAGTGCAGCCTGTGGGGAGAGAGGGACATGCCTGGGGCACTGCCACCTGACAATGCCAGGGAGTAGTGGTAACGGGCCCTTAGGTGAGCTCCATTGTGCGGGGGGGGGGGGGGGCGGTTCCCCTTATGTGTGGGGAGAGGGGCTGCTCTGGTGTTTGTGCGGGGGCGGAGGGGTCCACTTATCAAGGGGGAGGGTTTGCTCTGGTGCATGTGGAGAGGGGTGTTTCCTCATATCTTGGGTGGGAGGAAGAGTATTTTCTTCAGCGCAGATCAGAGCACCCTTTAAAAATAACTCTCCGATCTCTGTGGAGTCAGCATTATTGGTTCTTTCAGGGCCCTCCTTACCAGCATAACAGCAAAAACCACATACACACATTTCCTATATGCAGTGTGCTAGAGAATCTGGAGAGAAAACTCAACTGTGCAGCAGGTGAGCTGCACGCTGGTTTTCTCTCCTCAGCCAGCGCTCTGTGCACAGTGGAAAATACCTCCCACATTCTTTGGTCAAAGGCACTCAAATTCAGCTCATGGGCAATTTATAGATTTCTGCCCATTTGGCTCCCAGATCATGGATGTACAAGAGGGATTCGCCTTTGCTGCCAAGCTATAATATAGATTCATTGGAAAATTCAAAAATAATGTAAGCTTGTCCAGCTTTTGCATCCAGTCCTTTCACATCTATTCACGACTGGGGGTGAACAATTCAAAAATTAACCTGTGAAGAAGATTCCATCCTCAATGATGGTGGAGCCCAGCATGTCTGTGCAAAAGACAAGGCTGAAACAATTGCAACCATCTTCAGCGAGAATTCCCAAGTGGACGATCCAACTTGGCCTCTTCCTGAGGACTCCAGCATCAGGTGCCAGTCTTCAGCCAGTTTGATTCACGCCATGTGATATCAAGTAGAGGTTGAAGACACTGGTGACAGCAAATGGCTGAAGGCCCTGACAACATCCTGGCTGTAATGTTTTTTCAATCCACTTTTAAGGGATGTGGGCTTCACTGGCTAGGCCAGCATTTATTGCCCATCCTTAATTGCCCTTGAAAAGATGGTAGTGAGCTGCCTTCTTAAACTGCTGCAGTCCCTGTGGTGTAGGTACACCTACTGTGCTATTAGGGAGGGAGTTCAAGGATTTTGACCCAGCGACAGTGAAAGGATGGTGACACGGTAGCACAGAGGGTAGCACTGTTGCTTCACAGTTCCAGGATCCCAGGTTCGATTTCCGGTTTGGGTCACTGTCTGTGTGGAGTCCGCACGTTCTCCCTGTGTCTGCGTGAGTTTCCTCCGGGTGCTCCGGTTTCCTCCCACAAGCCCCGAAAGACGTGCTGTTGGGTGAATTGGTTATTCTGAATTCTCCCTCCGTGTGCCCGAACAGGCACCAGAATGTGGTGACTAGGGGCTTTTCACATAAACTTCATTGCAGTGTAAATGCAAGCCTACTTGTGACAATAAAGATTATTATTATAAAGTCAGAATGGTGAATGACTTGGAGGAGAACCTCCAGGTAGTGTATCTGCTGCCCTTGTCCTTCTAAATGCTTTGTGCTCAAGAACTATCTGAATTCCCAAACTGTTCCAGTACATTTACAACACTGGCATCTCGCTAACTATGTGGAAAGTTGTGCAGTTATGCCCTGTCCACAACAAGCATAACAAATCTAATTGAGCCAATTACTTCCCATCAGCCAACTCTCAATCATCAGCAAAGAAAGGGAAAGTGTAATTGGCAGTGGTAGCAAGCCACATTTACTCAGCACACCTATAGGAATATAAATAGTAAAAAGAGGATTAAGGCCATTTAGGTCCCAAAAACGGGATTTACACATGGTGGCAGAGGGCAAAGCTGAGGACCATCTCCCGCACCATTACCCTCGCCTCCTCCCTTCCCTCTCAGAACAAGGATAGCGTCCCCCTCGTTCTCACATTTCACCGCACCAGCCTCCGTATGCAAAGCATAATCCTCCTCCATTTTCGCCAACTTCCAACGTGTTGCCACCACAAAATACACCTTCCCTTCACTCCCTCTGTCAGCATTCTGCAGAGACCGTTCCCTCCGAGATAATCTAGTCCACTCCTCCACCATTCCCAACACCTCTCTCATCACCCATGGCACCTTCCCATGCAATTGCAGAAGGTGTAATACCTTCTCCTTTACCTCTTCCATTGTAAAAAGCACACTGGCTCTCAGTGAAGTGGTGTGTGTTTTGATACAATTCAATTTTCAAACAATGGAGATTTCACTCAAGGTATTTCATAATCTTGTTCTTTTTTACAAGCATGAAACCGTTGACAAGAACCTTGCCCCTGATGGTAAATATGTGCCCCGTATATTGTTTGTGGGTAAGTGTTTGATTATTGTTTTGTGGATTCACCATTTCATGCTGAATAATCCATCACACTCCGTTCTACCGCAGCAATACCAACCAGTTAGGTGATTCCACAGTGTTTATTATTTATTTAATTATCTGAACAAATGTTGGGAAGTGTTCTATTCTCTGTCATTTATAATCGACACTGAAATAAAAAAATAGGTACGATTACAACAGCCCATGCTCAAGTATTACAAGGATAATTGGTTGGACTAAAGATTGATGTGTACTGGCTCTCAAACTGGGGACGGGTGTTAATTTACATATTGGAATATGGGCTGGATTCTCCACTGGCGAGATGCTCCATTTTACCGGCAGCCCGGGGGTGTCCCAACGACGTGGGGCTGCCCCACAAAGGGAAACCCTATTGACCAGCCGGCATAATGGAGCATCCCGCCGGCGTGCTGAAACAGAAATGTGGTACGGCGGGATGGAGAATCCAGCTCATAGTCTCCAGAATGGAGAATCCAGCACACAACTTGGCTACTGAATCGAAAATGAGCTAATCCTTCCCAAGTGCTCTGACATTTCCAAAAAATGTCAGCAGCGCAGCACCAATCCTGCTTGACGGTTCCAGGACAAGTTCCATAAGATGGCAGCATGCAACATGGTTTTCTTATTGGCAATTTATTTTTCACCCACTGGTCCTGGGTACGATCTATCATCAGTAGTCAGCATGTTGTGCGAGCAAGTCATCGATTTTAATTATTCTCCCACGGCTCAGATATTTCTGGCTATCCTTTCTACGGATAGTTGATTTCTTTCTTCTCCAGAGAAATGCCCAGAGAAATCAGATTTGCTGTTGCACCCATGTTTATTTATATGGGGTTAGAACTACCCCTTAGAATGTCTCGGCTCTATTTTACACTGGATTTCTGTCAACACACCCCTCACTCTCAATGCTACCTTCATAATAAATGTTATCAATACAATATGGACTTGAGGACAAACATGAATACATTTGAACAGTCACATTTGATTGATGCAAAAAAATGCTCTTCACAAGCCAAAAAAAGCTATGCAAGGATTTTTAGTTAACATTCATTGTTCTTTTGTTGCCACTGTGCACATGACCTGACATTAACTAACTCAGCATGGGTATTGGCTCTATTGCACACATACTTTAACCCCATTGCATCTTTAGTGATTAAACATTTAGTGGCAGACTTTTTCAACTTTCACCTAAAAATTCTAATGTATTGGACCTGGTCCATGCCAAGAGATTATATCAGGAAACCGCACACTCCCTTACTGTGATCTTAGATCCATTAAAGTTAATGGATGACAAGCCATGGGCTGGAAATGAACAACTTCCTGACATGCATTCTCTGCATACATTTGAAGTGTTAGTACCAGCATTTTCTTCAGTTGTACCGTTGACCTTCAAACCCATTCTTTGATCGAGTTTATTATCTGCACTAATTGGAAATCTAAAAGAAGAGCCATTGAACATAGTGGTAATAAATAGAAACACGCAGAAATAATAATAAAAGCTGCAATAAAGTGGCAATTTTTCCATGTGTTGACTGGAGCTGCCTAAATTTGAATAATGTACAAATTAAATGTTTTCACAAAGATTTTTGTCTATTTTGTTCAGGAGATATTTTAATGAAATTTTCATTGTTTATCTGTTTATTCCACTTGGCAAAAAGTCAGCAATATTTTTACATTTCTTGCTGTTTAATTTTTAACCAAAACAAATCTCCTGGTTTTGTGGCAGTAAATATAGCCAATACAATCAAACAGCCCCAATTAAGTTCAGGACTAAGAAGGTTTCCTGTTTTCATTGCACTTTGTATTTTGTATTGCTGCAGATCCTTCTTTGACTGTGAGAGCAGATATCGTAGGAAAGTATTCAAACCGGCTCTACACATATGAACCACAAGATATTCAGCTTTGTAAGTGAGAATTTCTAAATTTATTGAATGCTCTTGGCAAAATATTCTTGAATTGAGACAATTTGATGACAATTTTCTGCAGTTTGTTATGAAAGATTATTTGGAAATAATTTTCAAAATGGTTCTGGATTTTCAAATGGATTACTGAAAACTTCAGATTTGTCTATGCATAAGAACCATAGAATTCCTGCAGAAGGAGGCCATTCAGTCCATTGAGTCTGTACCTAGCCCCATTCCCGTCCTATTCCCATAACCCCAACTAACCTGCACATCTTTGGACACGAAAGGGCAATTTAGCATGGCCAATCCTCCCAACCTGCACATCTTTGTACTGTGGGAGGAAACTGGAGCACCCAGAGGAAACCCACGCTGACACATCTGCAATTTGTGATGAAAGGTTATTTGGAAATAATTTGCAAAATGGTTCTGGGTTTTCAAATGGACTACTGGAAACTTTAGATTTGCCTAGGCATAAGAACCATAGAATTCCGACAGTGCAGAAGGAGGCCATTCAGTTCATTGAGTCTTCACCTAGCCCCATTCCCACCCTATTGCCATAACCCCAACAAATCAGCACATCTTTGAACATAAGGGACAATTTGGCATGGCCAATCCACCCAACCTGCACATCTTTGGACTGTGGGAGGAAACCGGAGCACCTAGAGGAAACCCACGCAGACACAGGGAGAAAGTGCAAACTCCACACAGTCACACAAGGTCAGAATTCATCCTGGAATGCTGGAATGTAAGTTGAGGTTGAAGATCAACCATGATCATATTGAATGTGAAAATAGGCTCGGAGGACAAAATGGCTTACAACTGTTCCTATTTATGTTCTAAAAAGAGCTTGTAAATCTGCATTCACTGTAGGCTAGACATTGTAATGCGGAGAATCGTAAGGGCTGCCGTGGGATGCCGTGGCCGATTCCCCCCCCCCCCCCCGGGCGGGGCTAGGAGCGCGGCACCGTGTGTCACGGCGGCGCGGCCTTGACGATCGTCGTCAAGGCCGCACGCCAAGCGTCACGCCGGCTGACGCGGCCGATGACGTCAGCCACGCATGCGCAGGTTGGACAACGCGTCTTTTCCCTCAGCCGCACCGCAAGACGTGGCGGCTTGATCTTGCGGGGTGGCGGAGGGAAAAGAGTGCGTCCGTTACGGACGCACGGCCCGCGATCGGTGCCCACCGATCGCGGGCCTATGCCCCCCCTTGGTACTGTGGTACTGCCGTGCCAATCAGGCCCCCAGATGCCGCTAATGGGCATCTGGCACCCGTTTCACGACGGCAGCGAGCAGGTGTGTTTGCTGCCGTGTTGAAACGGGCGTGAAGGCCCGGCCGCTCGCCCATCGGCCTTGGAGAATCATTGCTCGCCGTTTTTTACGGCGAGCGGCGATTCGTGGCGTGGGTCGGGCGTGGGGGTGGGAGAATAGCGGGAGGGCATGAAAAATGTCGGGAGGCCCTCCCGCTATTCTCCCACCCGGCGTGGGGGGCGGAGAATCGCGCCCTAGTGTTTGATCATTTACACACTGCTACCAAATTAATTCATTCCTATTAATTACATCAGACCTATTCCCTGAAAATTTTGAAATTAACCAATAAAAATTATACAACAGTTTAAATGCTGGATTTGATTAGCCCTCTGGAAATGAGGGACGAGGTGGGCGGGCTGGTGAAATGGCAGCAGGAACCATTCACGTTTTGGCCATTTTAGGCCTCATATTGAGGATATGGCTGGGACCAGTGATCTATCATGATACCAAAATCACCACATCGCATGAAAACAACAATTTTTGTATGGCTCGAGAGAAATATTTAATTTTGTGCTGTAAAATGAGTGCATATAATTGGATTGGATTGAATGATTTTGCTTAACATTGTTTTCTTTTTCCAGTGATTCAAAATATGAAGAGATCAAAACGTTTGTTGCCATCTGAGCTATAATGAAGTGCAGCAACAATACTTGTTTTTACTTGAGAGAGGCACTGGAATTTAATTTCTTTACTTCTATTGTTTCCATTTAATGACTTAATCCACATAATTTCCTGTCTATAATCAACAGACAAGAAATTATAAAAATCTTGCACAGTGCCTTAAACCTTTTTTTAATTGAGCCAGTACTCATTTACATTGCGAATTAATAAATAAATATTTTTGAATAATCACAATTTTCTTGTTTATTTTTTCATATGAAATAGAATGAAAGTGCATTGGAAACACTTGAAATGTTATTACTGTGAATTACTGTGAATTTTGGAATCTGAAACAAAAGCAGAAAATATTAGAAAATTTCTGCAGCTGTGACAGAATCTGTGGAGACAAAAAAGGGGCGGGATTCTCCATCAGCCGACGGCAAAATCGGGGAACGCAACTGGGTGGAGAAACAGTTCCGATGTCAAAATCGCCGATTTAGTGACAAATCGCAATTCTCCATCGCCTCAACAGCAGCATCAATGGAGTCTGGGACGGATATACAGTGCAGGGTGGGGGTTCAGATGACCTCCAGGTGGGGGGTAGGGTTCGGGTAACAGGTGTGTGGGATGGGGGTTGGTGCCAGGAGTACAGTGTTAAAATTAACTAATCTACTCACCCTGGCCGCCCTGAGGAGGTTGTGCAGTTTTGTACGGCTCTGCGGGCCAGTCCAGATGGTGTTGCACGTGGCGCTGACTGCCTCTGCCACCTGCATCCAGGCACGGCGAACGGCGGCAGCTGGCAGTCTCCTCCCCAGCCGGAGTACAGAGCCATCCTCCTCTCCTCCACTGCGTCCAGGCGGGTCTCCAGCTCGGCGTCCCTGAAACAATGCGATTCTTCGCCCTGCCAGCCCCGTTTTCTGGCGGTGCGCACCCCCCCCGGCAGCGGGATTCTCCATTCGCGCAGTTGTTCAATAGATGCCCCTCCCCCCCGCCATTGTGACCACCCCCAGGCCGTCGGGAAGCCCGCGGGCGTGAGTGCGCTGCCGGTGATGCGGAGGATCCACCAACGGAGAATCCATCACAAGGTGTCCCTCTACTTGCAGCCATCTTGTTGGCTGGGGTGGGGTGTGTGGGGTGTGAACTGTGTACATTCTACTGCAGCTTGTCAGCCTCCTGAGTGTCAATCGCAAATCTGGTTAAACCAGCACCGTTTTTTCATTGGAATCGATTGTGTTCCACGTGGTGCAGATGCTGGCCCCTTAACAGTGCTGAATCGAACCAGGTGCGGCGCCAGCTTTGCTGTCATGGAAGTCCACGAATCCTGCTCCCGTATAAACACTTAGTCTCAGGACCGGAGAATCCCGTCCCAGACATTTAAAATCTGAATGACTCTTTTCAGAGCGAGAGAGAACTGGAAATAGGATGAGATTTGGGGAGGAGTGGCGATGGAGCAGTGGGGCTGGACAGTGGGCTAGTGAAATATTATCCTCTCTTCAGTGAAATGCATTCCTATTACACTGGTTTTTAATGTTCTAAGCAAACCAAACATTTCGCTCGCCTATGAAGCAACAATCCTGATTATACATGTTTACAAAGTATTGGGTTGCTTTATAGTAATATAATTGTTTGCATGATGCATGTCTCTCCTTGCCTCAGGTATAATGCTTGAAAATTTCCAGTCAGAATTGTCAATAAAAATAATAAAATTAAATGAAATGCCTCTTTTTTATCTTTGCTGATGGAAACTACCAAGCATTTGCTGGTCCTTTTTAAACAAATAAAGCAGAAAAAATGATTTAAAAAATCTTTGGAAACTATCCGCACCTGATTCTCCCAAAATGGGACTATGTCCCCGCACTGGCGTAAAAACGCTGGCGTTTTACTCCAGAGATTCCTGCAAAATAGTACAGCTAATTCAATGCCTTGCAGGGGCTAGCAGGGACCCGGAGTAATTCACGCAGCTTTAGTTGCAGATACGGGCCCCCACACTTCCAGTTTTGAGTGCGTGCATGCGCACGGTGGCAGCCTCCAGCGGCTGCGTTGAGCGCCATGGCGGACTCGGACAACGGAGGCAGACTGAAAAATTAGACCCACCCTGATCGGCCGCAGGACCGAAGATCTGACCGCGCGGATCTTAACCTTGGCCGCCTATAAGGCCTCCCTCGGTGTCCGAGCCCCCGTCCCCTACTAGGGCGGCCGCGTACTGAGTCCACACCAGCATCCCAACCGGCAATACCAGGTTAGTTCCACGCCGTCGGTAACTCGGCTGATCGGGAGCAGAGGATCGCTGGGCTGGCCTCTACCAATAGGCCCCAGACATGAGGTGTACTCTGTGATCACATCAATTCTCGGGACCCAGAGAATCGCCGGACCAGCGCCAGGCCCAATTTCAGCGTGAAATTGGATTCTCCGCCCCTGTTCTTTTAGGACGTTCTTCAGAGTAAAGTGTCAGTCTCTATTTAAAGAATTGAGGCTAGAAAGAGCACCTGCTCAAAAGAGGAAGCACTTCAAAGTTACTGAACAACAAGCAATAATTCCTCCTTTGAAAATGCCTGACCTATCAATCAAAAGGCTTGTAACAGACAATAGATCATGAAATTAAATATAAGTAATGCAGTTCAAAGTTTTTAGGCTTCTAAGCATGCACAGGTGCTTGATAAATTTGAATTATTCACAGAAATTGACTGGGAACAAACACTTCAAAGATTTGACAACACATTAAAGGATTTGGATTGGACTTGGATTTTTTGTCACGTGCACCGAGATAAAGTGGAAAGTATTGTTCTGCATGCAGTCCAGACCGTTCAATACATGAAAAACATAGGACATACATAAATTCTCAATGTATCGACACAGGCATCGGGTGAGCATACGGAGTGTGGTACTACTCAGTTGAGAAGATGCATGGCATGATCATTTAGTCCACAAGAGGGCCATTCAGGTGTCTGGTAACAGCAGGGAAGAAGCTGTTTTTGAACATGTTAGTGCGTGTCCTCAGAATTCTGTATCTCCTGCCCTATGGAAGAAGTTGGAAGAGAGAATAACGCAGGTGGGAGGGGTCTTTGGTTATGCTGCCCACTTTCCCAAGGCAGCGGGAGGTGTAAACAGAGTCAATGGATGGGAGGCAGGTTCATGTGATGGACTGGGCTGTGTTCACGACTCTCTGTAGTGTCTTGCAGTTTTGGGCTGAGCAGTTGCCATACCAGGCTGTGATGCAGCCAGATTGGATGCTTTCTATGGTGCATCTGTAAAAGTTGGTAAGGGTTAATATGGACATGCCAAATTTACTTAGTTTCCTGAGGAAGTATAGGCGCTGTTGTGCTTTCTTGGTCGTAGCGTCGGCATGAGTGGACCAGGACAGATTGTTGGTGATGTACACACCTAGGAATTTGAGGCTGTCAAACATCTCCACCTCAGCCCTGTTGATGCAGACAGGGGTGCGTACAATACTTTGCTTCCTGAAGTCAATGCCCAGCTCCTTAGTTTTGCTGACGTTGAGGGAGAGATTGTTGTCGTTACACCAGACCACTAGGTTCTCTATCTCCCTCCTGTACTCTGACTCATCATTGTTTGAGACCCGACCCACTACGGTCATGACATCAGCAAACTTATCAGTGGAGTTGGAGCTGAATTTTGCCACACAGTCGTGTGTGTGTATAGGGAGTATAGTAGGGGATTAAGTACATAGCCATGCGGGTCCCCGGTATTGCGGACTATCATGGAGGATGTGTTGTTGTTTATCCTTATTAATTGTGATCTGGGTCAGGAAGTCAAGGATCCAGTTGTAGAGGGAGGAGCCCAGTCCTAGGTTTTGGAGTTTTGATATGAGCTTGGCTGGGTGCCTGGAACACGCTGCCGGAGGAGATGCTGGAAGCTAGGGATGATAGTGACATTTAAGGGGCATCTTGACAAATACATGAATAGGATGGGAATAGAGGGATACGGACCCCGGAAGTGTAGAGGATTTTAGTTTAGACGGGCAGCATAGTCGGCACATGCTTGGAGGGTCGAAGGGCCTTTTCCTGTGCTGTACTTTTCTTTGTTCTTTATTATGGTGTTGATGGTGAAGCTGTAGTCAATGAATAGATGTCTGATGTAGGAGTCCTTGTTGTCGCGATGCTCCAAGAATGAATAGGGTCATCGAGATAGCGTCTGCTGTGGATCAGTTGTAGTAGTATGCCAATTGCAGTGGATCAAAGCATTCTGGGAGTATGGAGTTGATTTGTCTCATGACCAACCTCTTGAAGCATTTCATAATGATAATGTTAATGCCACCAGATAATAGTCGTTGGGGCACGTTGCCTGGTTCTTCATTGGCACCAGTATGATGGTGGTCTTCTTGAAGCAGGGGATCCTCGGAACGGAGTAGGGAGAGGTTAAAGATGTCCGCAAACACACCTGCCACTGGGTTGGGGGGAGGGGGGGGTGAAATGTTCTTGTCGAATGGCTTGATTTATATTACAAGAACACTTGTAGCTAAAGCTATAAAAATTTATTAATATTAACTGTGGGTCAAATATATACAAAACAACAGATGAATAACAATATGAACATGCACAAACCACTATCTCTCTTCCAGTTCCTTCGTCAGTCTGAGGTCACCTGACTCTAACATTCACTTATTTACTAATGAGACTTCCAGTGGTCACGGTGAATTACAACTCAATCATAATATCACTACAGAGCTGACCCCCTCCCCCCCACCCCACTTCAAAACTACTCTGGAGCTAAAACAGACCCTCCACCATCACTAACCCCAACTCAGGTCAGACATTAAAATGGGGCCACACAGTTTTGGAAGCTTTGATTTGGCATGTAAATGTTTCAAGCATTTATTTGCCAAAACTCGTTTTCATTAGTGTTTATACATTTATAGTAAAATTCAACCATACGAACACAGGAACATGCAAATTAGGAGTAGGAGTAGACCACGCAGTCCAATTAGCTTGCTCTGTCATTTAATAAGATCATGGCTGATCTGATTGTAAACTCAACCCTACACTCCTTGCCTACCCCCCAATAACCTTTCGCTCTCTTGTTCATCAGGATCTATCGAGTTCTGCTTTAAAAATATTCAGAGACTCTCTAGGCTGATTCTCCGCAGCCTCACGCTGAAATTGCGTTTGGCGCGGGGGCGGAGAATCAAATTTCACGACGGAATCGGGTCCGACATCGGTCCTGCAATTCTCCGGGCCCCGATTATCCGCAGGTTCAAGAATTACGCCGCGCGGCTGGGGGGCCATTGCCAGAGGCCCGCTAAGCGAACCTCCGCTCCCAACCGGCCAAGTTCCCGACAGCGTGGAACTAACATGCAATGGCTGGTCGGGGCTCTCGCGTGGCGGCTGCGTTTTCAGTCTGTGGCCGCCCTGTTGGGGGGGTGTGGGCGGATCGGGCACCAGGGGGGGCACCTCATTGGCGGCTAGCGGAGATATCAGGCCGGACGGATGCTCGGGCATGCAGCTGATCGGGAGGGCCTACATCTTCCAGATGTCTGCGCAGTCCGAGTCCGCCATGGCATTCCGTGCAGCCGCTGGAGGCTGTGCGCATGCGCGGACTCGGAACCGGAAATGCGGGAGCCCATAACCACAGCCGAAGCACCGTGAAGCACTCCGGGTCCCTGCTAACACCCTGAAGGTAAGTGAATCGGCTGGTATTTTTTCAGGAAACTCGGGAGTGCAACGCCTGCGTTTTTACGCTGGCATGGGGACATAGTCTCATTTTGGCAGAATCCAGCCCTCTGTCTCCACTGCCCTTTTGGGAACAGAGTTCCAGAGACTCAAGACCCTCTGAAAGAAAAAATCATTTACAACTACAGGATTATACTTTGGGCCTTGATCCTGAAAATTTCGAGTTAACTTTTACATGGGGTACATGAAACAATATTATGGGTTTCTTTCAGGCAACCTTTACACAAGTATATATTTGTGTACATGTATTAAGTGGATTATATCCACAATCTGTTTTCTTCACAAGCGCAGGAAACAATTTATTTTCAAATTGTTTTTTTTTTTTTGCAGCCTTTCCCTCCTACTTCCCATCAATTCTATTTTATGATTTATACTTGTCACTGGCTGATTTTGCATGCAGCTCGGCAGTGTAATAGAAATAAATATGGGTATATTCTTTGAATACACTCATTCTGATGTCTTTTCTCAGAGCAAACAAGATTCTTTCAAAAGCTCCCCCTTGTCTAGCCGTACTTTGCCATGACTGAGACAGTAAATCAGAGATATCAGTGTTTTTGCAGTGAATAGATTCCCACAAGTATACAGTGTCACTGATGCCAACAGATAGTTATGAAGGCCCCCATTTAATCTGTAATATTTCTTATATCCTTTTTGTGAGAAAATAGTTAAAAACATTAATCACCATGCATTGGGATAACAGGAGGCCATCCAACAAAAACATAAACAAATACTTTAAATTGCCAGATATCTATGTTTATCACCATCTTGTTCCTGAATTGTGCCCAACTTCTACTTATCACTGTCACTACCATGTAGCTAAATGCCTTTTAATTATTGTAACCTCTTACACTTATGTGCTGCCACCTCAGTATTGAGAGGTTGGAGGACTATGTTTGGATTGTGCTGCTGGAGCATTCAGGACTGAGGTGGCAGTGATCATCTTTGAGATGCTTATGTCCGAGAAGGAGCTACTTCAGGTCATGGTGCTTGTTTATTGATTGCTGCTGGACACATAACAGTAGCTTCTCCCTCTGCTGGTTTTGGAAGGGGCTTCACTGATCCTGGTGCCTGACACTATCAGAAGGAACTCCGACAGTGGCAATAGTCAGCTATCCTTGTCTTTGTTTCCACAGGAAAGAAGCAAGATGGTGTTCCCTGCCTCTGGAGGTATCTTCATTGACTTGATTTATGTATTTATTAATAAAAGTTCAAAAGCTGTCAATTACACCATGTATGTAAAAAATCATTTTGTATTAATAAGAGTAACCCTGCCATAGCATAATTTTCACTTACTACATGTCACAACATAAAACTATTTATTTATATAAAGCTTCTAATTTAGAAAAACACGTGAAAACACTTCACAGAGATAGAGAAGGGAAGTTGGAGGGTCAGCAGTTTAGTGAGAATGGATTCAGGAGGTGGGGCAAGAATAAATGTAAGGGCTCATGTTTTGATAAATCTAGGGGGCGATTTTCCAGCCCCGTTGCGCCTGGCACCGATCCGGCTATTCCTGAAGAATAGCTTGAGAATAGCTTGGGTTTCACGCCTGGTGCCAAGCCAATCGTGATGCTCCCAATGCACTGCGCCCGACACAGTCTGGATCATGCCCGTTCGAAGCAGGAGTCTCCGGTATGGGACAATTGGGCGCGGCCGTTTTGGCGCGGCCATTTGGGCGCCATGGGATAATTGGGCGCAGCCAATTTGGCGCGGCCGTTTGGGCACAGACGACAGAAATTTTTTTCGTCTTTGTGGCTAGTAAATTGTTGCAAGTAAATTGTTGCAAGATTCAGTATCATTCGAAGGAAGGACTTAAAAGCAAGCTTAAAACTGTAAATTAAAAGATGAGCTTTAAAAAGTTTTTAAACTAACTTTATCCAGTGACGGTATGGGACAATTGGGCGCGGCCGTTTTGGCGCGGCCGTTTGGACGCAGCCGTTTGGGCGCCATGGGACAATTGGGCCAAGCCAATTTGGCGCGGCCGTTTGGGCGCAGACGACAGAATTTTTTTTAGTTTTTGTGGCTAGTAAATTGTTGCAAGTAAATTGTTGCAAGGTTCAGTATCATTCGAAGGAAGGACTTAAAAGCAAGCTTAAAACTGTAAATTAAAAGATGAGCTTTAAAACGTTTTTAAACTAACTTTATTGTAAATTAAAAACCTTAAATTAGTTCATTTAGTTAAAAACCTTAAATTAGTTCATTTAGTTTAATTCATTTGGTAATTATGAGCAAGGCTCCTCAAGTACTCGATAGCATCCATGTTTTCAAATTTAAGAACAGTTTCATGTATTCTTTTATCTGCATCTCTATACTTTTTTAGTTTTTGTGGCGGTTCATGGCCGGCTAGTAACCTTTCATAATATGCATCTCTACCTTTCTGTACTTTACGCAGGCCATCAATTAGTTTCCATATGGTGGGATGATGCATGCCAAGTTCGTATTTGAATCGACGGTGGGCTGCCTCCGCATTATTGTTTGTGTGGTCTTCCCCGTTTAGATTAGAACATTAGAACAGTACAGCACAGAACAGGCCCTTCGGCCCTCGATGTTGTGCCGAGCAATGATCACCCTGCTCAAACCCACGTATCCACCCTATACCCGTAACCCAACAACCCCCCCTTAACCTTACTTTTTAGGACACTACGGGCAATTTAGCATGGCCAATCCACCTAACCCGCACATCTTTGGACTGTGGGAGGAAACCGGAGCACCCGGAGGAAACCCACGCACACACGGGGAGGACGTGCAGACTCCGCACAGACAGTGACCCAGCCGGGAATCGAACCTGGGACCCTGGAGCTGTGAAGCATTTATGCTAACCACCATGCTACCGTGCTGCCCGATGTTCTCTGATAAAGGTTCCAAATCTCAGGGCGAAATAAAGGTGTTCGCCTACCATTTCCTCGTCTGTTCAGACGACCAACATATGTATCTTCAAACCAGTTGAGTAAATCTTGAAGTTCTTGCAGCAGTTGGGTCACTAAAGCATCCAGATATTCATCGATTTTGTTCAAAGGTACAAAGGCAATGGCAATAATCATTTTAGCTTTTAACGCGAAATCTGGATCAGTGTTATGCAAACTACGGAACCCCATACTAGCTGGATGTTTTTGCATATTTTGAACTAAATGAAAAAAACATCCTTTTATTTGAACATCAGGGAATATGTCTTTCATAGCACTGTGCGCAGCTTGTTCATAATCACAGACGATTGAACTGGGTTTCAAGTTGGGTTCGATTTCTTTCAATAATGCGAACATTCTCGCATATGTGGTGCGTTGCTTGTTGGGCAAAAGAGCATAAACCGTAGGAATAACTCCTCCGTGTTTTTTTACCATAATTACATAAATCTGAGAAAAGAGGCTGGGAGCAATACTGAATGTGCCATCTGCAAACCACATATCAGATGTCAATAAGTGCTGTAGCCAGCTCTGTCTTCCGAAGATTAATATCCGGTCGTGACTTGGTCCGCTATCACAAAGTAAAAACATTTCTTCCACTCCTGGTTGAGGGACATATATCCTGTAGCATTCTGGCACAATCAATTGTTGTAAATCACTTGGATTGGTGGGGGCGTTCAATACATAATTACGCTTTCTGCTTATCATTCTCCTCAAAGCAGATATATTAGGAATGGCTGGTAGACTAGCTTGGGATATGTCTGTCAAACATTCATTAACAACTACAGTCGGTGCCTCAAGGGTTTCCTGTGCTCTCTTTTTTATTTTAGTTTTCACGAGTGCAACCTCTACTTGTGCAGCAGAAGCATCATGCAAATGGCTGTTCAGCTGCCTCACCACGTTTGCAGCTTTAGTATGGAGCCGTGCTTTGCACCGGTTTTTTTGCTCACAACGCCAAAATTTCACTTCGCTGTCACCTTTGCTTGTTTTGTCAAAGACGTAAAGGAATCCGTTATGAACAAATTTTTCTTTACCACGTTTCGTTGATACTTCCTCAGCCATCATATGGGTATGCAAATTGGTTTAGTTAAAAAATATATAAAAATATGGTGATAGAACAAAACACTTGTGACAGCGGACCCGCACCAGCAACCAACTCAACTGAGGCTAATTTACGAATAGAGAAATGTTATTATGGCCAAAACGTCCGGCGCCAAAACGTCCGGCGCCAAAACAGCCGGCGCCAAAACGGCTGGCGCCAAAACGGCCGCGCCACAACGGCCGCGCCCAAATGGCTGCGCCAAAACGTACCTAACCCAGGAGTCCCCCGGCTCCCATTATTCACCAGCCCCACCAACAGTGTGAAGTCAGCGCCAATCAGTAATGGTTTCCAGAAACGGAAATCAGACATGATGACCATGCCGGGGCGGGGGGCCTGGAGGCCATTGGAGCCCTGGCACTGCCAACCTGGCACAAGGGCAGTGCAAGGCTGGCACTGTGGGGGTCCAGAAAAATGCCCAGATCCCCAGGGCACTGTCTTTCTGCTGAGGGGCGGGGCCTGAGGGGGGCCATACCTATGAAAGGGGATGATGGGGGGCATGAAGTGGTGCATAAAGGGGGGGAGGCTGAAGGGGGAGGTCTGAAGGTGTGCATGAAAGGTGGGGTTGTGAATGGTGGGGCAGTATGAAGGGTGGAGGGATATGAAGAGAGGTATGAAGGATGGGGAGTGAAGAGTCCCTGGATAGCGAGCACATGTGTTCATGATCCCGAGGCAGTGGTCGCACACAATCTGAATATTTAGGGAGTGGAACCTCTGAGTCCCCTGGTGTAGGCACCATGCCTGGTCTATGCTTGTGGAGACCAGTACTAATAAGCGCCTGGCTGCCAGGTGGTGGTCATGCCCATGAAAGGAGGGTAAACATAGAAATATAGAAAATAGGTGCAGGAGTAGGCCATTCGGCCCTTTGAGTCTGCACCACCATTCAATATGATCAAGGCTGATCATGCAAATTCAGTATCTCCCACTTTCTCTTAATACCCCTTAGCCACAAAGAGCACATCGAGCTCCCTCTTGAATATATCCAACAAACTGGCCCCAACAGCTTTCTGTGGTAGAGAACGCCACAATTAACAACTCTCTGAGAGAAGAAGTTCTTCCTCATCTCAGTCCTGAATGGCTTACTCCTTATTCTAAGGCTGTGACCCCTAATTCTGGATGTCCCCCAACATCAGGAACATTCTTCCTGCATCTAGCCTATCCATCCTCATCAGGATTTTATATGGTTCTATGAGATCCACTCTCATTCTTCTAAACTCCAGTGAATACAAGCCCAGTTGATCCAATCTTTCTTCATATGTCAGAACTGCCATCCCGGGAATTAGCCTGGTGAACCTTCACCGCACATCCTCAATAGTAAGAATGTCCTTCCTCAAACTAACAGACCAAAACTGCAGACAATACCCGAGGGGTGTCCTCACCAAGACCCTGTATAACTGCAGCAAGACAGGCCTACTCCTACACTCAAATCCTCTCGCTATGAAGGCCAGCAAGCCATTATCTTTCCTCACCACCTGATGTAGCTGCAATGCAAACCTTCAGCAACTGTTCCACCATGACACCCAGTTCTTGTTGCACTTCCTCTTTTCCAAAACTGCCACCATTCAGATAATAATCTGCCTTCCTATTTTTGTCACCAAAGTGGATAACCTAACATTGACCTACATTATATTGCATTTGCAAAGTATTTGCCCACTCAACCAGCCTGTCCAAGTCACCCGGTAGCCTCTTGAAGTGGATTTTGTTTATTGTCACGTGTATCGAGGTACAATGAAAAGTATTTTTCTGCAAGCAGCTCAACAGATCATTAAGTACATGAAAAGAAAAGAAAATACATAATAGGGCAACACAAGGTACACAATGTAACTACATAAACACCGGCATCGGATGAAGCGTGCAGGGGTGAAGTGTTAATGAGGTCAGTCCATAAGAGGGTTGTTTAGGAGTCTGGTAACAGTGGGAAAGAATGCACATTCTCCCGTGATTGCGTGGGTTTCGTCCCCACAACACAAAGATGTGCAGGGTATGTGAATTGGCCACGCTAAATTGCCCCTTAATTAGAAAAAATGAATTGGGTACTCTAAATTTTTTTTTAAACCAGCGTGGAAGAAGCTGTTTTTGAGTCTGTTTGCGCATGTTCTCAGTCTTTTGTATCTCCTGCCCGATGAGAGAAGTTGGAAGAGTGAGTAAGCCAGGTGGGAAGGGTCTTTTTATGCTGCCCGCTTTCCCCAGGCAGTGGGATGTGTAGATGGAGTCAATGGATCTTTGCATCCACCTCACAACACAAACTGCCACCCAACTTAGTGTCGTCTGCAAGCGGCACGGTAGCACAGTGGTTAGCAATGTTGCTTCACAGCGCCAGGGCCCCAGGTTCGATTCCCGGCTTGGGTCACTGTTTGTGCGGGTCACGTTCTCCCCATGTCTGCGTGGGTTTCCTCCAGGTGCTCCAGTTTCCTCCCATAAGTCCTGAAAGACATGCTGTTAGGTGGATTGAACATTTTTAACTCTCCCACTGTGTACCCGAACAGGCACCGGAATGTGGTGACTAGGGGCTTTTCACAGTAACTTCATTGCAGTGTTAATGTTGGCCTACTTGTGACAATATTAAATTTGGAGATATTGCATGCAATTCCTTCGTCCAAATCATTAATGTATATTGTGAACTGCTGGGGTTCCAGCACTGAACCCTGCGGTACCCCACTGGTCACTGCTTGCCCCATTGAAAAGGACCCATTTATTCCCACTCTCTGCTTCCTACCTGCCAACCAGCTCTCTATCCATGTCAATACATTACCCTCAATACTCATGAGCTCTAATTGTACTCACTAATCTCTTGTGTGGGACCTTGTCGAAAGCTTTTTGAAAGTCTAGATAAGCAACATCCACTGGTTCATCCTTGTCCACTCTGCTGGTCGCATCCTCAAAAAATTCCAGAAGAATTGTCAAGCATGATTTCCCTTAAGTGAATCCATGTTGACTTGGAACAACCCTGTCCCCACTTTCCAAATGCTCATTTATTTCATTCTTAATAATTGACTCCAGCATTTTCCCCATCACCGATGGCAGGCTAACCGTCTATTTCCCCGTTTTCTCTCTCCCTCCTTTTTTAAAAAGTGGGGGTTACATAAGCTACCCTCCAATCCTTGGAACTCTTCCAGAGTCCAGAGAATGCTATAAAATGATCACCAATGTGTCCACTATGTCCAGGGACACTTCTTTAAATACTCTGGGATGCAGAGCATCAGGGCCTGGGGACTTATCAGGTTTTCAGTCCATCAATTTGACCAATTCAATTTCCTGATCAATAAGGATTTCCTTCAGTTCCTCCTTCATGGCAGACACTCTGTACCCATGCATTTCCATAAGGTTATTTACATCCT
This sequence comes from Scyliorhinus canicula, assembly GCF_902713615.1. Taxonomy (NCBI): domain Eukaryota; kingdom Metazoa; phylum Chordata; class Chondrichthyes; order Carcharhiniformes; family Scyliorhinidae; genus Scyliorhinus; species Scyliorhinus canicula. The sequence goes on from NC_052150.1 coordinate 103,783,160, forward strand.
CCTTAGTGAAAACTGATCCAAAGTAAATGTTCAACTAGTCTGCCATCTCTTTGTTACCCATTATGAATTCACCTGATTCTAATTGTAAGGGACTTGCATTTGGCTTCACTGGTCCTTTTCTCTTTACATATTCTATAGAAGCTTTTTCAGCCAATTTTTATGCTTTCTGCTAGCTTCTTCTCGTATTCTATTTTCCTCTTCCGAATTAAACCCTTTGTCCTCCTCTGCTGAATTTTTAATTTCTCCCAGTCCTCAGGCTTGCTGCTTTTTCTGGCCAATTTATCTGCCTCCTCTTTGGCTTTAACACTATCCCTGATTGCCCTTGTTAGCCATGGTTGAGCCACCTTCCCCGTCTCACTCTTGTGCCAGACAAGGATGTACAATTGTTGAAGTTCATCCATGTGTTCTTTAAATGTCGGCCATTGCCGATCCCAGTCAACCCTTAAGTATTCTTTGCCAGCTTATCCTATCCAATGCACATCTCATACCATCAAAGTTAGCTTTCTTTAAGTTCAGGACCCTAGTCTCAGACTTAACTATGTCACTCTCCATCTTAATGAAGAATTCTACCATATTCTGGTCACTCTTCCCGAAAGGATCTCGCACCACAACTTTGCTAATTAATCCTCTCTCATTGCACAATATCCTGTCCAGGATGGCCTGCTCTCTAGTTGGTTCCTCGACGTATTGATCAAGAAAACCATCCCTTATAGATTCCAGAAAATCCTCCTCCATCGCATTGCTATCAGTTTGATTAGTCTAAATTAGCAGATTCAAGTCACCCATAATAACTGTTGACCCTTACTGCACACATCTCTAATTTCCTGTTTGATGCCATCCCGAACCTGAATTACTATTTGGTGGTATGTACACAACTCCCACTAATGCTTTTTTGCCCATTGGTGTTCCACAGCTCCACTCATACAGATTCCACATTGTCCAGGCTATTGTCCTTCCTTACTATTGTGTCAATCTCCTCTTTAACCAGCAAAGCTACCCACCTCCCTTTCCTTTCCTTCTATCTTTCCTGAATATTGAATACCCCTGGAAGTTGAGTTCCCATCCTTGGTCATGCTGGAGCCAAGTCTCCGTGATCCCAATTACACCATATCTGTTAATGATTGTCAGCGCAGTTAACTCATCAACATTATTACACATGCTCCTTGCATAGAGACACAGAGCATTCAAGCTTGTTTTTTTTAAATACTTTTAGCCCTTTTAAAATTATGATACGATGTGGCCCTTTTTGATTTTTGTCTTTGGTTTCTCTGCCTTCCACTTTTCCCTTTACTGCCTTTTGTTTCTGTCCCCACCTTACTTCCCTCCGACTTCCTGCATCGGTTCCCATCCCCCTGCCACATTAGTTTAAACCCTCCCCAACATCACTCGTAAACTCCCCCAAAGACATTAGTTCCGGTCCTGTCAGGTGCAAACTGTTTGGTTTGTATTGGTTCCACCTCCCCCAGAAGCAGTTCCATTGTGCCAGGAATTTGAATCCCTCCTTCTTGCACGATCCCTCAAGCCACGTCTTCATCTTAGCTATCTTGCCATTCTTACTCTGACTAGCACGTTGGTAACAATGCTAAGATTACTATCTTTGAGGTCCTACTTTTTAGATTAACTACTAACTCCCTAAATTCAGCTTGTAGGACATTATCCTGTTTTTATCTGTATCTTTGGTAACCATGACAGCTGGTTGTTCACCCTCGCCCTCCAGAATGCTCTGCAGCCGTTTTGAGACTACTTTGACCCTTACACCAGGAAGGCAAGACAGCATCCTGGAGTCTCATTTGCGTCCACAAAAACATCTATCTATTCCCCTTACAATTGAGTCCCCTATCACTATAGCTCTGCCACTCTTTTTCTTGTGCACAGCAGAGCCAGCCACGGTGCTGTGAACCTGGCTACTGCTGCCTTCCCGTGTGAGCCATCTTCCCCAACAGTATCCAAAATGGAATATCTGTTTTGGTGGGAGAAGACCACAGGGGACACCTGCACTGCCTTGCTACTCTTCCTCTGTTTGGTGGTCACCCATTCCCTATCTTCCTCAGTAATTTTTATCTGCAGTGTGACCAACTTACTGAACGTGCTGTCCACAATTTCCTCAGCATCACTGATGCTCAGAAGTGAATCCACCTGCAGCTCCAGAGCCATTAAGCGGCCTCACAGGAGCTGCAGTTGACACAATTCCTGCACTTGAAGGGGTCACGGGGTATGAAGGGTGGGGGTGAAGGAAGTATGAAGGGGCATCATGCAGGGTGGGGTATGAAGGGAGGGTACTGACCGGGGGGACTGAAAGGGAGTGCCATAAAAGTGGGGGGGCCTTCTGTGACCCAGTATCGGAGTATGCTCACGTTGGCGTTAGGGACGATGCCCTGATGCCTGCGAGGATGGATGAATGTGGGGCAGGGTCACCTTCATGCCTGGGTGGAGGGGTGGGGGGGGGGGGGGGGGCTCTCATGGACTTTCAGTGTTGGGGGTGAGTTTTCACCTCGGGGATCGAGGGCCGGGGGTCTTCCCCTTGTCTGCAGAAGGTCACATTTCCTAGAGTATGATGCGGGAGACCGTGACCTCACTTTGAGGCTGGGGCATCCTTTCAAAATGGTGCCCCAATCTCTGAAGATCCTGTCTGGCCGACGAGTTTAGCTCCCTCCTACAGAAAAAACTACTAAGTCTGGAATTCCAGTGGGAAACTCCCCAAGCTCCAATAAAATCACTAATTAAAAGAAGAGTCTATTCTGGGAGCAGCTAGTGGGGCCATTCCCAGCGCTTGTTTTTTTTTGGGCCTCAATGGGGAACACTCCGAGGCCAAACTCAGCCACATTTCCTGCACTGAGGAGTTCCACTGAAGAGATTGGGGCGCCATTTTAAAAATGTGCTCTGGTCTCTCGACTCCCTAACACGACACCCAGATGCCTCCAACGCCCCAAGTCACCTATTGTGGGATCCTCAAGCCCCGCTCCCCACCTCATACGGGCAGGGTATACCAGGCCTGATCCCGGGCCCTGGCAAAATGCCATCTAGGCACCTTGGCACTGCCAACCTGGCACCCGGGGTGTACCAAGCGCTGTTCCACCTGGTTCCTGTTTGTGCGGATTGGTGCTAAATGGCATCCAGAGTCTCCTCAGTGAGGGCAGTAGACCCTGGGTGTTGGTTCAAACTGGTGTCGGCAGAGGTAAGTGAGATTTTAAACTCACTTAACTCTGCATGTCTGTGTCCCGCCCATTGTGGGATCCAGATCGCAACATCTCAGGAGATCTCATTAGACCTCGCGATCCATAACGCCCATCGGGAATCTTGGAAGAGGCCGCTCCTAGGATCTACCAGCCATGCCCCATCCCGATTCCAGCGTGATGCAGCCAGTAAATCACTCCCTAAGTGTGGATGAATACAGGTCTGGATCTCACCAAAAACGATGGCATGAATCCCCCCCGCCAAACTCACCCAAAATGACATTTTTTGCAAGAATCGAGCCTCCAATGTTTTCTCCTCTCCTCCAGTGTGGACACTAAATTATAATGTTAAAGATACTGCCTATTTTTCAGTGCCTCTCCCAAGTGCTCTTTGTTCACAGTTGGGTTTAGAAAATTAATGTTGACAGACAATTAGGCTCATTACAGCTGAGATCATACCTGTCATTTTATAATTGGTTTACTCTTCATATAGTTATGTTTTGACCAGTAATGCAGAGGCCTGGGTTACACATCCAGATAATGTAAGCTATAGTCCAACCATTGCAGTTTGAGATCTGACACAGCTTCCAGAGGTTGTGCGTGCCCTGGCATGGACAGCGGAGGAGTCGATCCAGGTAATGAACGCTGCAATCTTCTCTTTTGAATGCGTGACTCACATGAAGAGCCAGGTCTAGCAGCTCAGACAAGGTTTCCTGGGTATATATTCAGACTTGCAAGCCTACACACTGTCAATATACTTAACAATGTCATGCAAGTGTGAGAGATGGACAAGGCATCTAGCATCTTAGCCAGATTCTGGATTATTTTAGGTTAGCAGAGAGGGTCATGTAGACCTCATATTGATGGATGATCAGCAGCTCTCTGCATCTTGGGGGTTCCTCTCAGGGCACGTCTGATGGTGACAGCAGCTCCTCTGACTCCTCTGACTCTCTGACAGTGACACCAGCACCTAATGAAGCTACAAGAAGGAGGTTCCTACCATTAGGTAATGCCTGGGCCCCCACACCTCAGGTGACCAGGGGGCAGCCGCCAAGGGGCAGCCTAATGTTGATTCTGCTGATTCCCTTAGTTCCTATTTCTTTCATTCTGTCCGGATTTACAGAAAGCATTTGTTAAGGTCCCACATCAATTTATGGGCAGCATGGTAGCATGGTGGTTAGCATAATTGCTTCACAGCTGCAGGGTCCCAGGTTCAATTCCCGGCTTGGGTCACTGTCTGTGTGGAGTCTGCACGTTCTCCCCGTGTGTGCGTGGGTTTCCTCCGGGTGCTCTGGTTTCCTCCCACAGTCCAAAGATGTGCAGGTTAGGTGGATTGGCCATGCTAAATTGCCCTTAGTGTCCAAAATTGCACTTAGTGTTGAGTGGGGTTACTGGGTTATGGGGATAGGGTGGAGATGTGTGCTTGGATAGGGTGCTCTTTCAAAGAGCCGGTGCAGACTCGATGGGCCGGATGGCCTCCTTCTGCACTGTAAATTCTATGATATCAAAGGCAATTACAAAAAAAGAAAAGCTCACTGTGATGAGATTCATATTGGGTTGATTTTGAGGTTTGTGTGGGCAGAGAAGGCTCCACAGGTGAGGAAGGTGATTTGGAGAGGGATCAACGGTTGCAGCGGGGGGGGGGGGGGAAGTTAGCATTGCCGAGTTTGTTGAATTACTACTGGGCAGCTAACATTGCAATGGCCAGGAAATTGGCAGTGGAGGGGCGGTCGGTTTGGGGCCAGATGGAGGTGTGTAAGGAGACCATTGAGGACATTGTTGTTGGCGCCCTTCCATTCTCGCTGGTTCAGTACTCCGTGAGTCCAGTGGTGGTATCAGTACTGAGGGATTGGAATCAGTGTCGACAGCACTTTGGATTGGGAGGCATGTCGCTTTGGGCACCAATTTGCAACAATCATTGGTTTGCGTCGGGTGGCTGGATGCAAGGTTCCAGGTGTGGCGTTAGGCGGGGATAGAGTGCTTCAGGGGTTTGTTCGTGGGAGAAACCTGTTCGTGCAAACCTGTAAGAGCTCGAGAAGCCTTGCAAGTTATCAAAGGGCAATAGGTTCAGGTATCTGCACTTTATTAGAAAGGAGATGCCGTCCTTTCCGGTGCTGCCACCCCCGGTGCTACAGGATAAGCTTCGGTCTGAGGATGAAATTGGGAAGGGCAAGGTTGCGGATATGCATGGGGAGCTGATGAAGAGGGAGGGTGCTCACATGGAGAAGGTCAGGCGCAAGTGGGAGGTGGTGTTGAGGGGGGGTGGAGGGAGTGGGGCCAGAGTGTGGAGAGAAGCTCTGAGGAGGGTGAATCATCCTTGTTGTGTGCTAGGCTAAGTCTTATCCAATTTAAGGTGGTGCATAGAGCTCACATGATGGTGTCCAGGATGAGTCGGTTTTTCTCCGGGGTGGAAGATAGATGTGGCCGGTGTACGGGGGGAAAGGCGAACCATGTGCATATGTTTTGGGCATGTCCGAGGTTGAGGGAAGTTTGGAAGGGATTTTCAATGTCAAAGATTTTGGAGGTATAGGTAGCTCTGAGTCAGGAGGCGCCGATTTTTGGAGTGTCAGAAGATCCGGGAGTACAGATGGGGAGAGAGGCCGATGACTTGGCCTTTGCCTCCCTGATAGCCTGGAGATGGATTTTGGAGGGATTCAGAGCCAGTGATAACAGGGGTATGCGTGAGTGATTTGGCCAAGTTTCTGCATTTGGAAAGTATTAAGTTTGCCATTCGATGGTGGAGGAGGGGTTCGCCTTGAGGTGGAAGCTGATTATCGGCTTCTTTAAGGAGTATTGAATCATCATCGGATGTGGGAGTAGGTGTTTACCTTTAGGTTGGGGGGGGCGAAGGCAGGTACTGGGGTGGCAGCCAGGTGAGTGGGGGCTGTTGTTGGGGAGTGGGTGCGGGGGAAGGGGTGTTTGTTACCTTTTGCCTTGATTGGCTTTTGTATTTTTGTCATTATGTATATATTTAAAATATCTTCAATTAAATGTTTTTCAAAAAGAAAAGCACTACAACTTAAGGTAACAAGTGCCAGCATTTGTTCAGCCAGGTTGGTGGCTTTGGCCATTACAGGGGTCGAACCTGCAATCTTGGCCTTCGCACCACACACTAACCATCTGTGCTAAGGGGACAACATATCAACCTGGATTGAAGTTTGGCGGGCTGGCAGAAAACAGAGAGTATGCAGAAATGTTTTTTTCCTCTGATTTGCAGGATATGACGGTGGCGTCCTGCAGGAGTCTGTGTTGGGGCCTCTACTTTTTACAATTTACATCAATGACTTAGATGAAGGGAATAAAGACAAGGTAGCAAAATTTGCAGATGACACAAGGTATGCACAGTGGCACAGTGGTTAGCACTGCTACCTCACCACACCAAGGACCCGAGTTCAATCCCAGCCCCAGGTCACTGTATGTGTGAAGTTTGCACAATCTACCCGTGTCTGCATGGATCTCACCCCCCACAATCCAAAAAGATGTGCAAGAAAGTGAATTGGCCATGCTAAATTGCCCCTTAATTGGAAAAACAATTGGGTACTCTAAATTTATGGGAAAGTATGTTATGAAGAAGACAAATGGAGATGGAGTTTTCTCTCCTGCAGACTTAGCTGCAGCCTTCTAATTCCCTGTTCTGATTTTTGACCTTTTGTATAGCCCACTTGTCCATTGCTAAACACACAGTTTGAGTTAATTCAAAATAATGCAGTTTGATTGCATTAATTTGTTCATAATTGGCCTCATAAAAAACGTGGGCAGATCTCCAACTTCTGAGCTCGCCTGTTGTCTGCATTATTGAATTTAGGTGTAATGATGTCAGGAGCCTCACCTGATGCCATGCCATGTGATTTTAGTGTGTGAGGAGGAACTTCCCCCCCATCCTGCACTGTTATAGTCTGATCATGGAAATAAAAAGTTGACATCAGTAACTGGAACCACAGAACTCTTGTCCTGTTGTAAAATCTCAACTGGTGCATAAAATGAGGCTAAAGCATTGCCTAGTAGTTGATTGATAATGGCTTCCTCTTGAGGTTGCCACCATCACAAATGCCAGTCTTCAATCAATTCAATTCACACCATTTGATAGTAACAAATGGTTGAAGGCACTGAATGCAGTAAAGTCAATGGGCCCTGGCATAATTCTGACTGTATTACTGGAGACTGGTGTTTTAGAACAAGCTGCATCTAGGATGGGAATAGAGGAATATGGACCCCGGAATTGTAGAAGATTTTAGTTTAGTCCGGCAGTATGGTCAGCGCAGGCTTGGAGGGCCGAAGGGCCTGTTCCTGTGCTGTACATTTCTTTGTTCTTTGTTCGTTGCATCCCTGGCCAAGCTGTCCCAGTATAGCCACAATACTGGCATCTACCGGGCAATGTGGAAAATAGCCCATGGTGTGTCCTGTCGACAAGAAACAAGACAAATTCGATTCAGCCAACTGCCACCCCATCAGACACTTCAATCATCAACAAAGCAATGGAAGGTGTCATTAATATTGCAATAGAACATCAGTTGCTCAGCAATAACCTACTCACCAATGCTCGGTTCGCGCTCTGCTAAGGCCAATCGGCTCCTGACTTCATTATGGACTTGGTCCAAACATGGACCAAAGAGCTGAACTCAAGAGGTGAGGTGAAAGTGGCTGTTTGTGAAATCAACATTTGACCGAGTGTGGCATCAAGGAGTTCTAGCAAAACTGTAGTTAATAGGAATCGGGGGGGAAACCCTCCACTGATTGGAGTAATAGCTAGCACAAAGGAGGCCAATCACCTCAGCCCCAGGACATTGTTGCAGGGGCTCCTCAGGGTAGTGTCCCAGGCTCAACCATCTTCAACTACTTCATCAATGATCTTCTCTCCAATGTAAGTTTGAAGTGGGAAGGTTCACTGATTACTGCACAATGTTTAGTCAAATTAGCGACTCCTCAGATACTGTAGGAGTCAATGACCTTATGCAGCAAGATCTAAACAACATTCAGGCTGGGGCTCTGAAGTAGCAAGTATTGTTTGAGCTGCACTAGTGCCAGGCAATGACAATCTCCAACAAGAGAGAATATAAATATCTTTTCTTGATATTCAATGCCCATTGCCCAATTCCCCATTATCAACATCCTGGGGGTTACCATTGACGAGAAACTAAACTGGACCAGCCATATAAATGCTATGCCTACAACTGCAGGTCAGAAGCTGGGAATTCTGTGGTGAGTAACTTATCGCCTGAGTCCCAAAATCCTGTCCAGCAGCTACAAGGAACAAGTCAGGACTGTGATGGAATACTCACCACTTCCCTGGGTAAATACAGCTCCAACAACAGTCATGAAGCTTTACACCAACCAGGACAAAGCAGCCCACTTGATCAGAACCCCATTCACCACCTTAAACATTTAGTCCACCCAGCACCAGCACAGAGTGGCAGAAATGTTTACCATCTACAAGATGTACTGCAGCAACTCATCATGGCTCCTTCAACAGCACTTTCTATACCTATGAGCTCTACCACCGAGGACAAGGGCAGCAGATGCGTGGGAACATCACCACCTGAAAGTTCCCCTCCTGACTAGGAACTATATGGCCATTCCTTCATTGTCACTGGGTGAAAATCCAGGAACTCCCTTCCTAACAGCACTGCAGTACCGAGACCACATGCACTGAACGGTTCAAAAAGGTAGCTCAGTATCACCTTCTCACGGGCAATTAGAGAACGGGCGACAAACGCTCCGATTTTCTTTATGACAATTGATTAAATTCAGTGTGATGTAAATAAATATCAGTGTCAAGTCCTGCTTGAAAATCACTATACACTCACAAAAGTACAGATGTGAAAAATAACTATATCCTTGTAAAAATAAATAGTTGATCAGATAATGGAATAGGTTTCAAAAAAATATTCTATCGTGGCATTAGGATTTAGCTGATTGCAGAGTAAAATTATGCACTTGAAGTCCTGCAATGCCCCACCAGTGTGTAAAGTACACGTGTACCTTAGCCTGAACAAAGAAGTAGTTGCATAACACAGCTACACCCTGTTACAGACATAGCTGAAAAATTCCTCAACTATATGGAAAAACACGTTTAGGAGTGCTGACTATCCTTTACACTTTCAAAAGTATTAGTTTCCTATCATTAAATTTGCAGAAAATAATATTTCCTGCAGCTCTCCTAGTCATTATAATTAATTCTTATTTTTAATTTGATATAATCAGACTAAGAGCTTTGTCTTAATCAAGGTAATTAGCAATGATTTTACAACACAATAAACATAAATTAAAATTCTGTTTAATATATATCTTTGTGCACTAGAGGCCATTTCAATTATTATATAACATGAATGGCATTTGTTTCCACAGATATTCATGCTAAAACCTCTATATTAATGTGTTTTGGTGACTGAGAAATTGTACAGGATGCAAATGCAATACAAATGTATAGAATCATAGAATTTATAGTGCAGAAGGAGGCCATTCGGTCCATCGAGTCTGCACCAGCCCTTGGAAAGAGCACCCTACTTAATCCCATGCTTCCACCCTCTCCCCGTAACCCGACCTAACCTTTTGGACACTAAGGGGTAATTTATCATGGCCAATGCACCTAACCTGCACATCTTTGGACTGTGGGAGGAAACCAGAGCACCAGACGGAAACCCACGCAGACACGGGGAGAATGTACAAACTCCACACAGTCCCACAAGACTTGAATTGAACCCAGGTCTCCGGAACTGTGAAGCAGCAGTGCTAACCACTGTGCCTCTGTGCCGCCCAAGTTCTAAAAGTTGAAGCATGAGTTACCCTTTCAGTGGAGTCAAATTAACTTGCACCAGGCATTAAAAAAAGTGGCACATGTTGGCAAATGATTTTGATCATTTTATTCTTCATGTGAAAGATTTGGCAATGTGCACAGTTTTAAGTATTATGCAAACAACAAAGAGAATTCAGGTTTAGAAAAAAAGGCAAAAGTTGGAGACATTGAAGTTAAGTGCAAGAAACTGGACAAAATCAATTGGTGGAATATTGAATGGATTATGGCACAGCTGTCAGGATACATCAAGTGTAAATCTCTTTATTCTGGAAATTTAACACAGTTGACCACCGTGGCACAACCCATTGTATTATAGGCAGAAGGCTGCCACAAATGAAAATAGTGCACAGCCTCCTAAAAAAAATCATGTTTGGCCTTATTGCTTGTCCTTATTCCATCTCTTTCACTGGTAAAGTGCTCAGCCCCATTCTTTTAGAGCAAAATTCCTACATCAACATAACTTTTAATAATACGGTACAGAACAGAGTCCATTTTGCAATTAAGCAATACTGGTGTTAGGCTTCATGCAATGGCACTTCACACTTGGAATTTGAGCAGACAGGTGACTGCAGTGGTTCACTGTTCTCTTTATTTTCCAGCCAGCAAAGTTGATATTTTTATTCCCATAACTGCCATTGAGATCTTTGGGATAGATTTCACTATTTTGCATTGGCATTTCAAATTATCGCCTGGACAGAGCATGAAATGAAAATTTAATTAATTAATAATAATCTTTATTGTCACAAGCAGGCTTACATTAATACTGCAATGGAGTTACTGTGAAAAGGCCCTAGTCGCCACATTGCGGTGCCTGTTCGGGTACACAGAGGGAGAATTCAGAATGTCCAAATTACCTAACAGCACGTCTTTCAGGACTTGTGGGAGGAAACCAGAGCACTCGGAGGAAACCCACGCAGACATGGGGAGAATGTGCAGACTCCGCACAGACAGTGACCCAAGCACGGAATCGAACTTGGGACCCTGGCACTGTGATGCCATAGTGCCAACCACTATGCTACCGTGCTTCCCTCCCCACCCAAGTGACTTATTAATTCCACTTGATATTATTTGATGGTCAAGTACAAAACGGAAAGACCCATCAAGTTTGCCTTAATAGTAAAAATAAAAATGGACTAAATTTTCTTGAAAATGTGTGTTTTATAGCTATTAACTATGAATCCATAGAATCCTTTCAGTGCAGAAGGACGCCATCTAGCCCATTGAATCTGCACTGACCCCAAATTAGGCTCACTCCACCATCCTATCCCCATAACCTCACCCAACATGCATATCTTTGGACACTAAGGGGCAATTTTATCATGGCCAATCCACTTAACCTGTACATCTTGAGACTGTGGGAGGAAATTGGAACATTCGGAGGAAATCCACACAGACACAGTGTTAAGCAATGTGCCACCATGCCACCCAGTACTAATTTAGCCCAGCACGGGGCAGCACGGTAGCACAAGTGGATAGCACTGTGGCTTCACAGCGCCAGGATCCCTGGTTTGATTCCCTGCTGGGTCACAGTCTGTGCGGAGTCTGCACGTTCTCCCCGTGTGTGCGTGGGTTTCCTCCGGGTGCTCCGGTTTCCCCCCCACAGTCCAAAGACGTGCAGGTTAGGTGGATTGGCCATGCTCAATTGCCCTCAGTGTCCAAAAAGGATAGGAGGGGTTATTGGGTTACGGGGATAGGGTGGAAGTGAGGGCTTAAGTGGGTCGGTGCAGACTCTATGGGCCAAATGGTCTCCTTCTGTACTGTATGTTCTGTGTCCTGTGTATATTCTTCATGTGCATCATCTTTCAGCATATTTTGTACAGAAACAGATCATGGCAAATAAAGCATATTAATTTGAAGTGTTATTAAACACATAACTATCTAAACTTCAAATACTTATATTTGTCCACATACAAATCTGGGATTTTACTCGTCACTCTGATCTGCTCACCTGAAATGAAAGTCGCTTATTGTCACAAGTAGGCTTCAAATGAAGTTACTGTGAAAAGCCCCTAGTCGCCACAATTTGGTGCCTGTTCGGGGAGGCTGGTACGGGCACCTTGGCCTAAAGATGACGTTCCTCCTGCCAGATTTTGTGGCGGGGATAGAGTGAAATTGCATGAATGGGCCTTGGCCTGCCCCGACCTGATAGAAATGTTATGGTAAGGTTGCAGAGCCTCAGGGAAGCCCAACCATGCCCCAATTAATTCGCTTGATGGCCACTTAAGGAATATTTTCCACCCAGCCTCAAGTTTTAGGCTGGCAGGCAGATGACAGATTGGGGCAGGGGAAAAATTAAATCTCAGACAGGAGGGTGGAGGGTAGTACGCTCCATCAGAAGACCACTTCTGATAGTGGGTACCCTCCCCTGAAGGCCTGTGGACCTCCAGAACTTCTTCCACCTCCAGCCTATCCTCCAGGACCCCAATCACACCCCCCTCGCCCTGACGAACCCCACCCCCGGGTGTTCCCTACTCTCCTCCTCTCGGAACCCGCTTCCATGTCCCAACAATTAATCCCAGGCAGATTCCTCTTCCAGCCACTGTAGCACTGTGCCCCAAGGGCCTGGAGAGAGGTTGGCCAATCAGATTGGCCGACAGCTCTTCAAGGCAGGACAAACGACCAAGCAAAGTCTTCTCTGCTGCCAATTAATGTTCGAGCATTCAATGGCAGCAGGTCTGTTGAAAGGCAAAGGCAGTTAAATAACAGACATAGAACACTATACAACAGGCCTTTACACTTCAGTTCCTGATCTACACTGCCCAGGGCCCTGCTGTTAGGCTCTCACACAAAGTCCCCATTGGCCAGGGTTCACTCCACCCTCACAATTGGCCCTGAGCCGGTCCCTGACCCTGAGTGGTCCATGGATCCCACCCCCTTAAAGGGGCCATGGTACCACATCCTGGTTCTTTGATAATCAATTTAAACCTGTACTCTTATTATTAACCCACCCGCCACTGGAAAAGTTTTCATTTTTCTTTTAGAATGTGCAGTAATAAACAAACCAGATGATAGCTTCTGCAGTGCTGAAATTGAGCTCTCTGAGCCCTCCACCAATTTTACCTGCGGGCAGTCTTCAATGATGTGGGTCATTAATCAGGGTGAACCACAGCTGCAGTCTGGGCTCCGTGCAAGGTCCCACTTGTGTGGATTTACTGCATAAAGGCCTTGGCCATTGCAGAAACGGTTAAGATGTGCTGAGTGTTGAAGTGGCAGGTTGAAGTTGGGTTTATGGTATGTGGGATCTATGATGAGAATGATTATACACACCAATGTGTGTTGGTTCCATTTCTGCAGTTATTCCTCGGCACGGTGGTCTTAGCCATACAGGCTAGCATATAAGGGAGGCAAGAGCAGGTGGATTGGTAAGTTTCTTGTGTAGCAGTAGGCTTGGGTTGGGCCCTTCGGCCCTCCAAGCCTGTACCGATCATACCAACCTTTGCCAAACCCTCACTTCCTTGTGCTGTATCCCTCTATATTCATCCTGTCTATGTGTTTGTCAAGATGCCTTTTGAACGCTGTTAATGTATCTGCTTCCACAACTTCCCCTGACAACACGTTCTAGGCACTCATCACCCTCTGCATAAAAAACCTGCCTCACACATCTTCTCTAAACTTTGCCCACGGACCTTAAACCTATGCCCCCTGGTGCCTGACCCCCTTCACTCTGGGAAAGAGTGCCTGCCAATCCACTCTCTCCATGCCACTCATAATCTTGTAGACCTCTATCAGGTCACCCCTCAACCTCCGACTTTCTAATGAAAACAGTCCAAGTCTATTCAGCCTCTCCACAAAGCTAACACTCTCCAAACTAGGCAACATCCTGGTAAACCTCCTCTGCACCCTCTCCAAAGCCTCCACATCCTTCTGGTAGTGTGGCGATCTGAATTGTGCGCAATATTCGAAGTGCGGCCTTACAAAGGTTCTATACAACTGTCCATGTTGTATAGAACTTGCCATGACTTGCCAGTTTTTATACTCGATGCCCCGTCCAATGAAGGCCGTATGCTCTCTTGACTACCTTGTCCACTTCTGTTGCCACCTTCAAATATCTGTGAACCTGCACGCCCAGATCTCTCTGACTATTATTAGTAGGTAATAACATTTGTGGTGAAGTGAGCACTTCGCACATCCTAAGTGGATTCCCACGGGTAGGCGGGCCATGTAGCACGTAGGAGTCATTGCCTAGCATCCCAATCACACCTTGATGCCTGGGCACTCTAGCACTCTGCCTGAACACTGTGGGGGACAACACCACACATCCAGCAGCCAACATTGGAACACCCAAGAGATGGGACACAGCTCCGGGGACATGTCGAAGCCGGAGGGTGGGTGGTTGCCACAGGGAGAGGGGGATACCTGGAGAGATCAGGCAAGGGATCGGAGGTCGGCCCACATTGCGGAAGCAAGTGACAGAGGTATCACATTGGTTGTACACAAGGGTATTTAATTTGTAATACAAGTTCCCACTCTCCTGATGGTGCCACCCCAGAGGGCCTTGGGGTTCACCTTGGGATGGAGGGGCAGTTAGTTCCAGCCCCAGTAGCCCCGGCATCATCTGACTCTGCCAGCCCTGGCGGTTCCTCATGGACACCCTCAGCGATGCTCCTCAGTGACTGGAACATGCTCTGCAGCGCTTCGGCAATGCCCACCTGCGACTGGGACAAGCTCCGCAGCGCCTCGGCCGTTCACATCTGAGAGCGGGACACATCCCACAGAACCTCATCAAGGTCAGCCTGTTACTGGGTCACACCCCCAGCGAGGCAGATATTCTGCCAAGACCCTTAGCTATGGCTGTCACCGATTGTGCGACGCCTTAGACACCTTCACTAATGGTGCCGACGTCATGCACCAGGCTCTCCATTGTGGTTGCCACCCTAGCAGAGCTGGCCTCGGTGTCACGTATTTCCGGCAACATCTCCTGCACCTGTAGCCTCTGGGACCCCTCCAAGTAACTGTGGATCTGCTGGAGTGTCACTGATATCTCCCTCGGAATGTCCCGGCTGCACCCTATTGTCTCCATCAGCTCCGGGATGACCTCTTCCACAGGCTCAGTATCAGCCTAGAACCCAGCTGGGTCCTGGGATCTAGCAATCCTCCGGCTGCTGTCTTGCCTGTGGGTTCCTGCCTCCACCTGATGTGCATCAGGAGCTATGTGATGCTCACCAGATTGTGCCCCCGAAGCCTGACCACTAACATGTCCCACTGAGGTGTGTGTATCTGCGCTAGTGGAGGATGGGGATGACAGCAGTGCCACGACTATCATGTCTGCATCCTCTGAGCTCTCCTCCGAAATGGTCTCCTGGGAGGCAGGGGAATAGACATGTGGTCAGTGAGAGGGATGGGTCAGCCAGTAAGGCAATAACAACTCATGTTTGACAAGTCATCTGGGTGGAGCCCAGTACTTCCTCATCTCTGCAGCCCCCGCATAGGTGACCGATCTGTCCTCGGCCACAACAGTCACCTCCAAGGCACGTCCTCGAAGGAAGTGAGGAATTTTAAGTCTGGCACCCCTCCACCAGTCTGGGCCCTCTCCCGATGATTATGGGAGAGCTTTTACTGAGGAGACACAGAGGGGGAATCATTAGCCACACAAGTGGTGGGATGGGGGTTGTGAAGGGAGGGTTGGGGGGTTGAAGGGGGAGGGGGGGAGGGAGGGTTGAGGGTCATATGGAGAGATGGGGAGTGGATGCTCCCTTGGGGGGAGTGGGGGGGCGTTGTTGTCTACTCACTCGTGCGCCCAGTGTAGGTCGTTGATCTTTTTCCGGCAATGAAGGCCAGTCCTCCTGGTCACATTCCCCGAGCTCACAGGCGCCACCTCATCCTAAGCAACACTGGCTGCCCTATGGCTCAACCTACTGGATCCCCGGGGAAATAGAACATCCTTCCTGGCCTCCACTATGTCTAGGCGTCTCCCCAGGTCAGCTTCCCTGAATCTTGAGGCTGGTCTCCTCAGCGCCATTGTCTTGTGCCGACTGGGGTTGGCTGAGCAAATGCAGCTCAATACTGCTTGACCTTGTTCATGGGGGGGCTTGGCGAGCATGGTCCTGGCGAATCAGCTGCGAGCCTTCATTTGAGGTGAGAACCCCATGAGGCCTGGTTAAGAGGACCAGTTAATATTGAATAGCGTTGTCGGCCTCACTGGGCCGAGTGCCGGGAAGCTGGTGGCAATTCCCGCTCGCCTCAACACTTAGAAATCTTTCCGGAGATTTGCGCCAATTGTCTAATCAAAAATTCAGCGCTGTTACGTTTGTTCATTAAAAAAAATCAAATACAAATGAATAATTAACTGATTGCTGATCCAAGGTTGGGTAAACTGGAATTAACAACCTCTGGTTTAAAAAACTCTGTACCCTTAAAGAATCTACTTTCTGAATTTTGAAAATAATTGTACCAAGAAAAAACAGAAAAACACTACTCTATCAATAATCACATCTGCTGCAGGTTTTCTCCCTAAGCTGAAGAAGTTGTAGTTCAGTGCATTGGCAAGACGTACAGATGAGGAAGATTTTAAAATCAATCTCTAATCTATGCTTTATGGTATTCATAGCAATAGAGATTCTACAATTGATCTCGACCACACCATATGTGTGGGTGTGGGGTGTGTGTGTAACATCTCATAAATAGATAGTAGCCATTCTGGCAAAGCACTGTGACCCTGGAAACAAACCAACCAGGCATAGATGATGGCGAGGTTTGTTTTGGGAGGAGGTGGGGGGAATGGAGAGAGGATTTCCAGAGAAAATTAGCAATATATTTTCAAAACTAAAATGGGAAGAAGGAAAACAAGAAACTAAATAGCAAATTGAGACCTTGTGGTGCAGTGGGTAGCATCCCTGCCTCTGAGTCAGCGTATTCAGTGTTCACCCTAGAACATAATGGCCAAGAGAGGTGTGTTCATAATGCAGTCAAACAGGTTGCGTGTCACCGTAAAAAGCCTTCCAAACACTCCTTTGGCTGACGGCAACAGTGGGAAAGACTCCTGGTTAGCCACACTTGATGTGGAGTGGTGCCCCTCAGGCTATAAGCATCTGGCGTTAGACTCGTGACTTGTTCCGGCAATTATTAGCTATGGAAACAGTCAAAAGCCAGCCTTAGAGCACCACAAGGTGCGGGAAGAGATTTGGAATGGAAATAGCCGATCAATCTTTAAAAATAAATGTTTCTTTTTGGGAAAAAATGACACCATTACAATGACTTTACAAAAAGGAAGTTCTTGGTCTTGGCACAATCTGATTCTGGCTGGAAATCTACTTGCAAGTAACAACACTCCTTTACGTTTAAGTTAAACAACAAGTAGGATGTTTGGACAATTCTAACCAATGGCATGAGTAGTTAAAGACAGTCATCCTTCAGCCACGGAAGTGTTTTATCTGGGTATTAATCAGTATCAGTGACAGATGTAAAGCAGAAAGTTTTTGGGTAATGCCTGCAAGAATTCTAATTGCATCAGTAAAATTTATGCCATGTTTGTTTATTCATATATCAGGCAAGGAATTGCACAGTATTTTCTTGAGTCATCTAATCATAGTAGAAGGAGACATTGGGAGTGGTAAAAACTGTCTCGCATTGTACACTAAATTGACATAGATAGCAAAAGTGTAACCATCAAATATATGTTTTACCATTGCTTTATTGGTAACAACTGAAGATTGCCGCAAAAAGACATTTCCAGAATTCTCCATGGCCATTCCTCCACCAATTAGAGTTCTCTTGCCAACCAATCAGCACTCCCCTCTCATATTGTATAAAGATGTTGGACGGAATCATCCCAGATATTGGCAATGTCTGATGTTAGGCAGTGAAAGCGGTATTGCATCCGCCGATGCCCATAGCAGATTTTTCCATCATATTTTGCAACACTGGCAGCATGACCTCAGATTCTCCCGCCCCGCTGTGCCCTCAGAGATCCATCAATCCCGGCGCCATATTTAAAGGCCACCCTGCACAGAGCTAGCACTCTCCAAGGGATAGGAAGCTGTTGTCACCTGATGGCTGCCGAAATGAGGAAATCCGCTCACCCCAAATTCAGCAACACCTCTCTCGAGCTCCTACTAAATGCAGTGGAGGCCCACTGTGAAGTCCCCTGCCCCCGCTTGGGGTGAAGACTAGCAAACAAGGTCACCAGTCCAGCATGGGAGGCTCAAAAACCACTCAAAAATGGTGTACACGCTGTCAGGATGACCTCAGGACGTCACTTGAGGCCCTCCCCCGATGCTCCGCTCCCAATGGGCTGTTTTCCCGCTGGCGTAGAACACTTATGTTTGTTTATCGTGGACCCCACGGGGCGGCTGCACACTGAGTCCAGCGCCGCAATAGTCGGGGAGGAGCCTTTCTGCTGGCAGGGGGGGCTTTGCTGGGGGCTGGGGAGCTTGGGGGACTGGTGGGGGATGGTCCGAGGGTGGTGAGGCTGGTTACAGGAGGGGCAGTGTTTGGCAGGCCGGGTCTGCGTGCGGCCGGTGCCATGTTGCATAGCACGGCCCCCGCAGGCAACCGCCGTGTGCATGCACGGCCACGGACCCGGCAATTCTCTGACTGTATCCGCAGGTAAAGACAGAAGCTGCGCGGCTGCTAGCCCCCCACTGGACGGAGGACCGGTGTAGCTGTTGCGCCATTTTTCCTGGCGTAAAACACCACCGTTCCCACACCAGCATTCGCACTTAGTCTGCAAATCGGAGAATCCAGCCCCGGCGAAGTCAGCAGCACAGAACTAAGTGAGGATCCAGCACTGCAGTATCCACCAGACAACCATGCTGTGAGTGATGTCTCCTGTTTCACAGGCCCTTCTCATGCACAAATTAGCTCTTATATCTTCCATAGGCATGTAAAGGAAATAACGGAGGGGGTCCATGAGCCAGGTCCTGGACACCACAGAAGAGGAATACGCAGACACTGACATTGTTGACTCGTCACAGCGCTCATCCACCCTCACCACTAGCACAGAGACAAACTCCTCAGTTGGACTGAGTTTTAGAACAGCCGCAGTGTCACAATCTGGTGAACACATCGCTCTGTCTGATCAACAGCAGGGAGAGGCAGGAAGGGATGTCTGCTGCACTCCTCAGACTGCAAGGCACGATGGAGGAGTCCGTCCACCTTCAGACTAAGGTGATGGCACTGACATGCCAAGGCACTCAGGTCAACACTGATAGGGGAGCCACTGGCGTGGACATCTGTGGACATTGCTCCAGGACATCTGTGCTGCACTGCTGCAGGAGCTGCCATCCATGGCTGAGGCACTAGATGGCATCCGTCAGTGTCAATGATGAGGAGGCTTCTCAAACACAGCCCAGCTGCCCCTTCCATCAAGGAGGAACCCTCAGGCACCTATATAGAGGAGGGTCAGGAGATGCACACCCCATAGCCATCTGCCCAGGTGACTCCAGGAATGTCCGACTCATCTGAATCCCTCTTCTTGCGACCCCTTCAGCACCAGCTCCACAGGCCGAGGTGGGTTGCACTGCAGGCCAGGGCCCCTGGGTCTCAGCCCTCCAGTGGACACCCACCAAGATCATCACTGACACAGGGCAGAGCAATCAGTTGGCTGCCTCCTGTTGTGGATGTTGGGGATGCACCAAGATGTCACGGCAGGGTTAGAAAAGTCAAGAAGGTGTAGATGCATAACTTAGGCACAGGGCTAATCACTTGTACATAATGTTAACTAGTGTAAATAAACTCCCACCAATGTCACCTTGTCTATTGCTCTTTGTTATGATGAACAGTGTTCCTGTCAGTCTGAAGTGAAAGGCAGGATCTCAGTCCAGGGCCTCCTCTCTGTGCTGTGTGCAACCTTCCCATCACACTGCTGAGGCATTCTCACAGTCACTGGACACATGTCATGCATGTGTCTTGACGGCAACTATCATTGCTGCGACAATGTCCTTGGCCCATGCCACAGAGTTCCGTCATTCTCCCTATGTGCTATCAGCAACTTTGAGGTGTGACTGCCTAGTCTGGAAATTGCACTGATCTCATCGATGTCATCATCGCCTTTGAGGACCTCCTTGCCCTCAGCCCATTGACGCCCTCCTCATTGGAGGAGAAGTGCAGCTCCTCCATTTGTTCCTTTGGCAGTTTCTCCCTCCGATGCAGCACCAAATTCTGTGTGGTGCAGCAGGTAACCATGATGTATGGCACCCTTTGTGGATTCTATTTCAGGGCTCCAACAGAGAGATCCATTCACTACTATGGTCTGCGCCATCAAAATGTGAGTTGCAGTATGAGCCTCATTGTATCTTGTCTCCACTACACTCTGAGGCCTCCACACAGGTGTCATCCACAGTGAGAAGCCCTTGACCCCGAGGCGCCAACTCTGCAGCCTCTATGGGGACTGGAAGACCTCAGAGATCTGAAAGTGACTGATAATGTAGGAGCATGTGCATCACCACCTCATGCCACATGACCAAGTGGCAACAGTATCAGCCACCCTTCTGCATCCTCAGCTCAGATCACAGGCATAGGCATTGTCCTGACTTGGAGTGCAAGGGATTAGGGGTGCACCCTCAGCCAGTGCTCCAAGGCCACATTTCAAAGGGAAACCTCAAGCTTGCCCAGTCACCCAATGGTCCTGCAAAATTATATCACTCATTGGATTTGGAAGTTGCAAATGAGGAGTTAAACGTAAAGAAGCAATCATCGGCACACTCAGACATTAGTGCTGCTTAAGTCGGCACAATTTTTCAACTAGGCTGACTACAAGCATGCCAATTGAGCCAAAGCTAAACAATCCCAGCTGTGATAGTGTGCTCATCTTTGACATTGTTTTGCATTTGCCTGGCCATTGTCATCAGCCCCCCTCTCCCTATGCACTCCCATCCCCATTTTCTTCTGTGTAGCCTTCAGTCTGTGCTACCTTAAGACCCACCAGCCCCCACCACTGTTCGCTGTTCCCCAAAGGTCCTGACCTCCCTTTCCCCCCTGCACAGTTCCCTGTGCCAAGACACCACAAGGCAGCCATAAAGAAGCTGCTGTAGATGCTTCCCTATGTTCCCTCGCTGAATATGCGGAGCCACTTCCTTGAATTGGGATCCACAAGTGCTGCCCTAGGTCATGTGCACTCACACCTGAGTTCCTCTCGGAGATCAGCTCGCCGGGTGCACGCCTTTTGAAACCAATTGTTCATCACGGCATTCTGAGATCCTACCTATGTGGGATTTAAATTTGACATGGGGGAATGGTACCAGCACATAGCCTCTATAGAACATAGAACATAGAACAGTACAGCACAGAACAGGCCCTTCGGCCCTCAATGTTGTGCCGAGCCATGATCACCCTACTCAAACCCACGTATCCACCCTATACCCGTAACCCAACAACCCCCCCTTAACCTTACTTTTATTAGGACACTACGGGCAATTTAGCATGACCAATCCACCTAACCCGCACATCTTTGGACTGTGGGAGGAAACCGGAGCACCCAGAGGAAACCCACGCACACACGGGGAGGACGTGCAGACTCCACACAGACAGTGACCCAGCCGGGAATCGAACCTGGGACCCTGGAGCTGTGAAGCATTTATGCTAACCACCATGCTACCCTGCTGCCCCAATAATTAGATGCAAATCTCTTATAATCACCTTCTTGATGTTCTACAGTATGAAACGTAACCCGCTGTTGACGGGGGGAGGGATGATTACACCCTGCTTTCATGACATTGGGAAACACATCCAGGACCATCTGGTGATATTTTCCAGTCTCACCACCAAACATGCTTGCCTCAATCGGGAGCGGAAAATCCCAGCCATTATTCCCACTGACAATGATATTGTTGTAATTGACCTAATGGGTGCAAGGTGAAAAGCTTCAACAAAATGTCTTTGTCAACAATACTCAATACAACCAAATGACTATTTATAGAATAACTCATAGGCAGTGTAAGAAAATATAGGGTGAGTAATGGCCTAAACAATAGAGGAAAGACAGGGGAAGTTATAATAAAACTGCTCAACCTCCTAGTGAGATTAGCACTTCAGTACTGCATTGTCATAACTCCCATGACACCCACGGGGATGAACCAATTGATCTCCCTGTGAGCCTCGTGGAGTATGAGACTCATCAGCAGGATATCAGCAGGGGCTGATTTAGCTCACTGGGCTAAATCGCTGGCTTTTAAAGCAGACGAAGCAGGCCAGCAGCACGGTTTGATTCCCGTATCAGCCTCCCCGGACAGGCGCCGGAATGTGGCGACTGGGGGCTTTTCACAGTAACTTCATTGAAGCCTACTCGTGGCAATAAGCAATTTTCATTTTCAATTTTCATTTCATATTGGACTTGGGACATAAAAGCTGGCCCAGGTAGGAGTCGTGTTGTTGTGTGCAGTCCCAGCTGGGATTTGAATTGTGCTTGTACATAGTTTATTTTGACAATAAAACTTTTTTTTTAAACTTTCTTACCAGGCTCCTCTGTGATCACTAAATGCATCCACTGAAACGACAAGAATTGAAGTAACTCAAAAACCATCCATTTACAGAGCATTAGGATCACTGAAACAAAAGGATGGAATTTAATGTAGAAATGCTCAGGTCACCAATTTTGGATCCAACAAGGACAAATCAGAATGTGTTTTAAATGATGAGAGACCAGGAGCTGTAGAAGAGAAAACCAATGTACGTGTCCACTGTCATGCCCAAGCAAGCACTCAAATTGGTGCAGTAACGACAAGATGTGATCAGGCAGGCTGCTTAATTGCAATAAAAACAGAACACTCTGAAAAATCTCAGCAGGTCCAGCATCATCTGTGGAGGGAGAAACAGTTAACGTTTCAAGTCCAATAACAATCTTCTTCAGAATTGTCTTCCCGTTCCAAAGGAGAATCACATTGGACTTAACTCTGCTTCTCTCTCCACGGACTCTGCCAGACCTGCTGCGATTAACAGCACTTTTGGTTTTATTTCCGATCTCCAGTAGCAGCAGTATTTTGCTTTAGCTTAGTCACAATGCTAGCTGCCTGATTGTCACAACAAACCAAAATTGACCCAAATCCTTTTCAAAATTGAAAAAATAAAATGATGAGGTTAATTTTATGCAGTGCATGCAGAGATTGGTTATCATTTTCCACTGAGCCATAAACTGGTATATGGATTGGCTACCATACATATTTGAACTATTCAATTTTCATCTTACTGGGCAGTGGATCCCAATGCCAGTTTTACACTTGGTCAGCAAGTCGGAAATCTACCCCATAATATCCTCACGCCAGAAGCAGCGACAATTGTTTTTAAAAATAATAATTTAGAAAAATAAAACAATGTAGAAAGTTAAGATTAAGTGGTAGTTCCTTCAGAGGTCTTGCACAGGAATAACTGGACAAATGAAGACATTTTATGCTCTAAAATTCAATTATTCCGAGAGACTGTCCACATTTCACAATACAAAACTTAAATGTTGAGGAAGTGCTTTCTAAAAATTCCAACATTGGGATGGGTGTCCTTCCCTTTCTTTGATTTAAAATGTTTCCCATCAAGTCTTTCCAGTCAGAAGTGAACAGGATTTGAGTACACGTACTGTTGTCTACACCACCGCGCCTCCCCACCCCCGCCGCCCCCACTCTCCTGATGTGAGAGTGCTGTGTAACTATAGCTTTGTTGATCAGAGTTGAAAACCTGTTGGCTTCTTGCCTGTTAGAAGCAGCAGAGTAAAGGCTGAACTAAATTGCCAAACTGACAGATAAGTTGTCTGTAAAATTCTAAATTTGAGTTGAATGTTTTCATCGGGTATTTGTGATAAGCTCACAGACTCAGACATAACCAAAGGGAAGATTTAAGAGCTTTTGTTCAAGATATGTCATCCACATAACCATCTCCTCACCACTCTGCGTATTTTTCAATGTGAATATCAAGGGATATAACCTTTGTTCTACTGGAATCTCCAACTGTTCTTTGGGCCCAGGCATTTTCTGTGGGTGGTGGGGCAGGTACAATCTTAAGTGGAAGCTGGTCTGGTTTAGTTGATTTGGACTCTTGTGACTGGAGTTCGTCCTCCTTGCTGAATGTGGTGAATGTGATTCACACCGGATTGTAATCTGTATATACATGTGTCTGTATTGTAAGAGCAGTTGCACTAACTGTCCTCCAGGGGGAGTAGCTCTGGGAATGCTCGAGTTGTATGGGGCTTCTCCCTTGGCTCTGCCCAGGACTCCTCCCCCGGAAGCTCCTGTATAAAAGCTCAGTGCCACATGGTCAGCCGGCCAGTTCACCGAAAGTTCAATGGCTAACTGGCTGGCTCTGTTGTGAGTATATTAAAACCGCTATTCTAATCCTACAAGCACGTGTCCGTAGAATTGTTGATTCCAACAATTTAATATACTCAGGAAACAGTCGAAGAAATCATGAAAGCAGCCCTCAAGCCCGGACGCCTTCAACTCGACCCACAGGATGCAGAGGCTAAGGAAATTTTTTCCCACTGGCTGAGATGTTTTAAAGCCTACCTGGCAGAAGCCAGCACCGCCGGAACAACGGAGGAAAAAAAACTCAGCCTACTGCATGCGAGGGTAAGCCACAGAATATCCACACAGCTAATCCGGCCGGTTCTTACACCGCAGCGCTGGCAATATTGGACAAAATGTACGTTAGGCCCATTAACAAGGTTTATGCACGCCACTTGTTTACGACCCGCCGTCAGCGGCCTACAGAAACGCTAACCGAGTTTGTAAGGGAATTGAACAATCTTTCCAATGACTGTAATTATCAAGCCGTTACCGCGGCGGAACATAGGGAGCTTGCTGTGTGGGACGTTTTCGTGGCGGGCCATAGGTCTAACTACGTGCGCCAAAGACTGCTAGAAAAGGGGGCCCAGGACTTAGATACTACTGTGGAGGCTGCTACCACTATGGAAGTTTCCTTCCGCAGCCTCACCTCATTTCCCGCGGACCCCGCGACCTCACCGTGGACCCCCGACCAACAGTCCCGGCCCCCCAGCTACCGCGCTGCCAAAGCCAGTTACTCTGCTGCCCCAGCCAGCTACTCGGCTGCTCCAGCCTGCCATTTCTGTGGCCAAAGACAGCACCCACGGCAGCACTGCCCGGCCCGTAACACGACCTGCAGCAGCTGCGGGCGAAAAGCACACTATGCCAGAGTGTGTCTGGCGAAGAAAGCCCCAGCCTCTAACCCTCCCATGGCTCAAAGCACCCGTTCCCTGAATTCACAGGCCTGCAGGCCCCGAAATGCTGCAGCCTGTATGCCGACTCCGCCCCCACCCGACATGTGCGACTCATGGGGGCGGCCATCTTGGCAATCCTCCTCCATGCGGCCGGCCATGTGTGACTCATGGGGGCAGCCATCTTGGCAATCCTCCTCCATGCGACCTCGACGACTACGAACTCAGAGGGCAGTCATCACGGGGCCACTCCAGCTCAGCTGAATCGAGCCGCCGACTACCCGCAACTCAGCGCAGTCACCCTGGATCAATCCCGCCCCAATCCCGCCCCAAGCACCTACGAAGTTCGATGGCGGAGGTCCAGATCAACGGATACAGCACACCATGCCTCTTTGACTCCGGGAGCACCGAGAGCTTTATACATCCAGAGCTGGTAAGATGCTGTTCGCTTTCTATTTTTCCGGTGAGCCAAACTATCGCCCTCGCTTCGGGCTCCCACTCAGTCCAAATCCAAGGACGCACCGTTGCTACGCTCACAATTCGAGGCGCTAGTTATTCTAAATTTAAACTTTATGTCCTGCCCGACCTCTGCGCGCCACTCTTATTAGGCCTGGATTTCCAGTACAACCTCAAGAACCTCACCCTCAGCTTCGGCGGGCCCCTGCCCCCACTCACTATCTGCAGCCTAACCACGCTGCGCATCTCCCCCCCCCCCTCCGCTCTTCGCCAATCTCACTCCAGATTGCAAGCCAGTAGCTACTCGCAGCAGGCGATACAGCCTACAGGATAGGGTTTTTATCCGATCGGAGGTCCGACGGCTGCTTAGTGAGGGGATCATAGAGGCCAGTAATAGTCCCTGGAGAGCTCAGGTGGTGGTCATCAAGACCGGGGAAAAATTTCGCATGGTCGTCGACTATAGCCAGACCATAAATCGCTTTACGCTCCTAGACACGTATCCCCTCCCCAGAATTGCAGACATGGTTAATCAGATCGCCCAATATCGGCTATTTTCCACGGTGGATCTGAAGTCTGCATACCACCATCTCCCAATCCGCCCGGAGGACCGCCACTACACAGCATTTGAGGCCGATGGCCGCCTCTTCCATTTCCTCCGGGTCCCTTTCAGCGTCACTAACGGGGTCTCGGTGTTCCAACGAGCAATGGACCGAATAGTAGACCAGTACGGGCTGCGGGCCACGTTTCCGTATCTGGACAATGTTACAATCTACGGCTATGACCAGCAGGACCACGACGGCAATCTCCACCGTTTTCTCCAAACGGCACAGAAATTAAATCTCACTTATAATAAGGAGAAATGCGTTTTCCGCACAAACAGACTGGCCATACTCGGCTACGTCGTGGAGAACGGAGTCCTGGGCCCAGACCTGGACCGCATGCTCTTAGAACTCCCCCTCCCTCATTGCTCCAAGGCCCTCAAACGATGCTTGGGGTTCTTCTCATACTACGCCCAGTGGGTCCCTCAATATGCGGACAAAGCCCGCCCACTCTTTAAGGCCACACGATTTCCCCTGTCAGCTGAGGCACGCCAGGCCTTCAGCTGCATCAAGGAGGACATCGCCAAAGCAGCCATGCGGGCGGTGGATGAATCCACTCCCTTTCAGGTTGAGAGCGACGCCTCAGAGGTAGCTCTAGCAGCCACTTTAAATCAGGCAGGGAGGCCCGTTGCATTTTTCTCCCGTACCCTATCCGCTTCAGAACTCCGACACTCCTCAGTCGAGAAGGAAGCACAAGCCATCGTGGAGGCTGTTCGTCACTGGAGGCACTACCTCGCAGGTAGGAGGTTCACCCTCATCACCGACCAACGATCGGTTGCCTTTATGTTTGACAACTCGCAAAGGGGCAAAATAAAAAATGATAAAATCCTTCGGTGGAGGATCGAACTCTCCACCTATAGTTACGATATTAAATATCGACCGGGGAAGCTCAACGAGCCCTCGGATGCCCTATCCCGCGGGACATGCGCCAGCGCTCAGATCAGCCGTCTGAAAGCCATCCATGTTGACCTCTGCCATCCAGGGGTCACCCGGCTCGCCCACTACATCAGAGCCCGAAACCTGCCTTTCTCCAACGAGGAGGTAAAAGCGGTCACCAGGGACTGCCCGATCTGTGCAGAGTGCAAACCGCACTTCTATAGACCAGACAGGGCCCACCTGGTCAAGGCTTCTAGGCCCTTTGAACGCCTTGCGATCGATTTCAAAAGGCCACTCCCCTCCACTAACAAGAACATTTATTTCCTCAGCACCATCGACGAGTTCTCCCGATTCCCTTTTGCCATTCCATGCCCTGATATGACCTCCCACTCAGTCATTAGGGCCCTGCATAGTGTCTTCACCCTGCTCGGTTTCCCCAGCTACGTGCACAGCGACCGGGGTTCGTCCTTTATGAGCGACGAGCTGCGTCAGTACCTGCTCGACAAGGGCATCGCCTCGAGCAGGACTACCAGTTACAGCCCCAGGGGGAACGGGCAGGTGGAGAGGGAGAACACGACGGTCTGGAAGACCGTCCTGCTGACCCTCCGGTCTAGAAAACTCCAAGTCTCCCAATAGCAAGAAGTCCTCCCAGACACGCTCCACGCAATCAGATCCCTCCTCTGTACTACAAATCAAACCCCTCACGAGTGACTCTTCATTTTTTCTAGGGGCACTACCATGGGAGTCTCACTTCCGGCGTGGCTGAGGACACCAGGCCCGGTCCTCCTGAGGAAGCACATCAGGGGGCACAAAACTGACCCCCTTGTTGAAAAGGTGCACCTCCTCCATTCCAACCCCCAGTACGCATTCGTGGAGTTCCCGGACGGTCGCCAGGACACAGTATCCCTTCGGGACCTGGCACCCGCTGGATCCAGCCCCCGCCGTACCCCCGCTGACGAACCCCTTACCCCGTTCCCTATGCTGCCGCCCCCTCGCGCCCCCGATTCCACAAGCTCACCCCACCGGTTCCACGAGCCAGAACCATCCCACCCCCAGCGCCCCCAGTCTCCGGTCGAGCGAGAGGTGTATAAAGTTCGGACGGGACCCGTCCTGGAGTCTGCCATCGTACCCCAGCTCTCAACACCCACCCAGCCACCGCAAGAGGCTGCAACCCCGGTGCTCCGCAGATCGAAAAGAACAATTCATCCACCGGACAGACTAACTCTGTGAGCCACCACCCCCGCTGGACTCGATTTTTCACAGGGGGTGAATGTGGTGAATGTGATTCACACCGGATTGTAATCTGTATATACATGTGTCTGTATTGTAAGGGCAGTTGCACTACCTGTCCTCCAGGGGGAGTAGCTCTGGGAATGCTCGAGTTGTATGGGGCTTCTCCCTTGGCTCTGCCTAGGACTCCTCCCCCGGAAGCTCCTGTATAAAAGCTCAGTGCCACATGGTCAGCCGGCCTGTTCACCGAAAGTTTAATGGCTAACCGGCTGGCTCTGTTGTGAGTATATTAAAACCGCTATTCTAATCCTACAAGCACATGTCCGTAGAATTGTTGGTTCCAACACTGAACCTATCGTTGTCCAATTATTTCTCACTCTCTCTCTTAACGTGACCTGCAGAAGTGCTGGTATCAGTTGGCTGTGAAGAATCACTTGTACACGACTACTGCGACCTATTACTAGATATTATTTCTGGGTGCACTTGCTGTCAGTTTTGGTTGACAGCTCGTTACTACAGCTAGTTAAAAAGTGTGATGCTTATGTAGGTGAACTGAATGAAGCCACAACACAGGGGAACAAAAAGCTACTGGGACTTTTTTCACCAATGGTCGGCATTTTGCATCAAATGAAACCAGGTGCTTTGGGGAATAAATTAACATTTGTGCACTTAACAGTTTGAATTTGGGTCAAAGGTTTCTTTCTGAACGTCATGCTAAAAGCTAGACTTGACTGCACACTGGACAATACAGTCATTCATTTAGCAGCATTTCCAGGATACCCCATCCTTCTCCTTCAGGATTAATAAAGGTGATTCATACACAGAAGCTTTGTTACAGTACATTTTGGAGATGAAAGGAATCAGCTAACCAATTGGCATTGAAATGATAAATCAGCACATGCCCATAAACAAATCTGCAGAGAGTAACCTTCAGAGGGAATCATGCACGGCATAGGTACATTTACTGTTTCAAGTGTGATTGATGAGCATCTATAATAAGACCAGAACATCGTCGGTGTATATTAATATTATTTACCTTCTAGAACATAGAACATAGAACAGTACAGCACAGAACAGGCCCTTCGGCCCTCAATGTTGTGCCGAGCCATGATCACCCTACTCAAACCCACGTATCCACCCTATACCCGTAACCCAACAACCCCCCCTTAACCTTACTTTTATTAGGACACTACAGGCAATTTAGCATGGCCAATCCACCTAACCCGCACATCTTTGGACTGTGGGAGGAAACCGGAGCACCCGGAGGAAACCCACGCACACAGGGGGAGGACGTGCAGACTCCACACAGACAGTGACCCAGCCGGGAATCGAACCTGGGACCCTGGAGCTGTGAAGCATTTATGCTAACCACCATGCTACCCTGCTGCCCCTAATTCATTCTCATAAATATTTCTGACTAAAATTAAAAACATTTACAGAAGCAAAGGATCATAGTGTGGGTTTCTCTGGTCTCCCAGCCGTGTGTTTGTCAGCAACGCCCCGTTAGTTGCCGCTGGGATTATCTCTTCCCACCGGGAAACCTGCAGGGGGTGGGGGGTCCACTGCCAGTGGGGAAAAGCGAATCCCAATGGCTGTAGAATTCCAGCCCTTATTATATCAATTAAACTAGAACATCATTTTAATACCACGAATCCTTGGGACCACATTAAAAACATGTACTAATACACTGTGCAGTAGTATCTTGGGACATGAAAGCTAATAACACGATGACCGGGATCTTCCAAGGAGCAGCAGTCATCATTGTATCATTGCTGGGCTCGAACATTCACCTAACTTGATGCTGCTCCCCATTTCTTCCAGGAACTTCAGAGCCCAGTTTGCCCAGGAAAGCAGAGCACAGCATATTGGAGAACTCCTTCCCAATGGAGTAGAATCAGGAGAAGGTGGGGGAGAAGTGGGGGTCAGTATGAGTAATTGGCGGGGTGGAGAGTGGTCAGCCCTGCAGCTGTCCAGGAGTTAGACAAGTTTTAATCTGTCCAACATTTCCTGGGTAACTATCCAGATAAGCACATTGCAACTGTCCAAAATCTGACTAATTCAGAGTTGAAGACATTCATGGAGTGTCTAGGGAAGCAGGGGAATTGCCCATCGGGAGTTGAAGCTTCCTGGGATATTTCCACATGGGTTAGTGTGTGAGGACATCCACAGAGTCCCGACACGCATATCAATCCTACATCCAGTCTCTAACGATCATGAATCTGAAAGATTTGGCATCTAAGTTACTACTTACAGCTCCAAATAAATGATCACTGGAGTCGTTTTAAAAAGCAAGTTGGTCCATACCCACTGGATTGTCAAAGAGCAGCACTGGCAGAAACTCAGTAAAAAATACTGGGCCGTCTCTCCGTTTCTGAGACTAAGTGTTGACGCCAATGCAGAATTGATGTAATTTCACGACGGAAAATCTGGCGCCGCTCCTGCAGCGATTCCGTTACTGCCAAGGGGCTAGCACCAGTGCCGCGTGGAACACAATCGATTCCAAAGAGAAACAGGATTCGCTGGTTTCACGATTCACACTCAGGAGGCTGACAAGCTGCAGCCGCATATAACACACTTCACTCCACCCACACACACCATCCCAGCCAACAAGATGGCAGTGAGGAGAGCAGCCCCTAGGTTTCCAGATGCCTAGTTGGATGCGGTGGAGAAACGGCAGAATACCTGCTGCCAGCTGCTGCTGTTCACTGTGTCTGGGCACAGGTGGCAGAGGCCATGAGTGCTGTAGGTAACACCGTCTGGACGGGCCAGCAGTGTCTGAAGAAACTGCACAACCTCCTCAGTGCAGTCAGGGTGAGTAGGCAGCACTGTGCCCCTGGCAGTAATCTGCGTCCCAGACACCCGTAATCTGACCCCCCCCCCTCCCCCACCCCACAACCAGGAGGACGGCCGAACCCCCACCCTGCCCCACATGCCGGTCAAACACTGTCGTTTTCAGTGCCCCCCGGCCCTGGAGAAGGCTGTGCACAACTGCCAGGAGCGTGAAAAGATAGGCAGGGGACTGCCGGACCTGCGGCCCCTCACCGTGGCCAATCAGAGGGCTCTGGATGTGGTCGGCAGCTCAGAGGAATGGTCGGCCGCGGGCAAGGAATTGAGACCCCGCTTACTTGCGGTTCCCCGTGACACTTGTGCCAGCCCCCCCCCAAGCCCCCCACCCCCACCACTTTCACCCACATACCACCCTCACCCCCACACCACCTTCATGCCAACAC
Organism: Scyliorhinus canicula; assembly: GCF_902713615.1. Taxonomy (NCBI): domain Eukaryota; kingdom Metazoa; phylum Chordata; class Chondrichthyes; order Carcharhiniformes; family Scyliorhinidae; genus Scyliorhinus; species Scyliorhinus canicula. Next base: position 103,814,608 of record NC_052150.1, read on the forward strand.
AACCATCCCCCCATGACCCACGGTCAAGTCATGCGTCTTGTCTTCAGTCTTGCAGGGCCTGCTGGTGATGGGGCGGGTCCATCTGGCTTCCCGCCCTCAGGTAGGGCCACAGCCGGAGCACCCCCCCCTCCCCCCCACCTTGGGCTGAGCACTGACGAGGAGAACAGATTGGACACCAGCCCTCCACCCAAGATACAGGAGACCCCGGAGCTCGGTCTTAGGGTGGCACTGACTTATCATCACAGCTGTCTCCAACACCCTCCACCATCCCAGAGACACTCACCTCGATTGGGTACTTTAGTGAAGAGCCTCCTGGAACCCTACCTGGTGCGCACCTCACAGTTGACCGAGTACAGCAGGTGCAGGTAGGAACACCCGAGGAGGCTGACGGTCGTACAGTAGGCCATCCCCAAGGATTAACTGCCATCCAGATGGGTCTTGAGCTTCTGTTACAAACAGACCCATCCATAGTGGAAGGACAGTTGCAGAGCCCAGGACTACGTGAGGGGTCAGCTAGCATTCAGTACCTGCAGGTGCAGTTGGAGGAGTCCAACCATGTGTAGGAGCAGAAGGTGGTGCCGACAATGCATGCCACGTAGGCCAACACTGCATGGGTGGTGTCCGCAGTGGAGGCATTGGAGGCAACGGTTACGGCTATGGATCAGCATGTCCAAAGCTTGGGGCATTCTGTGCAGGCACTGGCCGAGGCCCAGGACAGGGCTGCTGCCTCGCTGGCGACCAGTCACAGCTGGCCATGGCTATGAACGTCGGCAGCATTGTCCAGGCGCTGGCTGACATGGCACAGACACAGAGGCTGGTGGCCCAGTCCCAGAGGGAGATGGAGCAGTCACCGGCTGACATGACACAAACCCAGAAGGTGTTGGCACAGTCGCAGCGTGATGTGGCACAGTCCCAGACGGAGATGGTTGATTCCCTGTGCTCCATGGCCACAGGCGTGCGGACCCTGGTCCAGATCACAACTGGCCTCCAGGACTGGCAGTGCCAGGTGGCAGGGGAGCCTTCGGGGATCACTCCCCTCACAACCCCATCCCAAGGAGTAGCCCGGTGGCCATAGGGCACCCCGAGGTTGGAGGAGGTGATAGGGCCCGTGCCGGTGACTCCCCCAGGAGAGGTGCCAGAACACCGCAGCACGTTCCCCCCCCCCCCCCCCCCCCCCCCCTCCACTGTCCCTGTACATCTGGTGGACAGTGGGCAGAACGGGGTGACACCACGCTCCCAGAACACCCGAGCAGCAGCCGGGCCCATCCAGGCCCGGTCGCCCCATAAGACGGCCCCCAACGGGGACCCAATTTAGTTATAGGGGTTAGGGTTACCCTGGCCACTCACCTGTCCCCCCCGTCCCCATCTCCGCCCTAGCCCCCGGCCCTGGCAGGGCCCTACCCGCCCCACCCCAGCCAGCCCGACCAATCAGTCACTCCTGGCTGTATCCTACCTCCTCTCTCTCCTTCATCAACTGTGACGCCGGTTTCACGATTTTTAAAAGCACAAGTGAACCGCGCCATCGGGAACTCAGCCCATAGGAGGAGAAGAATCATGGAGGCCCCGGAGAATACCGGGTCGGGCCCACTAATGATATGCAAAAGGTGTTTACTGCACGTGCGTTCCGATACGCAATGACACTGCTGTCGAGGTGACGGAGAATTGCGATTTGGTGTCAAATTGCTGCCCGCCACGATTTTGGCATTGGAATCGATTCTCCGCTCATTCGCGTTGCAAAGTTTTGCCGTCAGCTAACGAAGATATCGCTCGGGGATATCACTTTGCTGTGCGGAGTTTATGATGAAAAGATTATTTTATAGGAATCAATAAAACATATTGAATCTGCAAGATGTATGGCAGGATAGATCCAGGGAATAGCACAAGGACACCTGATAAATTAGAAGATAGGGAACAATGTAAGACCATAAGACATAGGAGCAGAATTAGGCCACTCGGCCCATCGATTCTGCTCCGCCATTCAATCATGGCTGATATTTTCTCATCCCCATTCTCCTGCCTTCTCCCCATAACCCCTGCTCCCCTTAGTAATCACTGATTTGGCCTCCACAGCCTTCTGTGGTAAAGAGTTCCACAGATTCACCACCCTCTGACTGAAGAAATCCCTCCTCATTTCAGTTTTAAAGGATCGTCCCTTTAGTCTGAGATGCACTGAGTATCTTTAAGGCAGAGACAGATAGGCTGTTGATTAATAAGGGGAGCAGGTGTTATGGGGAGAAGGCAGGAGAATGGGGATGAGAAAATATCAGCCATGATTGAATGGCGGAGCAGAATCGATGGGCCAAGTGGCCTAATTCTGGTTCTAGTTTTTTCTACAAGTGGAAACACCCTCTCCACTTCCACTCTATCCAGGCCTTGCAATATCCTGTATGTGTAATAATTACAGTAAGAAGTCTTACAACACCAGGTTAAAGTCCAACAGGTTTGTTTCAAACACGAGCTTTCGGAGCACGGCTCCTTCATTCACCTGAGGAAGGAGCAGTGCTCCGAAAGCTCGTGTTTGAAACAAACCTGTTGGACTTTAACCTGGTGTTGTAAGACTTCTTACTGTGCTCACCCCAGTCCAACGCCGCCATCTCCACATCATGTGTAATAATTAGATAGCAGTTTCTGGTATCTTTCTCTATACTAAAGACACTGCTGTTTATATTCACATGCAATTTTTTGTCTGTGGCAGTTGCATCAATAGTGTGTAAAGATCACGGGCTGGATTCTCTGTTTCAGTGGCTAAGCTCCAAACTCTCACCGATTCCGGAACCGGTGAGGGGCTAGCAATGGTGCCGGGTGAAATTCCCGGCTCCCGCACCAAAAACGGCAAGAGAATGGCCGGGTCCGCGGACACGGACAATGGAACACGGCAATGACCTGCAGCGATCACGCCGTACAACGTGGCTCAGGCTGTGCACGGATCCGACCCGCCAAGTGCGACCCCATAGGCCACACCTCGGCAACCCCTTGGCCAACCCTCAGCCCTTGCAGAAGTACCCCCCGTAGAGCGACACGGATCCCGGCCAAGTGTGGTGGCAGTGGAGACAGTCCGCAGCCACCACACCGGGTTCACGACCGCTCAGACCACATGTCACCCGTGAGGTAAGAACTCAGCCCATCGGGGGCGAAGAATCACGGGAGGACTTTCCGATGAGGCGCAAATGCCGTTTCAACAGCGTGCGGCACGTGATGCAATGACACCATTTTGGAGGGGGCAGAGACACGAAAACTGGCGTCAAACCTGCACCGCCCCTGATTTGGGCATTGGAAGGGATTCTCTGCCCGATCGCCGATTACGATATTGCCATCGGGCAACGGAGAATCCCGACCCACATTAATAGCTCTTTGAGAAGACTGGAATTATTGTCCACACAACTTAATTCTACAAATTAATTTTGCAAACACTTTTCAGTTACAAACAATTAGCTCTATGGTTCAGTCATAGAATCACAGAATCATAGAATGATTCATTCAGCCCACCGAGTGAGCACCGGCCCTCTGAAAGGGTACCCCACCTCTGTCCATAATCCCACCTAATTTGTACATCTTTGGACACTCAGGGCAATTTATCATGGCCAACCCACCTAACCTGCACATCTTTGGACCGGAGGAAACCGTAGCACCCGGAGGAAACCCACGCACACACGGGGAGAAAGTGCAAACTCCACAGAGACAGTCACCCAAGGCCAGAACTGAACCCAGGACCCTGGCGCTGTGAGGCAGCAGTGCTAACCATTGTGTAACTGTGCCGTTGTCATCACAATTGATCTGCAGTAGGACAAATATTCCATGAATTTGACTGGAAAATTGGGAGTCCTGAAGAGACCTAGCCCTTACCTGTCAGTATTGGCTATCAAAAACGTCACAACTTTACAAAGCATCAAGAGTGGATGATGAGAAACTGGCAAATGGCAATGGTGATTGCTGCTTGCAACCAAATTAAATAACCTTTGCACAATAATGTCAGCTCATTTGAATATTTTTATGTAATTCCTGTGGCACACAAGATAAACTGTAAATGCCATGTAAGGGTTGGAGACAGGAGCTTTATAGACATTGGGCAGGATTCTCATTTGTGAGTCCACCTCGCTACTGCTGCCAGCGAGAACTGAGAATTTGGTGCTCAGCCAAAAGTCCATTCACTACGGTGGAAACGGAAGGTGGTAGAATCGAGGAACAGACTTCTTCTTGAGGCTTCCAGCTCTTTTCCTTTGTTTTGCGAACACCCTGCACAGTCTGGTGAAGACAGGTGGGCTGGAGAGAGTGACATGAGGATGCTGAAGTTGTGTTTAGATGCAGCTCTGGGATCTTTGAACCCAACAGCTGATGGCAGGCAGATGAATCATCTGGCCCGCCAGGAGATCCGGAGGGGAACTCGCCCATGCACAATTAATTACGTTCCATGGGCAGAATCTGGCAGTGGATCCCGTCATTCTGTCTGGCAGACAAGGCACTGCCAGAGCCAGCCTCCAGCGCACTTAGTCTCAAAATCAGAGAATTGCCCATTGTCTGCATTAACAGTGAGTACAAATTGAATGGCTCCATACCTCCAACAATTAGCAAGGATCATGTTGCCCATCCCTAAGTTCTCTTCAGCGGCAGTTCAGAATCAACCACATTGCTGTGGGTGTGGAGTCACATATAGGCCAGACCAGATAAAGGACAGCAGATTTCCTTCCCTAAATGGCATCAGGGAACCAGGTGGGATTTTACAATAATTAGTCATCATTAGACCTTCAATTCCAGATTTTTAAAAATTGAATTTAAATGTCATCATTGAGCGTGGTGGGATTTGTCCCAGAGCCTTGCCCTGGGTCCAATGACAATACCAATAGGCCGCGGCCTCCCCTGGTAGCCCTGCTTTATCTGAAATTGAAAATTCAGCTTTTGCCGTATGAATTATTTCAATGATTTGAAGAAATAACCCAATTCTGATTCATTTTGTGCCCAAGGTTATTTCTCAGGAAGCACAGAGTGTCATTCTTCTGTGTAACTATGGACAAACCGTTGATAGGTTAGTTCACAATCAAGCTGTATGTTTCACTGGGTGTATGCAATATGGTTGTGCCCTGGGGCACATTTACATCAGTCTGGAACTTAAATTATATAATAATAACAACCTTTATTGTCACAAGTCGGCCTACACTAACACTGCAATGAGGTTACTGCGAAAAGCCCCTGGTCGCCACATTCTGGCATCTGTTCAGGTACACTAAGGGAGAATTCAGAATGTCCAAATTAACTAACAGCACGTCTTTCGGAACTTGTGGGAGGAAACCGGAGCACCCGGAGGAAACCCACACAGACACAGGGAGAACGTGCAGACTTCGCACAGACGGTGACCCAAGTGCTGACCACTGTGCTACCGTGCCGCCCCTACTGTGCTATCGTATTGTCCATTCAACTGCTTTTTCTTCTTCATTCCAAAATTACCTTAAAAACAGTTCTGCCTTATCCCTTAGATTAAGCAGCAGCTTCTCCCTCGTCTGCCACATTAGCATTTCAACTAAATATTTGTCAGCATTTGTCAGCTCCATGCTGTCTTTACCGGCTTGAGTGATGGGTATAGGATGTCAGAAAAAAGCTGCCATTTCAAAAGAAAAGCTTAAATCACTGCTCCAATATTTGGCCAACATGCTGAGGAGAACAGCAACAAATTATAGGAGGACATGAATACACTTGCAGGATGGTCAAATAATAGGCACAGATAAACATGAGGTAGTCCACCTTGGCAGGAAGAATAGGGATTATTTATTACTTGGGTGGTGCGGATCAAGGTGGGGCCGAGGAACACAAAGGTCTCAAAGTACACGAATCACTAAAAGTTGCTCAACAGGTTACGAACATCATTAAAATAAAACAATCAACGGATTTACTTCCAGAAGGATAGAATTAAAAATTAAGCAACTTATGCTAAATTTGTATTGAACCTTGGTTAGGCCACACTTAAGAATACTGCATGTAGTTCTGGTCATTGTATTGTAAACGGATCATTCTGGAGCTTTTGGAGAGTGGAGAGAAGATTTACAGGGATGATGCCAGAAATACAAGGGACGGGAATCTCTGTTTCAGAGACTAAGTGCTGACGCCGAGACTGTATCGGTGGTGTTCTGCCACCACGGAAGCAGCGCCAGTCCTGGAGAAATTCAGGATCAATTAATGGGCTAGCACCCGTGCCACGTGGAACTAGAGCAATTCCAATCAAAAATGGTGTCAGATTCGGCAGGTTCCTGACAGGCTGACAGGCTGACAAGCTGCAGCTGCATATAACTACGCCACTCCCCACACACACACACACACACTCACTCATTCCAGCCAACAAGATGGCAGCCCAAAGAGCGGCACACCGGTTCGCAGATGCGGAGCTCGAGACACTACTGGACACTGTGGGGGAGAGGTGGGGCACCCGGGATGTGAAGAAAGCTGCCACTCACCGCTGTACACCAGGTTTGGGTGTAGGTCGCAGAGGTCGTGAGCGCAGTGGGTCCCACCACCAGGACCCCCAGCACGCCAACCAGCCATGTCTTGCGGGACCACCTGGCAACAAGGCGTCCCCACAAGAAGCTGCACGACCTCCTCGGGGCAGCCAGGGTAAGCAACCAGTACCGTGTCCCTGGCACCAACCCACATACCACGCACCCATAACCCCTCCCCCTCACCCGGAGGGCGGCCAAAATCACCCGCCAGCAGTCTGCTCACACCCCACCCTGCACGTACCAACACCCATATAGCCCGTCATGGCCGGGTGCCCTGTTCACAAAGGCTACCAGCTGCCCACCCCCCATGCTGCCCGCGTCCGACTGCTTAATACTGTTCATTTTCTGTCTCCCACCGACCCCCCACCAGGCACATGACTGCAGGGAGAGAGAGAAAACTGGAGGGGGCCCGTCGCATCTGCGGCCCCTCACCATCGTGGAACAGAGGGCAATGGAGCTGGTCGGTGGGCCCGGGGGTAGGGCAGTCGCCAATGCAGAGGTCGGCATCGGGGAACCAAGTGAGACCCCGCTGTGTTGAGGTGTCCTGTGGTAGGCATGACACAACCCCCACATCATCCTGCCACCCCCACACCAACCCCACACCACCCCTAGCACTCCAACCAGCCATGTCTTGCTGAATCACCTGGCAACAAGACGGGCACTTTAGGTGTTCCCCGCCCCCGACCCCAACCCCAAGTGAATAGCAGCGAAGAAGAGGCAATGGACAGTGACAAGAGCCCTCATGCCACAGCCCGAAACATCCTAGAGCACAAGGACGGGGACGACATCCTCCACAATCTCAGAAATGCTCACCTCGATTGTGCATGTTAGTGAAGAGGCCCCTGGAGGACTATCTGGTGCACACTATACACATGCTGCAGTACATCGGGTGAAGGTGGGAACCCCTGAGGGGGCGGACAGTGGAGGGAACCCCAGGGACTAGCTGCCATCCAGATGGGTCTTGGGCTTCAGAAAATGGTAGTCCCATCGATAATGGAAATGCAGACACAGAGCCAGGGACTACACATGGGGCTTTCAGCAACCATCCGGCACCTGCAGGTGCAGTTGGAGGAATCCAGTCGTCTGCAAGGGCAGAAAGCGGTGCCAACCATGTGTGCCACCTGGGCAAACTCTGCACAGGTGGGGTCTGTGGTGCAGGCCTTGGGGGTGAAGGTCTTGTCCATAGGGCAGGATATCCAAGACCTGGGGCAGAGTGTGTGGGGCTGACTGAGGCACAGGACAGGGCTGCCCTGTCACAGGCAGCTATACACCAGGGCCAGCTTGACATTGCTGCGATGCTCCAGAGCTCGGCCCAGTCACAACGGTTCATGGCCGCGGGCGTCGGGAGCATTGGTGTGGTGCCAGCTGGCTGAGCCAGTCACGGAGGGACCGGGCATAGTCACTGACTGACGTGGCACAGTCCCAGAAGGAGGTGGCCCAGTACCTGTGCTCCATGGCCGCGAGCATTGAGAGCCTTGTCTAGATGAGAGCGGGCCTCCAGGATTGGCAGCACCAGGTGGCTAGAGAGACCCCCGAGCTTGTTTCGGCCGCATTCCCATCCCAAGGAGTAGCCCGGGGGGAGGCCATCGAACACCCCGAAGGAGGAGGAGCTGATGCGGCCCATGCCGGTGACCCCCACAGGGGGGTACTGGAACACCACAGTACCTCAGACATCCCCCACCCCATTCTGTCCCTGGTGCATCCAATGGGCAAAATAGGATGGCACCACACCACCTGGGATGCCTGAGAGACACCTGGGCCCGTGCAAGCCCAGTCACTCCAGAGCACGGCCGCAAAAGGGGACCTAAGTCACAGGGTAAGAATCACAGCAGGCCGCCTCCACCAGGATGTACTGCCTGGGGATCCACCTAGTCGTAATATTAGGGCCCCTAAGGCCAGAAGGTTAGACACCAGTTAAGTTGGCATGGGTGCAGCACAAAGGATAGCTTTAGGGGCTGGGGCACGAACTTGTGGATACACGTTCACATGTTCACAATAAACACCTGTTCACAAACATTCCAACCAGCCTTGGTGCTCTGTCAGCAGGCTGTGATGGATGGGTTGGGCTGGCTATAGAGGGGATGCTGGGAGGTGAGGAGATGGGCGGCCATTGGAGGTGGGCCCCCAGGTCTGCCACTGCGCACCACCCCAATACCAGCCCACTGCACCATGTCCCCACCTCGGAAGGATCTTGTGATGAAATGACCAGCTTGCATGCAGGGATCACCCAGGTGGCTGGTGGAAAGCGCTACTGTGGGCAGCAGTCAGACGTTGTCAAACAATATGGGGCACCACTGCTCAACCCAGAGCGGGTTGTCATCTTCCTTCACCCCATGACCAGACCCGCTATTACAGCTAGCCCAAGAACCACACCCCGTAGTAAGGCAGGTAGGAATCATGAAGGAGATTGCAGATGAGGATGGGCGGGTGCAGGGTTTGTGCAGGGAGGGTGGCCATCTGAGGGAGTGGTCGGCTGGGGTAGGGGGGGTTTGTGGGGATGGGACAGGATATTTGTGCCGCCATTGGCCAGGCCCCCTAGTTGGTGAACCTGGAAGCAATTAGGGCGTCCCGTGATGCCGGCCCTAGCACACACATTGTGCGGCCGCCTGTGCCTGCCTCAACCCCATGTCCTGCCCATCCTGGCCGTCCCTCACATCTTCCTCACCGGACGAGGTCTGCCGGTCATCCCCCTCCTCCAGGATGTTGCCCCTCTGCTGTACGATATTGTGGAGGATGCAGTCGGCCACCACGATGTGGGAGACTCTCCTAGAGCTATACTGGAGGGCCCCCCCAGAGCAGTCCAGGCACCTGAACCGCATCTTGAGCACGCCGATGCACCCTGATTGCTGCACAGGCTTGGCTGTAGCAAATCACCGTATCGGTCTCTGGCTTCCAGGTAGGCGTCATCAGGCATGACCACAGTGGATAACCACTGCCGCCTAGGAGCCAACCCCTCAACTGGGGGTGCGCCTCGAAGGTGTCGTGAACCATCGGATGGGCCAGGATGAAGGCGTTGTACACACGGCCTGGGTATCAGGCGCAGACGTGCATGATGCGCATCTCATGGTCACAGACCAGCTGCCCATTCATGGAGTGGTACTCCTTTCTGTTTGTGAATACCACTCCCTCATGCACCGGTCCTCATAGGGCGACATGCATTCCGGCGATCACCCCTTAATGTTAGGCATCCCAGTGATGGCAGTGAACCCCTCTGCCCAGGCTTCCTGATGGGCTCAGTCCATATTGAACCTGATGTATTGTGCCGAGTGGGCATACAGGACCTCTGCAATGGCGCAGATGCACCTGTGTGGTCTGTGAGATCCTGGACAGGTTCCCACTCACCGCCTGGAAGGACCCTGTGGCGAAACAGTTTAGGGCGACCGTCACTTTGACACCACCGGAAGCAGGTATTCTCCCCCGTACCCCCGAGGTTCAGATGCGACATAATCCGGTAAATATGCCCACCAGTCCCCATGCTCAGCTGGAGTCTTCAACGACATGCCCAGTTTGGCAGGTTCTCAAATGATAAGTGCTGCCAGTACGCACACGGCCTAATGCGGCACATCCTTCCCACCTCCTCCCCAGTCTGTTGGGCGGTCGGCTCTCCATCCTCACCAGCTGGTTCCTGTTCCTCTGGGCAGGATCCGCTTCTGCAGGGTCCTCCCTGAGCAGCTGCTGCTTGTCCACCCTCAGTGCATCCCCCAGCACTGCGGCAGCTAGCACAAAGGCTATCATTCCTAGTTGGATTCCGAAATCCATTGTCTGCAGGGGGTGAAAGGCAGACATGTTAACATGGTGTGTACCCCTGTGCCCAGCCAGGCCCTTTGGGCTACATGGTGGTCCCAGCATGCACTGCAGCTCCTGCCCCGCATGTCCCCCTCCCCCCTCCCTCCTCTCCTATCCCCACACCCACCCCCGGCCATTCCCCTGGCACTCTGACCTCTTCACCACGACCCTGGCCAAATCGGTGCCCAGCACCATGTGTTCTCTGGCCCCGGCACCTGTCCTTGCCGGCAGAGGTGGTTGGCGCTATCCATGCCAGTGGTATGCTGTGCAGCTCCTGTCCGGAGCCCTCCTACAGGACGACCATGGGCATTGCCCTTGCGTGGGCCTTGTGGTGCTCCGCTAGCAATTGCCATCCGGTTGTGGGTGGGGGAGGGAGTTGGTGGGGTGGAGGGAGGGGTTGGGGTGGGGGTGAGGTTGGTCCACCCATACAGCCAGTGTCACGCCACGTAACCATGGGCCATGATGGGTGGGCAGTGGGCTACGCAGCAAGGTGGCTACCTTGCATGCCATGGAAATGGTAGTCACCCTGACACCACAGCCCAACCTCTGGCCACCCACCACGACTCACTCCGGCCCTGGCAGATGCCCCCCCCCTCTCCTACCCAGCCAGCTATGCCAGTGGTAGGACTCACGGTCGCCCTTCTGGGAACATGGCCTCCCTTTGCTCTCTTCTTGAGTTTCCCTGCAGCTGTTTCCTGATTTTGAAAACTACGATTGAACCTCACCATTGGTAATTCCTCCTGGGGAGGCGGAGCATTGCGGGAGCTCCAGAGATTCCCGGGACAGGCCCGTTAATAATATGCCAACAGTGTTCACTGTCCGTGCAACGTAGAATGCATTCACACCGCTATCGATGCACCGGAGAATGGAATTCCATCAGGTGCCTGGCACTGGCCTCGATTTTCGGCTGATGCGTGCTTCTCCACCCGATCCCATTTCCCGATTCCGGCCGATGGAGAATCCCAGCAAAGGTATTTCATTTCAGTAAAGGATGAACTCGCAGGCCTATTTTTTTCTTGGAAAGGGGTTTAGTGGTGACCTAACAGGGTTGTTAAAAATTCTGAAAGCTTTTGATGAAGTGGACACAGGGGCAATAGTTCCACTTGGGGAGAGCAGCTTACATGACTGGACACCATCAATGTAGGACAGTCACTAAAAAATCCAACAGCAATTCTAAAAAAAATTATTTCCCGAAATCGTTGTAAGAATATGGAAATCACTACCTCAGGGACTGACTGAAGCCAATAGCACTCGTGCATTTAAGGAGAAGCTAGATAGGTATATGAAGGAGAAGGGACTAGAAGGTTATGCTGTTGGATTTGGATGAAGAAAGAAGAGAGGAGGCTCAAAAGAAGTATAAATGCTGGCACGAATTGATTGGGCCGTGCAGCCTAGTGCTGAGCAGAGGTGACTCTCCGGCCACATTGCGCCTGCCGCAAATCCTGCTATGTCGGGAGAATTACATGAGAGCCCCAAAGCGGGATCCATGCCAGGTGCAAAACAGTTTCCAATTCACCCGGCATGCTCCAGTTCGTGTGATCAGGACCTCACACAGAAAGAGAAAGAAGCTGATGATATCTAATTTGCATTAATTTTAATCTCTTTAGTGAGATTAAAGTTGAATGCAGCGGCAACCCGGAATTCTGCACCCCCCCCCCCCCCCCCCCCCCCTCCCCACCATCATAGACAAACTCCAAGATTTGCTAACCTCTCTTATCCCTTTGGGAATAGGACATAATGTGCTGCTAACTGCTGGAATTAAGGGCCAAGGGTCAGCTGTAAGTTTTTGTTCAAAATTTTATGGGCCATCAAATTTTATGAGTTCTTAGAAACTCCAAAGTCTATTATGAAGTTCACCTGACCTAAAACTTTCATGTTGAATTTGACTAGGATGAGCACAAAAGCCTTCACTGCAGGTGTGATTCATAGACTTCCTAGACACTTTAATCAAAACAAGGTTAATCGAAGAATGTAGTTAACATATATAATATATATATATACAAAAACACAGCAAGAATTTTTATCAATTACAAACTTGAAGACAGAACACAGCTATAGTAATCTATGTACATAACACTTAATGAATTCCCCCTTAGCTGTTCCAATTCAATAACAAAATCCAATTAAATCAAAAACCCTTTCAAGGGCATGGTCCAGCACACTGTACTCTCATTTGAATGGGACTGATCCTGTCCCTGAGATTCTGATCCAGTTCCAACTAGCAGATTCAAACACCTTCCGGAAAGCAACTGTATCTTTAAAGTTACCAAGGCAGTTAGCCACACCCAATGTGCTTCTTACTGGAACAGCTTTTAAAATGAAAACAGAAAAAAACAGGGAAAACACTTCTTTCTCCTTCTGCAGTCCAAAGCAGCCAAGTTGAAAATAAAACCCCCCTCACCCCACAGCCACAGCCCAATGTGCTACAAGTCACATGATAAGAGACTAAACCTTCCTTAAAGGGATGCTCACTATTACAAACTCGTATTTATCGACCACAGTTCAGCCGTCAACACCATCATTCCTACGAAACTCATCTCCAAACTCCGTAGCCTTGGCCTCGGCTCCTCCCTCTGTGACTGGATCCTGAACTTTCTAACCCACAGGCCACAATCAGTAAAGATAGGCAACAACACCTCCTCCACGATCATCCTCAACACCGGTGCCCCACAAGGCTGTGTCCTCAGCCCCCTACTATACTCCTTATACACCTATGACTGTGTGGCCAAATTCCCCTCCAACTCGATTTTCAAATTTGCTGATGACACCACTGTAATGGGTCGGATTTCAAACAATGACGACACAGAGTACAGGAATGAGATAGAGAATTTGGTAAACTGGTGCAACGACAATAATCTCTCCCTCAATGTCAACAAAACAAAGAAGATTGTCATCGACTTCAGGAAGCGTAGTGGAGAACATGCCCTTGTCTACATCAATGGGAACAAAGTAGAAAGGGTCAAGAGCTTCAGGTTTTTAGGTGTACAGATCACCAACAGCCTGTCCTGGTCCCCCCATGCCGACACTATAGTTAAGAAAGCCCACTAATGACTCTACTTTCTCAGAAAACCAAGGAAATTTGGCATGTCAGCTACCACCCTCACCAACGTCTACAGATGTACCATAGAAAGCATTCTTTCTGGTTGTATCACAGCTTGTTATGGCGCCTTCTCTGCCCAAGACCGCAGGAAACTACAAAAGGTCGTGAATGTAGCCCAGACCATCAAGAACAGCTTCTTCCCGACAGCCATCAGACTTTTGAATGGACCTACCTCGTATTAAGTTGATCTTTTCTCCAAACCTTGCTATGACTGTAACATTATATTCTGTAGTCTCTCCTTCCTTCCCTATGTACAGTATGCGTTGTCTGTATAGCATGCAAGAAACAATACTTTTCACTGTATACTAATACATGTGACAATAATTTTAAAAATCAAAAAAAAAAAATCACATGACAAAAAGGAGTGGAAATTGTAGTAAAAGGTGTACAGAAATCTGATCCAGGGCACAAGCCTTTCATGGGGCTCAGATGCCACAATGGCCCAAAAAAGGCAGATGATGGAGACAAAAACAGAAAATGCTGGACAATCTCAGCAGGTCTGACAGCTTCCGTGGAGAGAGAATGAAGCTAACAGGTGCTATTCAGTGACCCTGTTGTGCCTGGCTCCCTGCCAGTGAATCCCGCAAGAGTCCCAAATCAAGCTCCGTGTGAGCTGATCATCCGGCGAAGTCTGGAGGGCAAGATCCAGATCTACATATTTAAAAGGAGCCAAATAGCTCATTTAAATACCCGGATGCCGGATTCACCCAGCGTCCGAGACCTTGCTGGCTGTGATCAGATAACAATATTTAAATGAGCCATTCAGCTAATTTAAATGTGCGCAGCTATCTTGACGTCGCATTCACCCGGTGTCCAGAAGTCACTGGCCACACCAGCAAGGCCTCAACACGGCGCCAATTACTACTGGTCACCACAAGGGAGACCAGTCGCAATGGCTACTCAGAGGTCTCGGAGGCTATTGAAGCCCCTTGGGTGACTTGGGACAGGGCAAAGTAATACCCTGGCACACCCTGGCACCTCGTCCAACCTGGCATTGCCAGAGTGTCTAGTTGGTACTGCCAGTGTTCCCAGTTGGCACTATCAGGGTGCCAGGGGCACTGCCTGGGTACCAGGCAGGCAGGGCCAAGTTGACACTGCCATGGGTTGGACCTGAGAGGGGGCCATGCCCATGAAAGGGAGAGAGGGTAAGGGTGGTATTGTCATGTGAGGGTCCCTTTAAGAAATGTTAAGAAATGTTTTACCTTTGTTTTGAGCTGGAAGCTGCCTTTGTGGCTCTGAGTTTTTGGTTTTGTTTTCAGTTGGGTACTGCATTCAAACAAAGAAGGTGTACCAGGGTACCAGGCAGGCAGAGCCAAGTTGACACTGCCATGGGTTGTGGCCTGAGAGGGGGCCATGCCTATGAAAGGGAGAGAGGGTAAGGGTGGTAATTGTCATGTGAGGATCCCTTTAAGAAAAGTTTTACCTTTGTTTTGAGCTGGAAGCTGCCTTTGTGGCTCTGAGTTTTTGGTTTTGTTTTCAGTTGGGAACTGCATTCAAACAAAGAAGGTGTATTTTTGGTCTCTCTCTCTGCATGCTAAAGAATGTCTCCAGACCACTTGATAACTTCAAAGTAATACCTGTTTTCTGGAATGAATTTAAACCTATCTTTTTTGTAGAAAAAGGGTGTTTGGCTTATGGATGTTGTTAGGAAAGTTATTAAGGGTTAGCTATAGAGTACTGTATCTTTGGGGGTATTTGTGTTGGTAGTTGATAAGATGTTTACTTTGTGTTTATAAAATGTTAACTGGATTTATATAATAAATATGGTTTTGTTTAGAAATACTTAAGATCTCTATTGCATCACACCAGGAAAATGGGCCCTTGTGCTCCTCATAACCAAAATCTATTAAAATGTTGAGGTCAGATGAATTCCATAATATACTTTGGTGTTCTCTAAACCCTGGCCCATAACAGTGTGAAGGGTGTGAGTGGTGAAGGGGTCTATGAAGCGGCCTCATAAGGTTGGGGGGGGTGAAGGGGAAAGTCCTGAAAGGAGGGGCCCCAAAGATAAGGTGTGGGCACCTGAAAAGTGGGGCCCTCAGCGACTATATAACAGAGTGCCTTCACTTAGTGGGGTGGCGACGGGGTGGCATTGCTGTGGGCCGAGGCTGTGGGGAACCCTGAAGCTCACTTCGGGATCAAGACACAAATTCAAAATGGCGGCCCGATGTCTGAGGAGCCAGTCTGGCCAGTGAGTTCAGCTCCCTACTGCTGAAATCATTTCTATTATAGGATAGGATGGGGAGAAACTCCACACGGTGCAAAGTGTGGGTGAATAACAGTCTGGATCACACCCAAAAGCTGGCAGGAAACACCCCGCCAAACTCCCTCAAAATGATACCAAGTGATGTAGCGTGCGGAAATTTTCAAGCGAGGCCGGAAACACTATTCAACGTTAATTGGTCAACTCAACAAGGCCTCAAGGGCTTCTTACCCCAAATGCCGGCTTGCCAGCTAATTCGCCAGGACCCCGCTCGCTAGCCCCCTGCTAACAATGCCGAGCCACACTTAAGCTGCACTTACCCAGCAAACCCCACCCAGTTCACAGCAATGGGGTCAAGGAGACCAGCCCCAAGATTCGGGGATGCTGACCTGGGGAGGCTCCTGGACGCGGTGGAGGCCAGGAGAGATGTCCTGTACCCCCGAGGGTCCCAGAGGGTAAGCACAAGACAGCCAATGTTGCCTGGGACAAGGTGGGTGTGGCTCAAACAGTGTGACCAGGAGGACTGGCCTCCAGTGTCAGAAGAAGGTCAACGACCTACACTGGGCAGCACGAGTGAGTAGACACCAACGTCCCAGCCCCAACCCTCCAAAGGGGCATTCCCTCAGTCGACCCCCAACCATCTCTCCATCCCCCTCCCCTTCAGCACTTACTCCACCCACCCCTTCAATCCTCCCTCCACCCCAACCCTCCCTTCACACCCACCCCACAACTGTGAGTCATGCGTGTAGCTATGATGCCCTCTCTGTGCCTCCTCAGGAAAAGCTCTCCCACAATCGGTGGGAGAGGGCCCAGACTGGTGATGGGGTGCCGGACTTAAGAATCCTCACCTCCTATGACGGCCGGGCTCCAGAGGTGACTGGGATGACCGAGGACAGGACGGTCACCAATGCAGAGGCTGGTGGACGCCGCAGAGGTCAGGGAACACCAGGCACCACCCGAAGGACCTGCCAAATGTGAGTGGTGATTGCCTTACTGACTGACCAATCCCTCCCACTGACCACATGTCCATTCTCCCACAGGTCCAGCAGCCGATGGCATCACCCACCCCGGGTGGCCTCCTCTCCTGACTCCGGGGAGAACACCTCGGAGGAGAGCTCCGAGGATGCAACTGTTATAGTTGCGGCACAGCTGTCATCCCAGCCTCCACCAGCGCAGATACACACACCTCGGTGGGAAATGTTAGTGATCGGGCTTCTGGGGCACAATCTGGTGAGCAACACACTGCTGGAGGCAGGAACCCCCAGATGAGACAGCAGTTGGTGGTCTGCTGGATCCCTGGAGTCAGCTGGTTCCCAGCCTTATACTGAGCCTCTGGAACAGAGTTACCCGGGGCTGATGGAGATGATAGGCATCAACCTGAATGTTCAAAGGGAGATGTCAGTGTCATTCCAGCAGATCCATAGCCAATTGGCGGAGTCCCAGAGATGGCGCCGGCAATGAGTGGCACCAAGGGTGGTGACCGCAGTGGGGAGCCTAGTGCCGCGCCGTGCAACATGGCGCCGGCCGCACGTGGACCTGGCCTGCCAAATAATGTTCCCCTGTAGCCAGCCCCACCATCCCCGGACCACCTCCCACCAGTGCCCCCAGCCCCTGCCAAAGCTGGACTCAGTCCGCAGCTGCCACGCGGTGTCCACGAAAAGGAGTACCGTGAGTCATCCACGCCGTCGGGAACTTGGCCCTTCAGGGCGGAGCATCGGAGGAGGGCCTCAGGTGACGTCCTGAGGTCGTCCCGATGGCATGTGGTATATTCCTCGAGTACGCCATTTTTGAGGGGGCGGAGCATCACAAAAATGTGCCCCCGATTACGGCACAAGCGGCATTCTCCGGCCGATCGCTGAACGCGATTTTGGCAGCGGCGACAGGAGAATCCCACCCCATGTTTTTCAAAAGGAGTACGAATCGGCACCAGAGTGAGCACTCGCTGGGGAGGCCGCTGAATGACAGGAGGCCATTGGATATGGGGTGGCTCTCGTTCATTGTATGGAAATTAGTCTTGAGTGGTGATAATTGGCACTTAATACAGCAGGCCTTCTCCAAAGGAGGCATTATGGGGCTCTCACCACACTACGACGAGATTCCAAATTTGTCTGTGGGAGCGGGCCATTGCACAACAAACTGCCACAGTTCCCGCTTTTGGCCTCTCCCACTATTCACCGGCCTCGTTACCCTTGAGTAATGTTTTAGAAATGTTTTAGAAATTTAAAAACATTTTTTAGCTTGAGAAATGTTTTGGTTGAATCGCTCCCTTTGAATTTCACACTTAGCATCAAAAGTAGACAAATGTCCTAATCAAAGCCTGCAAATTGTTCACCTTGAAGAGCATAAGAATTCACCAGAAAAAATACATATTTAGATGGTGGGAAACATAAACTAACATGCAAATAGCGCAAGAATTGAACAAGAGGTAGTACATGTATAAATAGCTAGGAGCGGTCAGGTATGATTTAAAACCTATCCCGGATATAACAGGTGTATAAACTACAGGCTGTCGTATTAGGCAATAATTTTCATTGCTTTCTGGCTGTTATCACAGGCACATCCTACAACTGCTACCAGGATGCTTCAGCTGAATGCCAAAAAGGAGGGCGGAACAAGTAAGAAAAAAATCACACCCAGAAAGGAGGACAATTCACTCACAGAGATTGTTTTTTTTAATAAGGCAAATCATGATTGGTTGACATATGTGGGGACCCCAGTGATGTGTCAGAGGTTAGGGTAAGGTCACTTTTCGTATTAAAATGTGTTGTTCATTTCAGATTGCAAAATACATTCATCCTTAACAAAATGTAACTAAAAGCTGAACAGATGTCATGGGAGGAATCAAATCTAAACAACAGGGTTCGCCCCCACCAGCTGAAGATTTGGTGAGAGCCCCATAATGCCACCTTTGAAGAAGGCCTGCCGTATTAAGTGGCCAATGGCTGGTCCTTCCCGAGATCAAGGTGCCTCAGAGCAGAAATGACACCCCTAGAGAGCAGCTGGTCAATCAGAAGCAAGCAGCTCCCTATGGCTGTCCGCACCACCAGGGGAGCAATGGTAGCTGCCAGCCATACACCCACCAGAAGCCCATGACCAGTGAGGGACCTGGTCCACAAGTGAGTGAAGGTGAGATGGAGGTCGCAGGAAGGGAGTCGTTAACTGAGGGGGGGAGGCGGGGGTGGAAGCTGTCAGAGGCCCCAATGTCCTCTTCTTGATAGAGTGTTCCATGATAAGTGCCCGATAACAAGCAGCCCCCGGGAGCCCACAAGCACGATAAATGTTACTTTCCAGACACCCCACGAGGCGGTGAACCCTCCCACTGCTGGTTGAACATAAGCAGAGGCAGAATGGGGCTCCTAAATGGGCATTAATTGCCCCCTTATGGGCCTAATTGGCATCAGGGTGGGAAGGCAATGAACCTTCCAGCCCCAGACTTAATCGGAGCAGAGGAGGAAAGGCAACATTGTCCTATTGTGCATCCCTTACCCCGATTAATTGTCCTGCCCCCCCCCCCCAGCCCCAAACCCGCCTCAAGGGAGGGCATTAAATTCAACCCAATCTGTTCATGATCTCAATGGTTTAAATGCCTTCCTGTACCCATCGTCCAAGCTGCAATAGCACCTCGTTTATTCTTTCATGGAATACGAGCGTAGCTTAATTCAATTTGTTGCCCCTCTGTAATGCTCCTAACCTGAGTGGCTTACTAGGCCATTTCATGGGACAGATAAGAGTCAACCACATTGTTGTGGGTCTGGAGTCACATACAGACCAGAGCAGGTAAGCGTGGCAGATTTTCTCCCTCAAAGGACCAGAATGATTTTTACTTCAATCAATGATGGCTTCATGGTTTTAGACTTTATGGGTGGGATCTTCCGGCTGTTTACGCTGCATCCATCACTTACTTACTGCAACGGTACACTACTTTTATGATCTGCATCACCTGAGGCTGCCTGGAAATATCGAGTGGCATAAAAGTTCAGAACTGTTGTTATCTTGACAGGCAATGGCAGGGCTGTGCACTTAGTAGAAAATTAATGCAAGTCTGGTGCCATTTGCTCCATGGTATGGAACCATTGGATTCACCATTGGAAAAATCCGTGCAGGATTTTCTTAGTCTATATGACTTCTTTTATGTGTATGTACGATCAATTGTTGTTATTGCAGATGATGCTATACTGTCCTTGCTCCTCCATGTCTACATCTTCAAAATTCTTGAGCAACAAAGCCCCAATGAAAAAAAATGCTTTCCTAAAGTTATTTTCGTTTTAAAAATTCTATGTGGAAGCTAACCAATAATTTTAGAGCTTTAGTTTTCAAGAAGTTCAGTTGTTGCCAGTTGTTCCACATCTTTAAAAACACTCATTGTTGCTGATAAATGTGAAAAATACCCCCTACCATGATTGCCCACTTGTGGAACATCAAGCGCTCATGAATATGGTGGGGTTTCCTCGTTGTAGAAATGGATGGGAACTAAGGGAAATCCAAGGAGTAGAAGTGCCCTTCCGCAACCGCCCCCCCCCCCCCCCCCCCCCCCCCCCCCAGGCCGCGCATGTGCAGGGCTGAAGATCTGAATGGGTCGTGCAGTAAAACATTGCGCCGGCTGTGCGTGAAGTATAATACGCCAGCCGCGATCCCACAGCCCATCCCCTGGCCACCTTCCCAGTCCCCAGCCCTAGCAGAAGCCCCCCTGGCCAGCGGCATGGATCCTGGCCGAGTGTGGTGGGGCTGGACACTGTCCGCAGCTGGCACGCCGGGTTCCCGACCGCTGGGACCACATGTGGTCAGCACCATTGGGAACTCAGCACATCGGGGGCGGAGCATCGCTGCTGGGCCGGCCGATGACATGCCAGTGGTGTTGAAACGGCGTGCAGCACGCAACACGATGGCGCCAGATTGGAGGGGGCGCAGCGTTGCGGTCCGGGGTCAAACTGGCGCCGGCCCCGGTTCCGGCGTTGAAACCCATTCTCTGCCCGGTCGCCAATTACGATTCTGGTGTCGGGCTACGGAGAATCCAGCCCACTATTTTTGCAGGGGCAGGATTCTGTGGAATAGTCTCCTAGCAACATTTTCCTTTTTCTATGACCTTTGAACACCCTCTCCAGGAAAATTGATAGCTAATTGTTTACATGAGAAGAATCAAAGTTAAATGTTGACATAAGAACATGACCAGAAATTCTGACATCTGGGTCAAAATCTTCTGCCTGTTCACGTCGGTGGGATTGCAAGATCCCGCCAACAGCGCACTCCCACTATGGGAATTCCCATTGAGAGAGATTGGACCAGAAGAACCAGTTGCTGGCCAATGGAGGGCCGCCTCATGCCGCCGAGAAACACACCATGGGGAGGCCAGAGAATCTCGCCCCCGGAGGGATGAGTGTTTATGCGAAAGATTCATAGAATCATAGAATTTACAGTGCAGAGGGAGGCCATTTGGCCCATCAATTCTACACCGGCCCCTGAAAGAGCACCCTACCTAAGCCCACACCTCCAACCCTATCCCCATAACCCAGCAACCCCACCTAATGCACGGTAGCATGGTGGTTAGCATAAATGCATCACAGCTCCAGGGTCCCAGGTTCGATTCCTGGCTGGGTCACTGTCTGTGCGGAGTCTGCATGTCCTCCCCGTGTGTGCGTGGGTTTCCTCCGGGTGCTCCGGTTTCATCCCACAGTCCAAAGATGTGCGGGTTAGGTGGATTGGCCATGCTAAATTGCCCGTAGTGTCCTAAAAAGTAAGGATAAGGGGGGGGTTGTTGGGTTGCGGGTATAGGGTGGATACGTGGGTTTGAGTAGGGTGATCATTGCTCGGCACAACATCGAGAGCTGAAGGGCCTGTACTGTTCTATGTTCTATGTTCTATGTTCTAATTTTAAGACACTACAGGGAAATTCAGCATGACCAATCCACCTAACTTGCACATCTTTGGCCTGTGGGAGGAAACCGGAGCGCCGGTGGAAACGCACGCAGACATGGGGAGAACGTGCAGACTCCGCATAGATAATGACCCAACCCGGGAATCAAATCGCTGGTGCTGTGATGCAGCAGTGCTAACCACTGTGCTACCAAGCCACCCCTCATGCCGATTCTCTGTCCTCCTCGTGGCATGTTTTTCAGCGGAGGGAGGGGGTCTGCCGTTGACTGGCAGCAGGATCTTCTGGTTCCGCAGCTGTCAATGGGATTTCCCATTGAATCCACCTCACGCCACTGGGGATGTGTCCTCAGAGGGACCACGAGATCAAGCCGGCGTGAACAACCGGAAGATCTCGCTCATAATATAAAATTGTAAATAATATATGAACAAGTTGATTATTAATTTCCCGAGTCACAGGAGGCGAGAGTCGAAACAAGGCAAATATTTATTGACCCTCCCGACTTCCCCTTGAAAATGTAATCACTGCTATCTGTATGCTGAAGGTGCTCCCACAGTGCTTTTTGTTCGGGCTCTTCAGAATTTTTACCTCGATCCAATGAAGAAAAGGCACATATTTCCAAGTCAGATTGGTGTGTGACTGGGAGAGGAAACTTCTCAATAATGCTGGGTTTGGAAGGAGCTGTTGAAGAAGCCATGATGAGTTGCAGCTGTACAACGTACAGATAGTAAACTCAATGCGCCGGTGATGAATGGAATGAATGTTTAATATGATGGACAACATGCCAATCAAATGGGTTGTTTTGTCCTGGGTGATGCTGACCTTTTTGGGTGTTGTTGGTCCTACACTTATCAGGCAAATATAGTGGGCGGGAATCTCTTAGCCCGGGGTCGGGCTGGAGAATCCCCGCAGCCGGCGTGACGGGCTGAGGCGAGCGGCATCGTGAAAACGCCGAGTCCCACTGGTGCTGGCCACACCTGCTCTCAGCCAGCGGGACCTCGGTGTGGAAGGGTTGGGGGGCGGCCTATAGGGTTGGAGGGGGGATCTGACCTGGGGGGGCCTCCGATGTGGCCTGGTCCGCGATTGGGGCCCACCAATCGGCGGGCCGGCCTCTCTGGCTGGGGGCCTCCTTTCCTACATGCTGGCCCCTGTAGTCCTGCATCATGTTGCGTCGGGGCCAGCGTGTTGAAGGAAGCCACCGCGCATGCACGCGTTGGCACCAGAGCCACTGCGCCTATGCGGATCCCGCGGCGGCCAGCAGCTGGAGCGGGGTTAACCGCTCCAGTGACGTGATGGCCCCCTGTAGGGACCAGAATTAGTCGTGGGGTTGGCCCATTCACGCCGCTGAAAAACGCGACGGCATTTACGACGGCGTGGCCACTCTGCCATGGGATTAGAGAATCCCGCCTAGTGTATTCCATCACTTGCCTGATTTACATCTTGTAGATGATGGAACGAATTTGGGGAGTCA
The DNA here is from genome assembly GCF_902713615.1 of Scyliorhinus canicula. NCBI lineage: Eukaryota > Metazoa > Chordata > Chondrichthyes > Carcharhiniformes > Scyliorhinidae > Scyliorhinus > Scyliorhinus canicula. Next base: position 103,837,519 of record NC_052150.1, read on the forward strand.
GGAGGTGAGTAACTTGTCACAGAGTTCCCAGCCTCTGACCTGCTCTTGTAGCAACAGCATTTAAAAAAATTTTTTTTTACCCAATTCATTTTTTTTTTCAATTAAGGGGCAATTTAGCACGGCAAATCTACCTAACCTGCACATCTTTGGGTTGTGGGGGCAAAACCCACGCAAACACGGGGAGAATCTGCAAACTCCACACGGACAGTGACTCAGAGCCGGGATCGAACCTGGGACCTCGGCGCCGTGAGGCAGCAGTGCTAACCCACTGCGCCACTGTGCTGCCCTACAATATTTATATGTCAGATCCAGTTCTTTTTCTAGTTAATGATATCGCCCAGAGTGTTGATTGGTGGGGAATTGGGTGATTGTAATGCTGTTGAATGTCAAGGGAAACTGGATAGGTTTTGCCTTGTTGGAGATATTCATAGAATTCCTACTGTGCAGAAGGAGGCAATTTGGCCCATCGAGCCTGCACCAATCCTTCGAAAGACCACCCGACCTAGGCCCAATCCCCTGACGTATCCTTGTGACTCCACCTTAAGGGACAATTTAGCATGGCCAATCCACCTAACCTGTAAACCTTTGGACTGTGGGAGTGCCTGGAGGAAACCCACACAGACACGGGGAGAATGTGCAAACTCCACACAGACGGTCACTTGAGGTCAGAATCGAACCTGGGTCCCTGGTGCTGTGATGCATTGTGCTGCCCTTAATTCATTACTTGGCACTTGAGTGACACAAATGTTACCTGTTCCTTATCAAACCAAGCATGAATGTTGTCCAGGACAGCGTGTGCTGCATGTGCATATGGACTACTTCAGTATCTGAGAAGTCATGAATGCTGCTGAACATTGTGGAATCAGTGAAAATCCCCATTTCTGAGCTTATGATGAAGGGAACATCATTTTGTAAAATAAATTTAGAGTACCCAATTATTTATTTTTTTCCAATTAAGGGGCAATTTAGCATGGCCAATCCACCTACCCTACACATCTTTGGGTTGTGCGGGTGAAACCCACACAGATACGGGTAGAATCTGCAAACTCCACATGGACAGTGGCCGAGGGCTGGGATTCAAACCTGGGTCCTCAGCGCTGTAGGCAACCTTATTAACCACTGTGCCACATGCTGCCCCTGAAGGGAACATCATTGAAGCAGCTGAAGAGCTGACTGAGCCCAGGACACTCCCCTGAGGAACTCCTGCAACAATGCCCTGGGTCTGAGATGACTGAATCTCCAACAACGGCAGTTAACCTCCATTGTGTTAGGTATATTGGCAGCACGGTAGCATTGTGGATAGCACAATTGCTTTACAGCTCCAGGGTCCCAGGTTCAATTCCGGCTTGGATCACTGTCTGTGCGGAGTCTGCACATCCTCCCCGTGGGTTTCCTCCGGGTGCTCCGGTTTCCTCCCACAGTCCAAAGATGCGCAGGTTAGTTGGATTGGCCATGACAAATTGCCCTTAGTGTCCAAAAATTGCCCTTAGTGTTGGGTGGGGTTACTGGGTTATGGGAATACGGTGGAGGTGTTGACCTTGGGTAGGGTGCTCTTTCCAAGAGCCGGTGCAGACCCGATGGGCCGAATGGCCTCCTTCTGCACTATAAATGCTAGCGGACAGTTTTCCCTGATTCCTATTGATTTCAGTTCAATCAGGTTTCCTTGATGTCAAGGGCAGTAAGTCTCCCATCACCTCTGGAATTCAAATCTTTTGTTCATGTTTGGAACAAGGCTACAATGAGGCCTGGTGTTCTGGACAGAACCTTGCGATGCCCAAACTGAGCACTGGTAATAAGTAGGTTAGTCACAAGGAACTGTTCCTTGGTAGCACTTCTGGCAGCATCTTAATAATAATTATTATAATAATCTTTATTCATGTCACAAGTAGGCTTACATTAACATTGCAATAAATTTACTGTGGAAATCCCTCAGTCACCACATTCCGGCGCCTGTTCGGGTACACAGAGGGAGAATTCAGAATGTCCAAATTACCTAACAGCACGTCTTTCAGGACTTGTGGGAGGAAACCGGAGCACCCAGAGGAAACCGGGTCTAGGACAACTCACCGCGGCCGACTCATCGCGGACGACTCATCGCCGCCAACTCATCGCCGCTGACTCATCGCCAACCCAACTCATCGCCAGCCCAACTAAAAATTGAAATTCATGGTAATTCATGGTAAAAGCTGTCGGCGGCGGGTTACTTTTGAACGGCCCGCACCAAGCATTTGATAGATAGACCGGCCGGCGAACCAAGTTATATCACAGTTCAGACCGGTGGTATTTCAAATTTAATTCATGGTAAAAGCTGTCGGCGGCGGGTAACTTTTGAACGGCCCGCACTAAGCATTTGATAGATAGACCGGCCGGCGAACCAAGAAAGAACTCTCAAAGCTGTCAAGGAATTGTCGTAACTATAAAGGAATTGTCAAAGCTTAAAGTGGCATGGGTTTGGATAGGTTAACCAGGATTGGGCATAGGGTTGAAGGGCGGTGTTTTATTTTTTATTGTAATTATCTCAACGCAGCGCCTTCTGCTCAGCCTGCCTCCAAATTAATTTTGAAGTCGTCCACCCTGACTCCTACCTCAACCCTACCCAGCGTTGACCGAAAATCCAACCTGCAGCCAGACAGTTTTTAAGGGTGGGCCCGTCGTGCTAGGAAATCTCCCGACTCTGAGCGCCAACCTGGGGATAAAGATCCAGGCCTTGGAAACCCGACTAAAGAAATAACAACCACCTGAAAGATTCACGAATTATCTTGAGAGGGAGAGGTCTACAAAAAGTCTTGTTTCTAATCCAGTTTGCATCAGTACAATGCTGCTTTTCATTTTTTTAAATGACTGTGGGAAAACTTACAAGGCGTCTCTCAACTTATTTTTAAAGCACTTGACGTTTCTAGGTGTGGTTAGCATTAATGTTTAAGACCTTGTGCACAAGGATAAATAGATACTTAAGGAGACTCTTGAAGGTTCGAATATTGCACTGGACTCAAATATTGCACAACGGTTTTCTTCTCCAGTTAGTAGAGTGAGCTAAAACAGGACAAACAAAAAAGAATGATTTTGAACATAAAAGCAGTGTTGGTGAGGGCAAAATAAGAAATATAATTGGACAAGGGAAGATTAGAAAGTATAGCCCCCAAGATAGCCAATTGCTATCAAATGGTTCTTGTGGGAAAATTGCTGCCATTCACAGAAGGGAGTGAATAATATGCTCCCAAACCAGAAGCGATTGTTGCATCACAGAGCATATTATGGACGTGTTGCTGTCAAGTGCCGTTCATGACGTCGTCACACCGGTTTTTAAATTCATGGTAAAAGCTGTCGGCGGCGGGTAACTTTTGAACGGCCCGCACCAAGCATTTGATAGATAGACCGGCCGGCGAACCAAGTCTTTTAAACTCCATTAATTTTTATTGAATTTGAAATACCACCGGTCTGAACTGTGATATAACTTGGTTCGCCGGCCGGTCTATCTATCAAATGCTTGGTGCGGGCCGTTCAAAAGTTACCCGCCGCCGACAGCTTTTACCATGAATTACCATGAATTTCAATTTTTAGTTGGGCTGGCGATGAGTTGGGCTGGCGATGAGTCAGCGGCGATGAGTCGGCGGCGATGAGTCGGCGGCGATGAGTCGGCGGCGATGAGTTGTCCCATTCCCGAGGAAACCCACGCAGACACAGGGAGAATGTGCAGACTCCGTACAGACGGTGACCCAAGCCTGGTATCGAACCCAGGACCCTGGCGCTGTGAAATGCTAACCACTGTGCTACCCTGCCACCCACAATCACTTTGTTAACTGTGAATTCACTGATCAGGTGGTAATTGGCCAGATTAGACATGTTGATTTTTATGCGAGTGAAAAGGTGCTGCAAGACTAAAAATGAAAATGGATTTTTTTCTTCCACAAATCTGATGGCATCTAGGGATTACCACTTCCATGGCTTCATTACCAGCATTAGTAATATTAATTACTGTCCTCAACTTCAGTATAACAGCATCATGTATTCTTCAGAAGATTGTCATGGGCACCACCAGAACTCGACTGAGAAGTAGCAGCGAGGCATGGAGCAGTGGGAGAACAATATTCATTAAGTACCAATACGCAGGCATGCTGCACGCATGGAGAGACAGAAACATAGTGCAGATGGCACTGGACAGTGCGCGTGCCCAGGGCAATGTACTGGGCAGCACGGCGGCACAGTGGTTAGCACTTCTGCCTCACAACGCCAGGGACATGGGTTCGATTCAAACCTTGGGTCACTGCCTGTGTGGAGTTTGCACCTGCTCTCCATGACTGTGTGGGTTTCCTCCGGATGCTCCAGTTTTCTCTCAAAGTCCAAAGATATGCAGATTAGGTGTGGAGGCCATGCTAAATTGCTCCTTAGTGTCCTAAAAAGGTTAGGTGAGGTTATGGGGATTGGGCGGAGGCATTGGTAGGGTACTCTTTCAGAGGGCGGTGCCGACTCAATAGGCCGAATGGCCTTTTTCTGCATGAGGCATTCTATGATTCTATTCTATGATAGCTCATAGTTTATCATAGAATTTACAGTGGAGAAGGAGGCCATTCGGCCCATTGAGTCTGCACCGGCTCCTGGAAAGAGCACCCTATCGAAGGTCAACACCGCCACTCTATCCCCATAACCCAGTAACCCCACCCAACACTAAGGGCAATTTTGGACACTAAGGGCAATTTATCATGGCCAATCCACCTAACCTGCGCATCTTTGGACTGTGGGAGGAAACCGGAGAACCCGGGGGAAACCCACGCACACACGGGGAGGACGTGCAGACTCCGCACAGGCAGTGACCCAAGCCGGAATCGAACCTGGGACCCTGGAGCTGTGAAGCGATTGTGCTATCCACAATCCACAACGTGCTGTACCCATACAAGTAAATTCTTTGAAGAGATCTGGCACCTTCTTATCAATCACCTCTTGATCAGGCTGTACAATATTTTGCACGTCCTTCACTTCACTTGGGCTTTCCTTTACCACTTTAACAACCCTCACTGTCTTATCCTGTTTTACCACATCAGCCTTCCCAGTGCTTTTCTTCAACCACCAACACTGTGACTTTACATGGCCTAGTTTATTACAGTGAAAACATTTGAAATTATTCATTTCTTTTCCACCCTCCTGGATGTGTTTTTTAATCTGAGTACACTCTCCTTATTATCTCCCATCAGATCACCGTTACCTTTACCACGAGTATTTCTCATGTCCCCAGTTTCTGTCCCTCACAGGCTGAAACTGATGTCGGAAGCCAAGCTGTGATTTATGAACTAGTTCATAATCATCTGCAATTCTGCTGCTAATCTCACAGTTTTAGCCCTCTGCTCTCCCACACGAGTTCTCACTACATCAGGAATTGAAGTTTTAAACTCCTCCAAAAGTATAATTTCTCCGAGAGCTTCATACGTTTGGTCTATTTTCAAAGCCCTTATCCACCTATCAAATGTTAAAAAAGGTAATGTTAACTGCAGTGTTTTTGCCAAATCTAACAGTCTGCTTTTAATCTCTGTCCGTAAGGTACTGCGTGTGACCGTCTCCACCCCCCAAAAACTTCAGAGCCTCTGAAAGAGCCATTGTCCACAACACACTCCCCACATAAACTAGAATACCACACCTGAAAAGCAACCACAATATGCTCACCCCTCACTGTCTTTAAGTTCACTAAGCCAATCCAATAGATAGACTTTTATCCCGGACGAGCCCCCAATTTTTTATGGGTCAGGGTTTAGAGAACCCCAAAGTGTATCTATGGAGTTCACCTGACCCACAACTTTTAACAGATTGTGGTATGGGGAGCACACGGCCCACACGGCAGAAATGGAAACTTTTTTTTTCTTTTAACAAACAATTTTATTGAAGTATTTTTTGGCATTGTAAACTGTTACAGACAACAGAAATATGCAAACATCAACAGAAAACCAGCATTTCAATCAAACCATAATGCACATACCCACTCCTCTCCCATAGACACCACCCGCCTATTTATCCCTCCTCCTCTACTCTAATCTCCCCCTCCACCCACCCCCCCCCCCCCCCCCCCCCCATTGCTTACATTCACTCTCTTGCAAAAAAGTCAATGAATGGTTGCCACCTTCGGGTGAACCCCAGTACAGATCCCCTCAAGGCGAACTTAATTTTTCCCATACCCAGAAAACTTGACATGTCCAAAAGCCATAGTTCGGTCTTCGGGAGTTTTGAGTCCCTCCATGCCAACAGTATTCGCCACCGGGCTATTAGGGAAGCAAAGGCCAGAACATCGGCCTCTTTCTCCCCCTGGACTCCCGGGTCTTCCGAAACCCCGAAAATTGCCACCCCTGGGCTCATCACCACCCTTGTTTTCAGCACCCGGGACATGACCCCTGCAAATCCCTCCCAGTACCCCCTAAGCTTTGGACATGCCCAAAACATGTGAACGTGGTTCACTGGTCCTCCCGCGCATCTAGCGCACTTGCCCTCTACCCCAAAGAATTTGCTCATCCGAGCTACCGTCATGTGGGACCAGTGAACTACCTTAAACTGAATCAGGCCGAGCCTTGCACATGTTGCGGTTGAGTTTACCCTACTCAAAAAGCTGACAGACAGCCCAACTCCAACCACTCTCTGACATCACTGCAGTAGTAAACGCCCATTTCTTAAAGGTACTCTCACTACAGATATTTATATACACACCTATTTATAAAGACCCATTTCTTAAAGGTACTCTCTAAATTGCCCGTAGTGTCCTAATAAAAGTAAGGTTAAGGGGGGGGGTTGTTGGGTTACGGGTATAGGGTGGATACGTGGGTTTGAGTAGGGTGATCATGGCTCGGCACAACATTGAGGGCCGAAGGGCCTGTTCTGTGCTGTACTGTTCTATGTTCTATGTTCTATGACACCTGTTGTGGGTTTTTTCCTGTTTTATGGGGCAAACTGCTGAAAGGGTTATGTGGCCTAGGAAACAATCAGGGACCGGGTCGGGGGATAACCCGAGCAAGTGCAGGTTTCTAATTCAGTTCAATTTGGGAAACTGACTTGTCTGCAATCCTCTGCATTGTGGGAATATGTACAAAAATGCTGCAGTAGTTTTTTACCTTACTGGTGAATGGGAAATATTACATTGGCAAGGATGATAAAAGAAAAAAAAAAGCAGTTCTAAGATCGTAAAAATTAAATCACGTTGAAGTTCAGTTTGAATTGGGAAACAGAAGTGTGTTTGTAAATATGCCTTTATTCGGACTGATAGATCCTTTTGATGCCTCTGTGGAAGATTGGATACAATACATTGAATGTTTAGGCTACTAATTCAGGAAATAGAGAAGGAGGGGAAGAGAAAGGCAATCCTTGTCTAACAGGACTGGACAGGGTAGATGCAGGAAGGATGTTCCCGATAACGAGTGTGTCCAGAACCAGGGGTCACAGTTTGAGGATATGGGGTCGACGTTTTAGTACAGAGATGAAGAGAAATTTCTTCACCCAGAGAGTGGTGAGCCTGTGGAATTTGTTACCACAGGACGCAGTTGAGGCCAAGACATTATGGGCGAGATTCTCCGGACTCACGACGGTTCGGAGAATAGCGGACGTCGGAAATTTTTACGGCGACGCTGTTTCGACGCCCTCCCGCTATTCTCCGAACCCCGCAAATTGTCGGAGTCGCGTTTCCCGACAAACGCCTCCTTCCCGCCCCTGACATGACCAGAATCGCCACTGAGAGCCCCCCCGCTATTCACCGGCCCGGATGGGCCGAAGTCCCGACGTCATGGCGCCCTGTTTGGACGTCGTGAAACACACCTGCTTTTTAAATTCGTCAACCAGTCGGCCTGGCTGACGACTGCTTGGAGGAGGTCAGGGCACCACTCAGCGCACCGCTCAGCGCACCGTTCAGCGCACCGCTCGAGACTGGCCACAACGGGGAAGGCATCCCTGGGAACGGGAGGGGGTCCAGAACGGGGGCAGTGGGGGGGACGGAGGGGGCAGTGGGGGAGACGGAGGGGGCAGTGGGGGAGACGGAGGGGGCAGTGGGGGAGACGGAGGGGGCAGTGGGGGAGACGGAGGGGGCAGTGGGGGGCGACGGAGGGGGGGGGGGTTAGGTAGAGAGTGAGCCGTCCAACCCCGTAACAATATGTCTGCCAGCATGCCATGGTGTGCAGGTGACGAGGACACGGCCGCTGGTTCCCCTGTGGCTTCCGGCCACAGGCCACTGACGCACCCGTGAGGAGGCCATAGTTTACTGGCCTTTGGATGCAGAAAGTGACCAGGGGTTAGGCTGACCGCGTGTCAGCAGCGCGACCAGGCCACCGGGACACACTGGTATCCCATGGCTGGCGGCTGCCGAGGTGTCAACTAACCTCCGTCTAACATGTCCCGTTTCTCTGCCCCCACCACCCTTCTGTAGGTTAGCACGATGTATTGTAACAGAACGGCGATGTTCTACGCAGTGGTTGGGGCCGCTCTACTGGATTTGGAGATGCAGCAGCATCCACACCCACAACCCGCAGTGGCTGCAGGGCCAGCTGCAGCAGCAGAGGGAAGGGCCGAGGAGTTGCCAGTCGTCGAGCAGCATGGGGAGGAGGAGGAGGGGAAGGAGGAGGAGGAGGAAGAGGAAGAGGAGAGAGTGAGGGTGCAGCCACGGCGTCAGAGGCGACGACCAAAGCCGAGGGTGTACCGTGTCCGGGTCTCTTTCCTAACAATGCCGGACATCACCTGCAGGAGAAGACTCCGGCTGAGTAGGCAGACGGTGATACATATCTGCAAACTCCTGTCGCACCTCGCCCCACGTGGAACGGGGGGAGGACACGCGATCCCGGTAGCCATCAAGGTGACGGCCGCTCTGAACTTCTATGCTACCGGCTCCTTCCAGTCTCCGAGCGGGGACATCTCTGGGATCTCCCAGTCATCGGTGCACAGGTGCATCCGGGATGTGACCGACGCCCTCTATGCCATCGCGGACCGCTACATCACCTTCCCCGAGGACCAAGCAAGTCAAGACTCACGAGCCCGTGGATTTGCCAGTGTGGCCGGGATACCGAGGGTTCAGGGGTCAATCGACTGTGTTCACGTCCCCATGCGCCCGCCTGCTGTGGACAAGGAAGTGTTCACAAACAGGAGGGGGACATACTCCATTAATGTCCAGGTGGTATGGGACCCCCACATGAGGTTCATGAACGTCTGTGCAAGGTTCCCAGGGAGTGTGCATGACTCCTACATACTAGCGCAGTCGTTCATCCCTGCGATGTTTGAGGGACGTCCCCCCCGGCTGAGGGGCTGGTTGCTAGGTGACAGGGGTTATCCGCTGAGGTCTTGGCTGATGACGCCTATACGGAGGCCTCAGACCAATGCGGAAACACGATACAACGAGGCCCATGCAGCAACCAGGGGTGTGGTGGAGCGCTGCCTTGGCCTCCTGAAGATGAGATTCAGGTGCCTGGACCGCTCCGGAGGGGCCCTGCAGTACCAGGCCGACAGGGTCGCTCGCATTGTAGTGGTCTGCTGTGCGCTGCACAACATCGCGATGCAGAGGGGAGATGACCTGTTGCAGGAGGCGGAGGGAGAAGCTAGTGGCAGTGGTGCCAGCACAGAGGAGGAGGAGGAGGAGGAGGAGGAGGAGGAGGAGGACGAGGATGCTGGCGGAGTGGCGGGCGCAGCACGCAGACACGACCCAGGTGCTGGTGATGTCCAGGAGGCGGCATGACGGACCCGGCAAGGACGGCGGGCACGCGACGCCCTGGTGGCAGCACGGTTCACGCATCGCATGTGACGTCCCCGATGAACACCAAACCACCACCTGCATCGCTAGTCATGCAGAGGGTCACCACACAACTGCCACCACCACAACCCCCCCCCTCAGTGTGCACTGCTCCACTTCAACATGACGCTTATCACTGGGTACAGACGGAATGGCACAACATTGATGGCTGTGTCAGCGGGTGTGATCAGTGCAATGCGGAATGATGACAGCCCGCTCTGCGAAGAGCTGTGAGCTCAGAATCGTTAGAGAGAGTCTGACCCATGGCAATAGCTGAACCATCCACCTTGGTGGCCGCTGAGTTCGTCACTGACACTCCATCACGTGCCCACGTGGGCTAGCTGTGGGAGGGGGGTAGGGGCAGGGACTGCACACCCGGCACCGAGGTTTCACCACCCGTCACCCCCAGCGACACTCGGTCACCATCACGATTCCTGTGCCTGTGGAACAATCACACGGTATTACAAGTAAGGTGGAACAGTGCGTTTAATATTAACAATTATTTACAGGTGCCCTAGCCCCTAAACTAAACTGTGCCCTTCACCCGTTCCAACTTACTCAGTGTCTATCTTAGTTGCCTTACGGCCCTACCACTACGTCTAAGTGAGTCCCCAGATGATACAGCAGGAGTGGAGGAGGATTGCTGCGAATCGCCCCCCTCGACTCGTTTCTCCTTGGCTATGCGTTTCCTGGGGCGACCCGGCCTGGATGGGCCAGGCTGCTCTGCGGGCGTCTCGGGTGACATTGTGCCACCCTGCTCTGCCTGCTGCCCACCCGATGCACCAGGGATGGGACGGGGGGAGGCCGAGAATTCCGGGACGTCCCGTGATGCAGTTAATGGGACGGGCCCCGAAACCTCCTCCTCCCTCGGGGAGCCCGGTGGCCCCCGGGCCTCACTTTGGGACAGAGGTGCGAGCGGGGAGGTTCCCCGTCGCACCACCGACACCTGGCGCTGCCAGTCCTGGAGGCCTGCAACGGTATCCACCAGGATCCGAAGGTTTGCAGAGACGGAGTCCAGGGAGTTAGACATTCCCGCCAGGGACTGTGCGATCTCAACCTGTGTGTGCACGACGCCATCCAGCACATGTGTCAGGCGGTTGATGGTCTCCGCGACCGACTGCTGGGACTGTGCTATCGACTGCTGGGACTGTGCCATGGCGTGCTGCGACTGGCCAATGACCTGCTGAGACTCGGCCATGGCCCACAGGGCGCCGGCAATGTCGTTTTGGCTCTGGCACATTGCTGCCTGTGAGAGGGCCACCCTGTCCAGGGCCGAGGATGACGCGAGCACATTAACCCCAACGTCTTGCATAACCTGTCCCATTGCCTCCACCGCGGATGCCACCCGTGCGGTGTCGGACTGGGTCTCTGCCATGAGCGGCACCACTCCCTGCTCTTGGACGCGGTTCGACTCCTCTAACAGCGTCTGCAGAGTCTGGAAGGCAGCCCTCATCCCGTCATTGATTCCCTGGGTTTCCTGAGGCATCGGCTGTGCGGGTGGGTTGATAAACTCCAGGAACTCAGAAAACGTCTGGGAGCCAGCTGCATCCTGGGCCTGGTCTGGCCTCCGCGAGTCCGGGCCCTCTGTTGCTCCGAACTCCACCTGCTGTACCTGCTCAGCTGTGATGTGCCAACCAGACTGTGCCCCAGGAGACTCATCACTAAATAGGCCCGCCGGGGTGTGTGTCTCTGGGATGATGTATGTGGTGGGAGAAAGCAGTGCCGCAAGCCCGACGCTCTCAATGCTTAGGGCCTCGTCCATGGTGTGGGGCTGCTCAGCGACAGGAGGGTTGTCCCTGGCCATTTCTGGTGGTGGTGGTGGACTTCGAACCCTCTGTGCGTCCTGATCTGCAGATTGGGTTGGGGCGGATAGGGCTGCCAGCTGATCGGGCACCCTGTTGTGAGACCCCGGGTGAGGTGGCGGCAGATTCCTGTCTCCGTCTGGAGGCAGACGGCCCTGGTCGTTCGGCATCACGTCCTAGGGAAGAGAATGAGACGGGTTATTTCGATTTGCTTGGCAGGCCGCTGGACGGTCCCAGTGGGAAGGGTTTGTGAAGGGACAGAGGATGGGGGAGGTGTCCCAGTGGGCAGGGTTTGTGAAGGGACAGAGGATGGGGGAGGTGTCCCAGTGGGCAGGGTTTGTGAAGGGACAGAGGATGGGGGAGGTGTCCCAGTGGGCAGGGTTTGTGAAGGGACAGAGGATGGGGGAGGAGGGGGTGTTTGTCAGGGAGGGTTGTCTCACTTGCTGCAGTTCCGCCAACCTCGCATTGCGCGATATCGCGGGAGGCAGACCCCCCAACAAGGTCCAGTGCCCTCTGTTCAAAGGTGCTGAGGGGTGCATGTTGGGCGAACCCCCTCCAGTCTTGTGCCGCTCACGGTGGTTATGACCGGCCTTGGCCTGTTGGGGGAGGGAACATAGGTAGATCATTACAAAACGGTAGGTATCAGCAGTCCGTTCAGATACTGGCACAGTTTGGGGGGGGGCAAGTTGTCGTCAGACGATTGCATCTCTCCTCGGGGCCAGAGCGCAGGGTCTGTGACAACTTTGTGAACCACCCTCAAATAACTCTGCCCCAATCCCTCTCCACCCCCCCCCCCCCCCCCCCCCCCCCCGGGCAGTTAAGGGGGAGGGATGGTTGTGACTAGGGGGCACCCTCATGGCACTTACCCTGGCAGACCTGGTGAGGTCGTGTAGCTTCTTCCGACATTGCTCTGCTGAGCTAGGGGTCTGCCCCACAGCACTGACGGCAGCAGCCACGTCACGCCAGGCCTGGCGTACCGTGCTGGCAGGTTGGCGATGCCCTCTCCGCGGGCGGATGATGCCCCTCCTCTGCTCCACGGCATCGAGCAGCGCCTCGACGTCTGCATCTGCAAAGCGAGGAGCAGCTCTCCTCGGCTCCGACATCCTGCCCGACAGATTCTGTGGTCGCCCGCGCCTTTTTACGGCGTCGGGCGGCGTCACATGGGCGGGTTCGTGTCGTCGTCGCGTTCCGTCGTCATCCCGCACGTAATTGACGCGGCCGCGCTGCTAGCCCATTTCCAGGAAGTGAATCCGTCGGGAAATGAAGCCTTCGCGACCGTCGTAAAACGGTCCCGATTTTTACGATGGTTTGCCGACTTTCCGCGGGTGCGGAGAATTTCGCCCTATATGTTTACAAGAAGCAGTTAGGTACAGCACGTAGGGCGAAGGGGATCAAATAATATGGGGGAAAGCAGATTAGGCTATTGAGTTGAATGATCAGCCATGATCATAATGAATGGTGGAGCAGGTTCAAAGAGCCAAATATTTTCTATACTTCTATGTATATGGGAGGCACTTTACCATTGTTATGGACCAAAAACAACTTTTAGGTCTTTTTAAAGAAGATAAGGCCAATCACGTCAGCAAGAATTCAGTGTTGGCGTTAATTCTGCCTACCTATGAATATTCATTCAAGCAACGGCCTGGAATACATAATGCAAATGCAGATGTGCTTAGTCACCTGCCTTTATCAGAGAGTGTAGCACCTCCCCAGTACCGCTTGAAATTTGTTATAGTGTTGAATTTCTTGGACAGATTGCCAGTTTCAGTGCAGCAAATCAAGTATTGGACCAGCAGGGATCCACTGTTGTCCAAAGTGAGGCACACGTCGGCAGTGCAAGGTGCGGGTTCGTGACATGCACCAGTCCACACCTATATCAGGTGCTGCTGAAAATGAAGAGCACCGGGAATGGGGCAAGGAACCCGGGAAACAGGTCCCAGCTGGCATTTTTAAAGATCCGTCGAGTTTATCCGACTCCATGAAATTTCAGGCCAATATGTCAGAATGTTAGCTTAAAGACCAGGGTTACCCACTTCGACCATGGCTAATGATGCCATGCTATCATCAAGGACTGATACCAACAAGTTCAAATGAAATCTTGTACTTCTTATTGCCATCTCAACTTCTCATACTTAAAATATTTCTCACACATGAACTCTGCTGTGATGTTATCTCAGTGTCAGCAAGTTGCTCAAAATCAGCTCTTCCTAATGGAACCTTCGGAACCAAGTTGGCACTTATCTCAGTGACATTTGTGTCCAGTGTCACATTAATGATTGTAAAAAGAATGTATCTGTTACAACAGTTTACCATCTTAGTACATCTTATTACAGTTGGCTTTAGCATTAAAGAACATAATGAAATCAGTCCTACTCATTACCCTCTGCTAGGAAAGATTGTGCATGGATGGTGACTGAAACAAGAACTGGACTTGTGATGTATTGGATCCCATGGTGATACAGCCTGCCAAACACCACTCTCCACCTGAAGCTAAATGAAGACTGTTTGCCTGTCTTATTGCAGGACGAGTGCAGATAATACAATGAGCTGAGAGGAGAGGTATGAAGAATAAATTAAATTAAAAATAATCTTTCTGTTTTGCACCTCTAGATCCTTGCTTTGATCATTATTATTACTAATTATGTTTAATGTGTAATGCAGTATTCAAATGACCATTGCCTCATTTGGAAGCCCGGTGCTGACACAATGGGCCGAATGGCCCCTTTCTGCACTGCACCAATTCTGGTGATACTGTCTCTGATCTCATTGAGCTCAGCTACAAGGTTATAAGTGGCATGCAACCTTTTGTATTTGCATATCAAACTACCAGGAAATGAGGCTGGAAAGCTGTAATTTCAGTTCACAGAGTTGATCCAGTTCCAAGATGACAACTCTGTACAGGATCTGTGTTTCCTTCTGGAGTGTCATATTTAAATTAGGTAATTCAAAAACTAGAAATATATGTTGGCAGTATAACTGCTTTGAAAAACTGCTGTGTGTCTCAGTAGGTGCAGAAATCCACATGCCTGGATCAGGGACTGGAAATTCAGGAGGAAAACCCTGAGCTCAAAATTCCCGATACGTACTTCCATACATTACAATCTCTGCAAAGAGAATGTTAGTGCCAAATATTTGCCTGCAGTCAGTCAATTTAACTCAGGTTACAGTATTGCCAAACCTAAACCAGACAGACCTGTTTCTGCTACCTGACTCTTGGCTTATGAAATTAGTTTAGCATTCAGTTTAATTCTTCTATAAATGTTGATTTAGATTTCCACAGAACTCTTCTTTTTGGATTGTAATAGCCATTTTGTATAAAGCAATTTTAACAAACCTAATTTCTTTTAAATTTTATTTCCTCCTCCTCCCCATTCCACAAGCTGACACTAGTACATAAGGGCCAATATTGAAGCAGCAGATGGGGTTAGCCCAAAGATCTAAATGATCTTGTTTTATGGGCCAATTGTGAGGAATTAAATTCACCATCCAGAAATGTAACACCATTCAAATCAGCAATACTAGATTTCCATTTGTATCCAGCTGCACAATACAGGCAGCAAGATAGCACAGTTGCTTCACAGCTCCAGGGTCCCAGCTTCGATTCCCGGCTTGGGTCACTGTCTGTGCAGAGTCTGCGCATTCTCCCCGTGTTTGTGTGGGTTTCCTCCGGGTGCTCCGGTTTCCACCCAGAGTCCAAAGATGTGCAAATTAGGTGGATTGGCCATGCTAAATTGTCCTTAGTGTCCAAAAAAGGTTTGGTGGGGTTACGGGGATGGGCTGGAGGTCTGGGCTTAAGTAGGGTGCTCTTTCCAAGGGCCGGTGCAGACTCAATGGGCCAAATGGCCTCTTTCTGCACTGTAAAGTCTATGATTCTATGACTGCTGAAAACATTGCCCTCCTTGAAAAAGTTCAATGCTGGAAAACTTGTTTTGTTACAAGCAATTACTCATGAGATCGTAGTCTCTCCTAATTGGTCACATTACAAGGCTGTCACAGTCTCTAGAATCGGAGACAAGCCAATGGGTTGCCATGCTGTAATAAAGTTTTGAATGAATAATTAAATATTTTGAAGTAGTACATTCAGCTTATACAGTATGTGAATACGCTCAAAGAATTCATAACCAATAGCTCCAACTACACACACACCCCAACAAGCTTCCTTTGCAAATTCCTTTTTCTCAAGAACATTTAAGGACAGAAACAATCTTCCACAAATCTTAACTTTCACTGCCTCTAAGGATTAGTTTAAGGAAAATCTATTGAACCTTTTTAATTAATTTTTTTTTTTTTATAAATTTAGATTACCCAATTATTTTTTCCAATTAAGGGGCAATTTAGCGTGGCCAATCCACCTACTCTGCACATTTTTTTTGTGTTGTGGGGGCGAAACCCACGCAGACACGGGGAGAATGTGCAAACTCCACACGGACAGTGACCCAGAGCCGGGATCGAACCTGGGACCTCAGCGCCGTGAGGCGGTTGTGCTAACCACTAGGCCACCGTGCTGCCCCAAACTTTTTAATTAATGTAAACATTGACTGCACTCAATTCCCTGAAGGAACACCACAGAGGGTAACTTTGGCAAGTGCAGGTACCAGACCTCGTATCTGAAAGTTAGGGACTAGACACGTACCAGAGGCAGGGGGCGCGATTCTCCGACCCCCTACCGGTTCGGTGAATCGCTGGGAGGCGGCGTGACTCCCGCCCCCGCCGGCCGCCGAATTCACCGGCGCCGGAGTTTCGGCGGGAGCAGGAATCCCGGCGCGCCAGTCGGCGGCCGCTCACAGCGGCCCCCCCCGGCGATTCTCCGACCCACAATGGGCCGAAGTTCCACCCGTTCTATGCAGGTCCCGACTGCGTAAATTAGATTAGGTCCCTTATTGGCGGGTCCTGGCGGCGCAGGCGGGCTCCGTGTCCTGGGGGGGTGGGGGGGGGGGCACCTGGCGATCGGGAGCCACTGATCCGCGGGCAGGCCTGTGCCGTGGGGGCACTTTTTCCTACGCGCCGGCCGTGTGGTCCTCCGCGATGGCCGGCACGAAGGTAAACCCCCCCCTGCGCATGCGCGGGGATGATGTCAGCTGCCGCTGAGGCTCCTGCGCATGCGCGGACCCGTGCCGACCAGCCCTTTGGCCCCAGCTGGCACAGCGCCAAATGCCTTCCACGCCGGCTGGCGGGGTGCAAACCTCTCCGCCGCCGGCCTAGCCCCTGATGGTGCGGGCCGACGCCAGAGTGGTTCATGCCACTCCATCCCGCCAGGACCCCCTGCCCTGCCGGGTACGGGAGAATCTCGCCCAGGGATTTTCAGGATTTTAAGTCTTGAGATGCTAGAGATGGTGGTGGGTGGGGGGTAACTTAAAGCCAGGTTGATTTCTCTGCCAAACTGAACCCAAATGGGAAGGGGGAAAGACGGGATGAGGGGCGGAACAGGGCAGCTTCTGCTGTTAATCCTGGACCCAAAGAGCGAGGAATCAGTGTGCCATGAGCCGGGGCAGGGGGGTTGGAGATCAACCTGCATTGCATAATAACGTGCCAGAGGTTTCACGTGTCTCAGGTGCAACATGTTTTATTGCTGTATAGTAGTGATCTCAATTGACCCCGATGGTGCTCCCCATTCCCCGCCTCCCTTCCTCATCCCCCTTCCCCACTCTCCTTCTCCATTGAGTGTTCTCTCAATGATCTTTATGCGCTTAGCTATCCGTGCTCTGCCACTACCTCTAGGTGTTTCCCCAGTGTGCACCACTCTCTGGTGGAACATGCCCTGTCATACCACCAAGTTCCAGATGCTGATTCCGAGATCTCTGGTTGTCGGGAGGGGGGAGGAATTTTGGGATGCTGATGGCCACCACTGCCACCCAGCAGGGATGCTCCGGATTGACCCCAACGTCCCCGCCTCCTGGTTGGTGCCTGTAGGGCCCTTGGGGTCACCTCAGGGCGGAGGGGCAGCTGGACTGAGCACTGGATACCCCTGCATCATCTGGCCCTGCCAGCCCTGGCCATTCCCCAATGTCTGCACCATGGTATTGATGCCTTCAGCGATGCCCCTCTGTGAGCGGGCTCTGCTCTGCAGAGTCTCGCCAATGCCCAATTGTGTCTGGGACACGGTCCTCACCGACCCGGACATGCTCATGAGCGTCTCAGCAATGGCTACCTGAGACTGGGACACCAACCCCAGCATTTGAGACATGCTCCTCAGAACCTCCTCAATGCCCGCCTGAGACTGGCACATGCTCCCCAGCACATCGTAAAGGTCCACCTGCATCAGGGATACACCCTCCCCCCCAGTGAGTGGAACATGCTGCCAAGGTGCTCAACCATGGCCGTCACTGACTGAGCAATGCCTTGGACACCACCACTCATGGTGCTGACGCCATGCTCCAGGCACTCTACTGCAGTCGCAGCATTGGCCTCAGTGCCACCAATTGCCAGTGCCCTCAGCCTTTGGGTCTCCTCCAATTAGCTGTGGCCCTGCTGGAGGCATTGGGGGAATGGGAGAATCATCCCCGATGAGCAGGCGCCATCACATGGAGATCCTGTGGGAGAATGGACATGTGGTAAGTGGGGGCAAGGACCAACATGCTGGCAGGACCAACTTACATGTGAGCGGTCATCTGGGTGGGGGCTGTGATTACCCAGCTCATGAACATCTCCCTCTGAATCTCCCGGCCGCACCCTATCGACTGCATCAGCTCTGGGTAGAGGTGGTCCAGAGGCTCAGTATCTGACTGGGGCCCAGCTGGGTCCTGGAAGCCAGTGGACTTTTGATGCTGTCTCGCCTGGATGTTCCTGCCTCCACCTGATGTGTATTTACAACTGTGTGGTGCTCAACAGAATGTTACCCAGAAGCCTGTCCACTGCTTTCGCCCACCATGTGTGTGTCTCTGTGCTCGTGGAGGGTGGGGATGACAGCTGTGATGCGACTATTATGGTGGCATCCTCGGAGCTCTCCTCCGAGATGTTCTCTTGGGTGACATGCAAGGGGTCTACCCCGGATGGGCCGTCGCCATCCGATGGAGATCCTGTGCGCAAATGGACATGCTGGCAGGAACAACTCACATGTGACCGGTCGTCTGGTGGAGGGGGTGGGGGGGGGGGGGGGCAGGGAGTGGTATTCATTATCCACCTCTGCGGCGCAGGCCAATCTCGACGTCCTCGGCCACCCCCGCAACCTCCAGGGCCAGTTCCTCATAGGGGTGGAGGACTCTGATATCCGACACCCTACTGCCCGTCTGGGCACTCTTCTGTCTGTTATGGGCCAGCTTCATGCACCGGGGGGAGGGGGGCAAGGGAGACAGGGGGGCGGGTGTGGACACCACTGCTGGGCATGGGTGGGGTGGGGCATGGTATGATGCTGGGTGGGGTAGTGTCAGGTGCATGGGTGCCGGTGGTGACAGGTGGGACCGGTGCCGGGGGCCGATGCCAACTCACCCGTGTGGCCCAGTGGAGATTGTTTAATTCTTTGCGGCACTATGTTGTGGTCCTCCTGGTCACCCTCCTCTAGCTGACGACTCACCCACCCTTACGCAAAATGAAGCCCTTAAACAGCCAATGTTTGGGCCCCGAAGGCACTCTTCCCACTGACACTGGTATTTTACCAGCAGTGGGGTGGTAGGGCAGGGGTCATTTTGCCACCTGAGGAGAATGCCCAGTAAAACCTGGCAGCCTCCCTCGATCCCTCCTCAACACAGGCCGCCTCTGCAGGGAGACTTCCCACTGCCCCAGCAAAAATCTACTCCCCAGCCCATCATCCCCTCCCTCACCAGGGCCAGCCTTACTGGCACCAGTAATCCCCAAACCTATCTACCTCAAACAAAAACAGAATGTGCGAGAAAAACTCAGCAGGTCAGGCAGTATCTGTGGGGAGAGAAACAGAGTTCATGGGCCGGATTCTCCAATTCTGGGGCTTTGTTCCTACGCCAGCGTGGGAACGGTGGCAGGAAAACTGGCGCAAAACGGCCACCGATTCCCCGTTTTGTTGGGGGATAGTTAGGAGGCGGTGTACAGCACCTGGGTCGGGCTGCCGATTAGCCCTAGAGAATTGCGAATGCGCACGGCAGAAGCCTGCAGCGGCCATGTCATGCTTCATGCCGGAGCCACTCACAGATCTTGCCCACGAAATAGTCCCCCACTTCGGCAGGCTCGTGCGCCACGGACTGCCCCACCAGGGTGACAAGATCTACATTTACCAAGGTTAGGCAAGGTTTATGGGGTCATGACTCGGCCATTTATCAGTGATTCCATGTTGATGTGCTGACCCTGATGACCAGGACCCTACTGGTTTTATCCAGCAATTTGCGCAATTGGCTGTTTACTTAGCAGGTGCCTCTCTAGTTATGAAATACCAGGGGTGCTGTTTGTTTGGAGTGGTGAATTAAGCGATGTAAATGTGGCTTCTCAGCCCCGAATATGTCCCCCCCCCGCCCGCAGATCGACCCTTCCCCTGCATGTGGCAGCGCTGGACTGATTCCGTAGCTGCCACGCCGAGTTCCCGACGGATGAGAGCACATTACACATGTCCCGCACCGTCAGGAACTTGGCCAGTTCAGGGGCGGAGCATCGGGGGGGGGGGGGGGCAATGTGCCTGGGGCCGTCAATACGTGACTCAAAGAGTACGCCGGTTTGGAGGGGAGGAGCATCGCGGAAGCGCCGCTGCCCCCGAGTTTGTCGGGGAATTTGAATTCTCCAGCCATTCGCCGAATTCGATTTTGCCGTCGGCGACTGGAGAATCCAGCCCATGTTTCAAGTCCAGGTACCTCTTCTTCAGAGTTTTCCCCATTTACCTCAGCTCTGGCTTGCTGGATCGCTGGCCTGGGAACTGCTCCCAGTGGAGCAGCTGGAAATCTGACTGGCTTGCAGCTCTTGAAGGCAGGGCATCCTGCATCAGAAGGGTGGAAGCCACGACTTGAGGAAACTAATCGCTTAAACCACGGCAAATAAAGTCACGGGGCTGGAATCTCTGCTCCCGACGCCAAAATCGTGTTCGCCGACGAGGCGTAGAATCCATTTTGTTCCCGAAACCTGGACCGGCTCCAGTTTTCCAATTCTACGCCCTGCGAAAATCGACGTACTCCACGAGTATGCTGCGCCGAGTATCCACCCCCTCAGGCCATTGCCTGAGGCCCGCCGCGTGATGCTCCATCCCCTACTGGCCGAATTCCCAATGGCGTGGGACTCTCACGGTCCTGCTGTTCATGAACCTCGGGAGGCGGCTGTGGACTTAGTGCGGGGCCGCCACAGTCGGGGGAGGACCGATCGGCAGCAGGGGAGGCTTCATTCGGTGCTAGGGGCAATGTGTGTGGGCGGCCAGGGGTATGCGAGCAACCAATGCGAGGCATTATTTCAACAGTCCAGGTTTGCGGGCTGAGTCCGCTATGGAGCACGGCGCAGCCGCTGCAGGCTGCTGCTGTGCGCATGCGTGGCCTCTGACCCGGAAATGCGGGGACCAGAATGGCAGCTAGAGCTGCAAGCTCTACGATGACTCCCAGCTAGCCCCCAGCAACACAGGGAATCTGTGGCCTTTTGACACCAGTTTTCCTGGCGTAAAAGACCACAGTTTTCCCTATGACTGTCCCAGAAATGGAGAATCCAGCCCTTGGTGCCTGTGACTTGGTGCCTGTGACTTTCCAACCTGTGGGCACAGCCACCCCCTCTGTGTGAAATCCCAACGGTAGCACAATGGTTAGCACTGTTGCTTCACAGCGCCAGGGTCCCAGGTTCGATTCCCGGCTTGGATCACTGTCTGTGCGGAGTTTGCATGTTCTCCCCATGTCTGTGTGGGTTTCCTCCGGGTGCTCTGGTTTCCTCCCACAAGTCCCGAAAGACGTGCTGTTAGGTAATTTGGACATTCTGAATTCGCCCTCCTTGTTCCAGAAAAGGCGCCAGAATATGGCGACTAGGGGCTTTTCGCAGTAACTTCATTGCCGTGTTAATGTAAGCCTACTTGTGACAATAAGGATTATTATTATTATTATTATTAATCTCCTGAAATGAGCACCGTGCTGGAAATGCCATAAACTGCCAGAAACCGCTGCTCAAAAGTTCATGAGAAGCTAGTGGGCGGCTGTATTTGTGATGAATGGCAAGCAATAGTACTTCACCACTGGCTGTTAATTCCAGGCCCATGTGGTTTTTTTAGTGTTGAAATTTATGGGTTAAAAAACCATCTGACTCCAGAGACAGGAGTGCCCCTGAACTTGCCAGCACCCTAAGGGTTAACATTTTGTGGGTTCATCTTCTGTTTACTCCTGCCAATCGTAGTCATGCAATGAATTTTGATATTATCTTTGAGGTTAAATACATACAGTGCTTCAGAATATCATCATTTCTTTTTTTAAGGGATCCTCTCTTTTATTCAGGACTTTTCAGGGTGGCGAAATATTTTAACTTAAATTCTCCAAATATTTCTAATATTGGAAAATTCAGTGCTGACTCAGTTCCTTCATTGTATCCAGGCATTCTCCTGAAAGAAATTCGATGGCCTGGGTTATCTGATATAGGTACGAGTTAGACCTGATGGATGGGTTTAAGTGGAAGTGAGCTTTCTGCAACCATTTTCAGAGGACAGCTCATTTATGAATTGCTGATTTCGATGGGTATGGGGTGCGCACCAGTGAGGGAACAGAAAGTTATGTATGAGTAAAATTTAAAGAGAATAATTAAAACAGTGTTGGAATAGGAGTCAAGGATTCTGAAAGCTTTGCAAAAGCTCGTTCAGCACCTACTGATGGCCTTTCTCATGGCAGTAGGGAGAGAGAACTAAGAAGCTTCCGGCAGAATTGAAGAGCAAAGAAATCCAGGTGAAGGCATGAATCTGCAGGAGACTGATGGTGCAGTCCATCAGCTCTATTTGCTAATATAAAGGCAGTAGGTTGTAAGGAGAGAGGCACTGCACCCTAATCGTCCTAGGCCAACATTGCAGTAAGGCTGTGGAAAGACCTTTATTAAACCGAGCACCATATTTAAAGGCTGTCCCCTGCACAGAGCTGACACTCTTCAAGCAATAGTGTGCACTGATGGCTGCCAAAGCCAAGAAGAATGCTGCCCCTAAATTCTGTGAAGTCTCCCTCAAGCGTCTGGTGGATGCAGTGGAGGCCCATCCTGACATCCTCTACGCATGCTCTGGCTGAAGACCACCAAGCAAGGACACCAATATGGAATGGAAGTCGGTGGCAGTGGTGGTCAGCACCAATCTCCTCCAAAAGAGGACAGCCATCCAGTACCAAAAGAGGATGAATGGTTTTGTCGGTTCCGCCAGGGTAAATCGCTCTTGTCATCACTCTCAACTCATAGAATCGTAGAATTTATATGAAATATGAAAATCGCTTATTGTCACAAGTAGGCTTCAATAAAGTTACTGTGAAAAGCCCCTAGTCGCCATATTTCGGCACCTGTTCGGGGAGGCTGGTACAGGAATTGAACCGTGCTGCTGGCCTGCCTTGGTCTGCTTGAAAAGCCAGGGATTTAGCCCAGTGTGCTAAACCAGCCCGAGTGCAGAAGGACGCCATTCGGCCCATCGAGCATGCACCGGCCCTTGGAATGAGTGCTCAGCTCACACCTCCACCCTATCCCCATAACCCAACCTAACTTTTTTGAATACTAAGGGAAATTTAACATGGCCAATCCACCTAAAATGTGTTATATTACCTTGTGTATTATATGTTACTCATTTGCTTCTTACCGAGATGATCCTGTACTCAATGTTCATTAACACCCAAAGTCTCTAATTAATGCAAATTGTTTATTGAGTAACGTTAACAAATAAACTGTGAGTTTCTTCTCTCTTCAACAACTAAACAAGAGATTAAATAAACAAGATTAAATATATATTAACAACACCTGCACTGTGAGTTTTCTCTCTCTACCTCTGGTTACTAGTCACGACAAACACCAAGAGGCGGGAACTCGGCTTGACTCGGTCTTTTATACCCATCTCTAGTGCTGCCATCCAGCGATTACCGAGCTGTTACTTCTGTATTTTAACCTTTCATATACATACAGATATGCAGATCACTACAACGTGCACATCTTTGGACTGTGGGAGGAAACCGGAGCACCCGGAGGAAACCCACACAGACACGAGGAGAAGGTGCAGACTCCGCATAGACAGTGACTCAAGCCAGGAAACGAACCTGGGACCCTGGAACTGTGAAGCAACAGTGCTAACTACTGTACTACCATCACGAAGACATCACAAATCCCCGGGTTTCTCACTCACTCAAGGAACAACACTACTCACTCCCACACACACACACACATCATAATTTCCCCTGCAGGTCCTGTCTGTATCCCATCCATCATCCCACTCAGTTTCCACATATGTCAGGCATTCTTATCATTCGGCCAGGTATACACCTTGTTTACACTCCCTCATCTGTCTTCATGCAGGACAAGCTGGCAGACAACAAAACGGAGAGATCCCAGGCTGGCGGAGGGATGCTTGAACACAAGATCATCACAGACACAGGGCATGGCATTCCACAGGCTGCCTCCTCCTCCACTGTGGATAATGAATGAGGTGCACCAAGATGTAACGGCAGGGTTAGAAAGGGTTAGACGGTTTCATTGCACAGCATGGGCACGGAGGTTAATCACTTGTACATAATGTTAACTAGTCTAAGTGTGAGTTGTAGTATGAGCCGCATTGTACCTTTTCTCAGCTGCACTCTGTGGCCTCCGCACAGGCATCATCAGTCACCTCCTAAGTGGATAGCACTTGTCTCGAGGTAGCCACCGAAGATGTTGAAAGTTGTTCGGGATCTGAGAACAGCTCAGAATGTAGGAGTCATGGACACTCCTTGGCAATTAGCACCTCCACTGTGTCCAAAAGTGTGTCTCCGGGTCTTTCGGGGAACGTTTTTGTCTCCTTGCAGAAAAAGTTGTGCAACTTCTCCAAGAGTCCCCCCAGGCTCACCAGTCTACCATCTATGTACATGTCCTTTACTCTCAATGTCCGTCTGTCCTCCCTCGACATCCCAAACGTGGCGGCTATCTTCGCCAGTGTGAAACTATGTTTGTTGTAGATGGGGGCCTCTATTAACAAACCACCAAGCTTGAAATGGCGCCGGAACTGGTTCCAGTGGCCACTGAACTAGTGGCCACCAACACCGGACTCCTGGGGTGTGCGTGTAGCAGGGCTGATAATGGTGGCCAGCGCTCGGAGAGACGTCCTTATATAGGAGGCTTCCACCATTCAGACCCAGTCCGTCTAAAGTTCCCTCAGCCATCCGCTCACCCTCTCTGCATTTACCGCCTGTTCTGTTACCTGTGTGGTAGGTAACATGTGCTACTCAATCCAGTTACAGCAGAGGCTTCCGGAGGAAGGCTCGAAGTCGTCCGGAAGTTTATGTAAGGTTTATTGAGTAACAGAACTTAACAACTGCGTGAGTTCTTACTTTAAGAACTATACTAGTAGAAAGGTTACAACTTTAACATACAACAACTAGGCCTGACCACACTAGCAGCCCTGAGCTAAATCTCTGCTTCTGCTCTCCTCACAGTCTAATCAGCCAAAGAGACCGGAGGGCTGCTTGCTTCTCCTTTTATAGCTGCCAGTGCTGCCCCCTAGTGATTTTTCCATTTCCCATCAACCCCTTCTGTACATATCCATGTAAAGATCACTACATCCCCCTTTTTCTCTTTTTTTTTACATTGTTGCAGTGTTGTAACTAAATGGAACAAACACAGTTGGTGTCATGCACAAGTAAATTACAGAAATCAATAATTGCATCAGTTCAATGTTCACAAGTTCAGACGGTTGGGCGCTCATCAGATTCAGGTCAATCTCCTCAGTGGGCATGGAGACCCTGAGGTTTTAATGTCCATCTGGTCACTGGCTGATGGTGTCATGGGATGTCAAATGATAGAGTCCTGCAGATCTAACATCAGAAAGACAGGTTGATGAGGTGGAACTTTCAGCGGGTCTCGTCGATTGCGTCTGAACAGAACACCCTCATCAGACTTTACAATGTACGATGGTCGTAGTACCATTGCCGTATTGGACCATCCTCCACCAGGGTGTCACAGGCGAACCATGTCATTGATCGCTAACGAATGCAGCAATTTTGCATATCGGTCATAGTGCTACTTTTGTGTGTGACGTTGGTGGCGCATCTTGTCCAGCACTTGCGAGTGATCCAGATTGCTGAAGCAAAACGCTGATAGCGTTGTCCTCACATCTCGATTGAAGAGCATTTGAGCCAGTGATAGCCCTGAGCTCAACGGTGATGACCGATATGACAATAGAGCCAAGTGTATGTCGGAATTCGAGTCAGTGGCCTTGCTTATGAGTTGCGTAATAATGTGTACACATTTCTCTACCCTGCCGTTGGATTGGGGAAAGTGTGGACTCGCTGTCATGTGCTTAAAGTTGTATTTCTTGGAGAATTCCATCCACTCCCAGCTTGCAAAGCAAGAACCATTATCGGACATGACCGTCTGTGGGATACCATGCCTCGTGAAGGTTTCCTTGCAGGCTTTGATAACTGATGCCGATGTGAGATCCAGGAATTTCATTGCTTCTGGAAAGTTGGAGTAATAATCAATGATAAGAACATAGCTTCGACCCATGGAGTGAAACAAGTCTATGCCAACTTTGTCCCACGGTGACGTAGCCATCTCATGCTGCTGGAGTGGCTCCTTGCCTTGTGCCAGTTGATGTTTTTGACATGTGTCACATGTGAGTACCATGTTTGTTATGTCCTCATTTATCCCAGGCCAGTACACAGATTGCCATGCTCTTCCTTTGCACTTCTCGATTCCAAGATGTCCCTCATGAATCCCGCGGAGCATGTCTGATCGGAACTGCCAGTGGAATGACAATTCTGTCATTTTGCAGGATTACGCCATCCACCACTGACAGTTTAGTTTTGATGTTTTGGAACTGTGGGCACCGCCCTCTTGGCCAGCCATACTGAAGGTTGTGTATGACCTGGAGCAAGGTCGCATCTTCTCGTGTTGCCAGACGAATGTGCTGCCACCTCTCGTCTGATGCCAGGAATGTCTTTCTGCACAACTGTGCTTGAGCTTCTACATCGTTAATGGATTCCAGAGGGGAACTTTCAGCGTCAATGGCTCGGGACAATGTGTCAGCTATGATGAGGTCCAGACCCAAGAGTGTAGACCAGTGTGAAGTCAAACCTCCTCCACTTCATCATCATGCGTTGTAGGCGTGGCGTCATGTCATTGAGATTCTTGTCAATTATGTTGACTAGCGGTCTATGATCAGTCTCCACTAGGGATATGGGAAGGCGTACACATAGTGGTGGAATTTTGTTATGCCTGTGATCAGTCCCAGGCACTCCTTCTCTATCTGTGCATACCTGCACTCTGTGGCGGTCATCGCTCTAGATGTGTATGCCACTGGGACCCAGTCCAAGTGGTCACCAGCAGAGGGCAGCAGAGCAGAGCTTCTGATTGGCTGTTCCGGGGAGATTTGCATACGTGCAGTGCGGTCAGCGTAAGTTGAAGGTGGTTTGTGAAGGGGCTGTTCTCGAGTGACAGCTTTACCCGAAACACTACTTATGTAGTGTCTCCCACCCATCCTCCTCCTCTAACCAAAAAAAAAGTTCTGTCTTTCGGATTCGAAAAAGTTCTGTCTTTTTGGATTTCGGCGGGAGCTGGGACACATCAGCTGGTGAGTAGATTTGTAAATTTCATTGCAGGAGCAGCGGCCAGCCATTGGATACCGGCAGGTGCTGAGCCTATCGGGAGGTGAGTTGTGAGTTGTAAGTTTAAATTACTTACCTTTGCAGGAAACAGGAAGTTTGTCCCGCGGACTTCTGGGAAGGTTTAGCCCTCCCTAGTCAATAAATTCTGGTGGAGAGGAAACCCGAGACACTACACGTGTAGTGTCTCCCACCCGCCCTCCTCCTCTAACTAATAATAAGACCCATTGGGGTGAGCAGGTGAGTGCCTTATTACATTATTATTTTTCTTTTTCTTATTTGTTAACCAGAACTAGGTTGGAAAAGACTATAGCAGAGGTATCCAAGTTTTTTTTTAACTGAAATTTATACAAAGTAATAAAGTAATTAACTAATCAGAGATGGCTGGGCAGGTGATGTGCTGTAGCTGTATGATGTGGGAGCTGGCTGTTCCCCTTGTGAATGGCAATGACCACATCTGCAGCAAGTGTTGGTTGCTGGAAGAACTCCGGCTCAGAGTTGATGATCTGGAATCTGAGCTTCAAACACTGCGGCTCATCCGGGAGG
This sequence comes from Scyliorhinus canicula, assembly GCF_902713615.1. NCBI lineage: Eukaryota > Metazoa > Chordata > Chondrichthyes > Carcharhiniformes > Scyliorhinidae > Scyliorhinus > Scyliorhinus canicula. Next base: position 103,865,262 of record NC_052150.1, read on the forward strand.
GGGAGAGTTACCTGGACACTTTGTTTCAGGAGGCAGTCACACCTGGGAGATTAAGTAATTCACATTCAGTAAGTGATCAGGGACTTCAGAGTGTGACTGTAAATGAGGCAGGCAGGGGGAACCTGAGTTCAGGAGTGCAGGAGCCTCAGCCCTTGACCTTGTCCAACAGGTATGAGACTCTTGCTCCCTGTATGGATGAGGAAAAGGGCTCTGGACAGGATGAGCCAGCTGACCACGGTACCATGGTGCAGAAGGCCATTCAAGAGGGGGGAGTAAAAAGACAAGTAGTTGTTATAGGGGATTCTATAATTAGGGGGACAGATAGTATCCTATGCAAGCCGGATCGGGAGTCTCGCATGGTGTGTTGCCTGCCCGGTGCCAGGGTGCGGGACATCTCTGACCGGCTTGAAAGGATATTGGAGCGGGAGGGGGAGGATCCAGTTGTTGTGGTCCACGTTGGGACTAACAACATAGGTAAAGCTAGGGTGGAGGACCTGTTCGGGGACTATCAAGCACTAAGAAGAAAATTGAAATACAGATCCTCAAGGGTCATAATCTCCGGATTACTGCCCGAGCCACGTGCCAATTGGCATAGGGATAAGAAAATTAGGGAAGTAAACACGTGGCTAAGGGATTGGTGTGGGAAAGAGGGATTCCACTTCATGGGATATTGGCATCAGTTTTGGAACCAGGGGGATCTGTACCGTTGGGACGGTCTCCACCTGAACCGATCTGGAACCAGTGTTCTAGCGAAGAGGATAAATAGGGTGGTCAGTAGGACTTTAACTTCTGAGTTGGGGGGAAGGGAAAGTGAAAGCGACAGGGAGCATGGAGTTAAATGGCAAGATACGCAGGAGGATAACATGTAGGTAGGTGGATTTAAGCTTGAGGCAGACTAGGAATGCAACAAAAAGGAAGGATAACTTTGGACATCTTAGGACTTCCAATATCTGTAATGATAAGAAAGTTAGCATTAAGGCACTTTACCTGAATGCTCGTAGCATTTGTAACAAAGTGGACAAACTAATGGCACAGATCATCGTGAATGATTATGATGTGGTAGGAATCACAGAGACATGGCTGCAGGGGGTTCAGGACTGGCAGTTAAACATCCAAGGATATACAACCTATCAAAAAGACAGGGAGGTGGGCTGAGGGGGTGGGGTTGCCTTGTTAGTTAAGAACAAAATTAAATCTATGGCACTAAACGACATAGGGTCGGATGATGTGGAGTCTGTGTGGGTAGAATTGAGGAACCACAAAGGCAAAAAAACCATAATGGGAGTTATGTACAGACCTCCTAACAGTGGTCAGGACCAGGGGTGCAACATGTACCGGGAAATAGAAAAGGCATGTCAGAAAGGCAAAGTCACAGTGATCATGGGGGACTTCAACATGCAGGTGGATTGGGTAAATAACGTAGCCAGTGGATCCAAAGAAAAGGAATTCATGGAATGCTTACAAGATGGCTTTTTGGAACAGCTTGTCATGGAGCCCACAAGGGAACAGGCTATTCTGGACCTAGTGCTATGTAATGAACCAGACTTTATAAAAGATCTTAAAGTAAGGGAACACTTAGGAAGCAGCGATCATAATATGGTTGAGTTCAGTCTGCAGTTTGAAAGAGAGAAGGCAAAATCGGATGTAATGGTGTTACAGTTAAATAAAGGTAATTACGAGGGCATGAGAGAGGAACTGGCGAAAATCGACTGGAAGCAGACCCTAGTGGGGAAGACAGTAGAGCAAAAATGGCAGGAGTTTGTATGCATAATTGAGGACACTGTACAGAGGTTCATCCCCAAGAAAAGAAAGATTATCCGGGGAGGGATTAGACAGCCATGGCTGACAAAGGAGGTCAGGAAATGTATCAAAGAAAAAGAGAGATCCTATAAAGTGGCCAAAAGCACTGGGAAATCAGAAGATTGGGAAGGCTACAAAAACAAACAGAGGTTAACAAAGAGACAAATAAGGAAGGAGAGGATCAAATATGAAGGCAGGCTAGCCAGTAATATAAGAAATGATAGTAAACGTTGCTTTCAATACATAAGAAACAAACGACAGGCCAAAGTAGACATTGGGCCAATTCAAACTGATTCTGGAAGGCTAGTGATGGGAGACGAGGAAATGGCTGGAGAACTTAATAAGTACTTTGCGTCTGTCTTCACAGTGGAAGACATGAGTAATATCCCAAAAATTATAAAGGGTCAGGAGGCTGAGTTGAGTATGGTTGCCATTACAAAAGAGATGGTGCTAAAAAAGCTAAAAGGTCTTAAAATTGACAAATCTCCTGGCCCCGATGGGCTACATCCTAGAGTTCTGAGGGAGGTGGCTGAAGAAATAGCGGAAGCGTTGGTTGAGATCTTTCAAAAATCACTGGAGTCAGGGAAAGTCCCAGACGATTGGAAGATCGCTGTTGTAACCCCCTTGTTCAAGAAAGGATCAAGACAAAAGATGGAAAATTATAGGCCAATTAGCCTAACCTCGGTTGTTGGTAAAATTCTAGAATCGATCGTTAAGGATGAGATTTCTAAATTCTTGGAAGAGCAGGGTCGGATTAGAACAAGTCAACATGGATTTAGTAAGGGGAGGTCGTGCCTGACGAACCTGTTAGAATTCTTTGAGGAGGTGACAAGTAGGTTAGACCAGGGAAACCCAGTGGATGTGGTCTATCTGGATTTCCAAAAGGCCTTTAATAAGGTGCCACACAGGAGGCTGCTGAGTAAGGTGAGGACCCATGGTGTTCGAGGTGAGCTACTGGCATGGGTTGAGGATTGGCTGTCTGACAGAAGGCAGAGAGTTGGGATAAAAGGTTCTTTTTCGGAATGGCAGCCGGTGACCAGCGGTGTTCCACAGGGTTCAGTGTTGGGGCCGCAGCTGTTCACCATATATATTAATGATCTGGATGAAGGGACTGGGGGCATTCTAGCGAAGTTTGCCGATGATACGAAGTTAGGTGGTCAGGCAGGTAGTGCTGAGGAAGTGGGGAGGCTGCAGAAGGATCTAGACAGTTTGGGAGAGTGGTGCAGGAAATGGCTGATGCAATTCAACGTGAGAAAATGTGAGGTCTTGCACTTTGGAAAAAGAATCCAAGCATAGACTACTTTCTAAACGGTGAGAAAATTCATAATGCCAAAGTACAAAGGGATCTGGGAGTGCTAGTCGAGGATTCCCTAAAGGTAAACATGCAGGTTGAATCCGTGATTAAGTAAGCGAATACAATGTTGTCATTTATCTCAAGAGGGTTGGAATATAAAAGCAGCGATGTGCTACTGAGCCTTTATAAGGCTCTGGTTAGGCCCCATTTGGAGTACTGTGTCCAGTTTTGGGCCCCACATCTCAGGAAGGACATACTGGCACTGGAGCGTGTCCAGCGGAGATTCACACGGATGATCCCTGGAATGGCGGGTCTAACATATTAGGAACGGCTGAGGATCCTGGGATTGTATTCATTGGAGTTTAGAAGGTTAAGGGGAGATCTAATAGAAACTTACAAGATAATACATGGCTTAGAAAGGGTGGACGCAAAGAAACTGTTTCCGTTAGGCGAGGAGACGAGGACCCGTGGGCACAGCCTTAGAATTAGAGGGGGTAAATTCAGAACAGAAATGCGGAGACATTTCTTCAGAGTGGTGGGCCTGTGGAATTCATTGCCGCGGAGTGCAGTGGAGGCCGGGACGCTAAATGGCTTCAAGGCAGAGATAGATAAATTCTTGATGTCGCGAGGAATTAAGGGCTACGGAGAGAATGCTGGTAGGTGGAGTTGAAATGCCCATCAGCCATGATTGAATGGCGGAGTGGACTCGATGGGCCGAATGGCCTTACTTCCACTCCTATGTCTTATGGTCTTATGGTCATTTTGTTGAAGAAGTACCGCACCAATTCCATGTCGACTGGCGTCGGTAGAGATCTTTGTGGGTTTTGTCGGGTCGAAGAATGTCAGAGTTGGAGCTGCCATCAATTGGTGCTTTAGATCCACCCACTCTTCTTGATGGCATGGGGTCCAGTCAAACTCTGTGTCCTTCCTTATCACATTTCGTAATGCTGACGTCCTTGTTGATAAGTTCGGTATAAACTTGCCGAGGAAGTTGATGAATCCAAGAAATCTGAGCACCGCTTTCTTGTCACGTGGCCACTACATGTTCTGGATTGCCGCAATCTTTTCAGGATCCGGTTTCAACCCGTCCTCTGATATTGTGTCACCTGGGAAGGTCAGAGATGAGCATGCAAAGGTGTACTTGGATCGGTTGAGTTTCAATCCAAATTGGTGTATTCTTTTGAAAACTTGTCTCAATTGAGCAATGTGGTCTTCCTCTGTCATTGACCATATTATGTTGTCATTGACATATACTCTGACACCTTCAATGCCCTCCGTGATCTGCTCCATAATTCTGTGAAATATTATGGATGCGGAAATGATCCCGAAAGGCATGCGATTATAGCAGTATCGTCCAAACGGTGTGTTGAACGTACACAACAGTCGGCTGGAAGCATTGAGCTGCATCTGCCAGAAGCCTTGTGAGGCATCAAGTTTGGTGAAGATGCAAACGTTTGCCATTTCACTTGTTATCTCCTCTCACATGGGGATGGCGTAGTGTTCCCTGCGAATGTTTTTGTTCAGAGCTTTGGGATCAAAACAGATTCTGAAGTCACCTGATGGCTTCTTGACACACACCAATGAGCTGATCCAGTCAGTCGGCTGTGTGACATAAGAACATAAGAACATAAGAACTAGGAGCAGGAGTAGGCCATCTGGCCCCTCGAGCCTGCTCCGCCATTCAATTAGATCATGGCTGATCTTTTGTGGACTCAGCTCCACTTTCCGGCCCGAACACCATAACCCTTAATCCCTTTATTCTTCAAAAAACTATCTATCTTTACCTTAAAAACATGTAATGAAGGAGCCTCAACTGCTTCACTGGGCAAGGAATTCCATAGATTCACAACCCTTTGGGTGAAGAAGTTCCTCCTAAACTCAGTTCTAAATCTACTTCCCCTTATTTTGAGGCTATGCCCCCTAGTTCTGCTGTCACCCGCCAGTGGAAACAACCTGCCCGCATCTATCCTACCTATTCCCTTCATAATTTTAAATGTTTCTATAAGATCCCCCCTCATCCTTCTAAATTCCAACGAGTACAGTCCCAGTCTACTCAACCTCTCCTCATAATCCAACCCCTTCAGCTCTGGGATTAACCTAGTGAATCTCCTCTGCACACCCTCCAGCGCCAGTACGTCCTTTCTCAAGTAAGGAGACCAAAACTGAACACAATACTCCAGGTGTGGCCGCACTAACACCTTATACAATTGCAACATAACCTCCCTAGTCTTAAACTCCATCCCTCTAGCAATGAAGGACAAAATTCCATTTGCCTTCTTAATCACCTGTTGCACTTGTAAACCAACCTTCTGTGACTCATGCACTAGCACACCCAAGTCTCTCTGAACAGCGGCATGCTTTAATATTTTATCGTTTAAATAATAATCCCGTTTGCTGTTATTCCTACCAAAATGGATAACCTCACATTTGTCAACATTGTATTCCATCTGCCAGACCCGAGCCCATTCACTTAACCTATCCAAATCCCTCTGCAGACTTCCAGTATCCTCTGCACTTTTCGCTTTACCACTCATCTTAGTGTCATCTGCAAACTTGGACACATTGCCCTTGGTCCCCAACTCCAAATCATCAATGTAAATTGTGAACAATTGTGGGCCCAACACGGATCCCTGAGGGACACCACTAGCTACTGATTGCCAACCAGAGAAACACCCATTTATCCCAACTCTTTGCTTTCTATTAATTAACCAATCCTCTATCCATGCTACTACTTTACCCTTAATGCCATGCATCTTTATCTTATGCAGCAACCTTTTGTGTGGCACCTTGTCAAAGGCTTTCTGGAAATCCAGATATACCACATCCATCGGCTCCCCATTATCTACTGCACTGGTAATGTCCTCAAAAAATTCCACTAAATTAGTTAGGCATGACCTGCCTTTAACGAACCCATGCTGCGTCTGCCCAATGGGACAATTTCTATCCAGATGCCTCGCAATTTCTTCCTTGATGATAGATTCCAGCATCTTCCCTATTACCGAAGTTAAACTCACTGGCCTATAATTTCCTGCTTTCTGCCTACCTCCTTTTTTAAACAGTGGCGTCACGTTTGCTAATTTCCAATCCACCGGGACCACCCCAGAGTCTAGTGAATTTCGGTAAATTATCACTAGTGCATCTGCAATTTCCCTAGCCATCTCTTTTAGCACTCTGGGATGCATTCCATCAGGGCCAGGAAACTTGTCTACCTTTAGCCCCATTAGCTTGCCCATCACTCCCTCCTTAGTGATAACAATCCTCTCAAGGTCCTCACCTGTCATAGCCTCATTTCTATCAGTCGCTGGCATGTTATTTGTGTCTTCCACTGTGAAGACCGACCCAAAAAACCTGTTCAGTTCCTCAGCCATTTCCTCATTTCTCATTATTAAAACTCCCTTCTCATCCTCTAAAGGACCGATATTTACCTTAGCCACTCTTTTTTGTCTTATATATTTGTAAAAACTTTTACTGTCTGTTTTTATATTCTGAGCAAGTTTACTCTCATACTCTATCTTACTCTTCTTTATAGCTTTTTTAGTAGCTTTCTGTTGCCCCCTAAAGATTTCCCAGTCCTCTAATCTCCCAGCAATCTTTGCCACTTTATATGCTTTTTCCTTCAATTTGATACTCTCCCTTATTTCCTTAGATATCCATGGTCGATTTTCCCTCTTTCTTCCGTCCTTCCTTTTTGTTGGTATAAACCTTTGCTGAGCACTGTGAAAAATCGCTTGGAAGGTTCTCCACTGTTCCTCAACTGTTCCACCATAAAGTCTCAGCTCCCAGTCTACCTTAGCTAGTTCTTCTCTCATCCCCTTGTAATCTCCTTTGTTTAAACACAAAACACTAGTATTTGATTTTACTTTCTCACCCTCCATCTGTATTTTAAATTCCACCATATTGTGATCGCTCCTTCCGAGAGGATCCCTAACTATGAGATCATGAATCAATCCTGTCTCATTACACAGGACAAGATCTAGGACCGCTTGTTCCCTCGTAGGTTCCATTACATACTGTTCTAGGAAACTATCGCGGATACATTCTATAAACTCCTCCTCACGGTTGCCTTGACCGACCTGGTTAAACCAATCGACATGCAGATTAAAATCCCCCATGATAACTGACCTTTGATATGATACCTTGAGATTGTAGGCATAGGAGTTCTGATTTTAGCCTGTCCTGCAAGGGAGCTGGTACCCTCCTTGGTGGGTGAATGAGAGGTTTTGCATCTTCTGTGAGCAGTATTTTGTATGTGTAGGGCAACGTAACCATGCCACAAAAGATGTCAGGATACTCGCTGAGAAGCAGCTGGATGGCATCGTCCAATCGGGATGAGTCATTCCGTGTGCTTGAAAATTCTCTGTACCAGCCGCAAATCCTTGCAGGCTTTAGCATCTAACAGTGACGTTTTTTCATCGTCCACGATCTTAAAGCGTAGTCCTTTTGTGACCCTCTTATTGACCACTTGTAGGTGGCATGATCCTCTTGAGGTGATCTGGTTGCCATTGTAGTCTTTTAACTTGCATGCAGCAGGTATCATCTCGTGTGTCCCTTGAATGGATGCGAGATCCTTGCTTGTAATCAAGTTCGTGGACATTCCCGTGTCGAGCATGAACGTAACTGTTCACTGGCACCGTGGCACTCCATTCCCTTGCGGAGTCAATGGCATTCACGTATTGAGGAGTCATGGTTGGCTCGTGCGGTTCCTCCGCCAAATGTATTATTCCGACGCAATATTTGTCCTCCCAGGAGTGGAAATCTTCATGGTCAGGAAATTTTTTTTCAGGTGTTGGTTGTCTGTTGCATCCACTGTGCGAACCTTGAAGTTTCCATGTCTTTGTGTTGGAGAGTGACATTTTGCTGTTGACTGACACCGGAAGGCAAAATTATTCATTTTGGAGCACTTTAAACATCTTTTCCCTTGTGCAGGATATTTCATTTTTACGTGGGTGTTGCTTCAATGCGTAGACATCGATCGCGCATGCACAAATCGCTCCTCTGGCTGGGTGCGGTACTTTGCATACTGCGCATGCGCAGCTTCTTGCACATGCACACACCGGGATCTCGCCAGGTCGCCTCTCTCTTGACTGTCCGCAAGCGCGTACATGTTTCAATGGGAGCCAGCGGCCAGAAGAGAACACCTGTGAGGAGAGGCCAACATTTTAAAGTCTTCCACCTCGGAGAGGATTTTCTCCACTTTTTTTTTCTCTAGAATCTCTAGGTACTGCTACTTCTTTTGGACTTGCTGTATGCACTTGGCTATGGTGGTTTTTAGAGTTAGATCATTTTGCTGCATTAGTGATTCCCTTAACTTTTCATCAAAGAGGCCAGAGATTAATTAGTCTCTGATGATGGAATCTGTTAAATCAGCAGAGTTACAGCCTTGTGCTAGTAATCGGAGATCTGTGACAAAATTGGAGATTGTCTCCCTGTTTTGTTGGAACCTGTTACGTAGGTTAAATTTTTCCATGATTTCATTCGACTGTGTTTTACAGTGTTCGTCAAATTTTGCAATTATCACTTGAAAGGTAGTTTTGTCTTCATTGTCACCGTACGTGAAAGAGTTATAAATGTCTACAGCTTTTGGCCTGCCGTTGCTAGTAGCAGAGCAATCTTTCTCCCGTCGGAGGCTGCGTTTAAGTCATTAGCTGCCATGTATATATTGAAGCTGCTATTTAAACATTTTCCAGTTACTATTTAAATTACTGGTAGTTTTCAGCGGCCGTGGAAGTGATGTGTGTTTGGTTGGTTGTCTGGGATTCAAATGCTGCAAAATCTTCCACAGTCGAGCGGTCAGCCCTTTACTTTTTGTTTCCTTTCTTGTCTCTAACCTAATTTATCTAGTACTGTTTGATTAAACCCAACCTGGTACCATGTTTTGTTACCTGTGTGGTAGGTAACATGTGCTACTCAATCCAGTTACAGCAGAGGCTTCCAGAAGAAGGCTCAAAGTTGTCCAAAAGCTTATGTGAGGTTTATTGAGTAACAGAACTTAACAACTGCGTGAGTTCTTACTTTAAGAACTATACTAGTAGAAAGGTTACAACTTTAACATACAACAACTAGGCCTGACCACACTAGCAGCACTGAGCTAAATCTCTGCTTCTGCTCTCCTCACAGTCTAATCAGAGAGACCGGAGGGCTGTTTGCTTCTCCTTTTATACCCACCAGTGCTGCCCCCTAGTGATCTTTCCATTTCCCATCAACCCCTTCTTTACATACCCATGTAAAGATCACTACAACACCCAGTGGCAGAATAGGAGGTTCAGTAGGGCCAGACCACCCATGTGTCACCCTCTTTTTTTTTGGGGGGGGGGTCGTCACTCCCCCACCCCTGTCCAAACTAAGACCATGATTAGCTTGTCAACCCTGGTGAAGGAGGATTTGGGGATTGTGGTGAATCACAGTAGCGTAATTCACACTGTATTACTATGTCTATGTAAGCTCGGCACACAAGCAGTTGTGCTGCTCTGCCACTAGGGGGAGATGCACTGGGAGTGTACGGAAGTTTGTACTGGGCTCCACCCACGGCTCCACCCACGGCTCCTCCCCCCCTGACCGGAAGTATAAAGGTTGATGCTGAGAGCCTGCCTGCCAGTTCATCTGGAGTTCATCGTGTCACAGGCAGGCTCTGTTGTAAGACGATTAAAACCAGTGTTCACTTCTAACCACGTGTCGCGTGAATTGATGGTCTCATCAGGGATGAAGATCAGGAGTGATCTGAATATGAAGAGAAACCTAGGCAGCATATTCATTTTCACCATCTGTACCCTTCCCATTAGCGAAGGAGGGAGTGAGTCCCACCTTTGCAGGTCCCTCTTCGCCTCCTCCACCAGGCTGGAGAGGTTCCACTTGTGCAGCCTCATCCAGTTGTGGGCTACTTATATCCCCAGGTAGCTAAACCTAGTTTGCCAGGTCTTTCAGCTCCGCTCCTCCCTCTGGGAGTTAAACCGGGAAGGTTTTGCTCTTCCCCAGGTTGCGATTGTAACCTGAGAACGCACCAAACTCCCATGGAGTCCTGTTATCTTTCGCAAGCTGGCCAGGAGGTTTGCTAAGTAGAAGAGTAGGTCATCTGCATAGAGTGAAACTCTGAGCTTCCTGCCCCCTTTCCGATTGCCTGTCCATCACTCCGCTGATCTAAAGGTGATGGCCAGTGGCTCGATTGCCAGTGCGAACAGATGCAGGGATAATGGGCACTCCTGCCTTGTTCTACTGTGCAGCAGAAAGTACTTGGAACTGGTGGTGTTCATCCATTTACTCGTCGTAGAAGCGCTGTACAGGAGCTTCACCCATACGGTGAACCCAGCTCCCAACCCAAAGCGTTCAAGCACCTCCATGAGGTACCTCCATTCTACTCGATCAAAGGTTTTTTCAACGTCCAGGAATATAATCACTTCTGGTGTTCTCTCCCCGGATGGGTCATTATTACATTCAGCAGGCATCTGATGTTCGCTGTTAGCTGTCTTCCCTTGACAAACCCAGTCTGATCTTCTGTGATCACTTCTGGCAGGCAGCTCTCCAGGCGCCTCGCCAGAGCTTTCGTGAGGACTTTTGCACCCGATGGGTCTATATGATCCACATTCTGTCGAGTCTTTGTCCTTTTTAGGGGCCAGTGAGATTGAGGCACCCTCAGAACCCTGGAGCTGAGGTTGAAAGATCCTTTCAACAGAGGTGTTTGGCATGACAAAGGGTGGACTGAAGATGCTTCTCCTATCTACAAATCAATGAGGAGAGACAGTGTCACAGATGCCTTTGCATGTATAAGGATGTGGTGACTCACATCTGCCACACTCTCTGGGAGGAGCTGACATCATCGGGACTGGGAGGCCATCTATTGCCAGTGACTCTCAAAGTGTGTTCACTGCTCCAAACCTTTTTGCGAGTGGCTCATCCCGGGCCTCCATTGGGGATCTCTGTGGACTATCTCAAGCATCTGCTCATAAATGCATCCAAGAGATTACCGACGCCCTACTTAGAAGGCCCACAATTACATCCAGCTCTCCCTGAATTGATCCAACCAGGCTACCAGAGCAGTGGGATTTGCAGTGATCTCCAGACTCCCACATGTGCAGCATGCCATCGGCTGCACACATGTGACTTTCAGAGCTCCCTGGCAGCAGCCACTACAATTCATCAACAGGAAGGGGACCCACTCTCTCAATGTGCAGTGGTCTGCAACCACAAGCTGCAAATTATGCAGGTATGTGCAAGATACCCAAGAAGCTTCCATGACTCATACGTCCTGAGTCACTCACAGGTGCCACATATCTTCAAGGGTCATTGATGCCTGAAGTAGAAACTGTGTTAACTCTGCACAGGCAATTGGTCATGCAAGGCAAGTGTGCGGGCCTCATCATCATTCTGAGTTTCCAGCATGAAATCTATCTTAATGATGCAGTCATTTCTCTCAGTCATGGATGCATGTCTGCAGTTAAACTCATCTTTTAGTAGACAGTGAAAGCTTTAGCAACAGAATCTTCTGATTTCTGTCATGACAGTGCCTTCGTTTGAAGTCTCCGTGAGGTGACACGGTAGCACAGTGGTTAGCACAGCTGCCTCACAGCTCCAGGGACCCGAGTTCAATTCCAGCCTCGAGTGACTCTCTGTGTAGAGTTTGCACTTTCTTCGCGTGTTGGTTTCCTCCGGATGCTCCGGTTCCCTCCCACAGTCCAGAGTGTGCAGGTTAGGTGGATTGCCCCTTAGTGTCCAGGGATGATCAGGTTAGGTGGGGTTACGAGTAGAGGGCGGGGGAGTGAACCTAGAGTGGTTGCTCTTTCAGGGGGTTGGTGCAGACTTGGTGAGTCGAATGATCTCGTTCTGCAATGTAGGGATTCTATGATTCTACAAATTCCCACACAGTATCTGTGGACCCAAATTTGCAACACTGCATGTTGGCAATAAATACTCCAATGTTTGATAATGAAGAGAACCCATCAGATATATTGGTGTTTCGCTCTGATCCCATTTGAGGCCTGCACATTTTCTTTCCACCCATCTGACATATCCACCTGGCAATGACGCATACTAATACCTTTGATTTGATTTATTATTGTCACATGTATGAGTATTCAGTGAAAAGGATTGTTTCTTGCATACTATGCACACAACGCATACCGTACATAAGGAAGGAAGGAGAGACTACAGAATGTAATGTTACAGTCATAACTAGGGTGTAGAGGAAAGATCAACTTAATACAAGGTAGGTCCATTCAAAAGTCTGAAGGCAGCAGGGAAGAAACTGTTCTTGAGTCGGTTGGTACGTGACCTCAAACTTTTGTATCTTTTCCCTGACGGAAGAAGGTGGAAGAGAGTTTGTCCGGGATGTGTGGGTCCTTAATTATGGTGGCTCTCTTTCTGAGGCATCGGGAATTATAGACAGAGTCAATGAATGGGAGGCTGGTTTGTGTGATGAACTGGGCTATATTCACGACCTTTAGTAGTTTCCCGCGGACTTGGGCGGAGCAGGAACCATACCAAGCTATGACACAACCAGAAAGAATGCTTTCTATGCTGCATCTGTAACAGTTGGTGAAAGTCATAGCTGACATTCCAAATTTCCTTCGTCTTCTGAGAAAGTAGAGTCATTGGTGGGCTTTCTTAACTATAGTGTCGGCATGGGTGGACCAGGACAGGCTGTTGGTAATCTGGGCACCTAAAAACTTGAAGCTCTCAACCCTTTGTACTTTATTCCCATTGATGTAGACAGGGGCATGTTCTCCTCTACGCTTCCTGAAGTTGATGACAATCTCCTTCGAAACTTATACATAACCTTCGACTGACCATCTGAGAGTTGGAACAGGGTGATGTTTTTCTAATTTACTCACATACAGACCAATCTCAGCACCTTGGTTGATATCCCAGCTGGCTCATCTTGCTCGTCCAACATTGCTTCCCCACCCCCACACACACAAAACCAGCAAACTCCCCCCCAAATCTACCACCGCTGCTAGTAATTCCCATTAAAATACAGATGAAGGTGACTTTTGTTGACCAAAAATCAGTCCGAACTGAGAAGATTGAATAAAACTTGGTTTATTACAACACACTAGTATTTATAATGTACATCAGTCCCCAATCGGTACCATCCCTGGCCGGCTTTATACAGAACTTAACCATGGATGATTTAGGGCTCCCTGCCCCCATAGCGGAGGAGCTCATACTTAGTGAGACTCAGGGGGAGACTGATTACTCCAACCCTCTAGGTCTCATACCGGTTATAAAATCCCTCCCCCCACCCCACCCCCGAAGGTCCGAAGATTCCTCCTATGACTGCGGAGTAGGAGAGCGTCGGATTCTCGTCACATCTGACTGTATTACTTGCACTCATGGTGCTGGGTCTGGCAGTGTATATCTGGATGTCGAGCACCGCTTCCGATTGGAACGACATGGTGGATGCACTGTTTGAGGCTCTGCACTGCGTGCCCCTGTCGGAGACCCCGATGCCTGTGTTTTCATGTCTGAATCTGCATTGAAGTGTTGGGCACTGTGGACTCGTGAAGCAGACATATGCCACCAACACTGAAGAGGGTTCAACACTATTTTATTAACTCTTATAAAATACTAGACATACTATAACTGTGGGTTTACACGATGTTAGTTTAACTAGAGACCTGTGCCTGTCCGAACCAGTTGAATCACTTAGCACGTGGTGTGAGTTTGTACTGTACTTGATGAGCTCTCGTGCGTCTGAGAGGCAGCATCCAGAAAATGAGCGGGAAAAGTGATGCCCTTTTCAACAGAGGAGTGCCGGATTTCGGAGGCGTGGAGGGTGCGTGAAAAGAATGCCACGGGTCTACCTGCCAGGTTAGAGTGGCGGCAAGGGCGACATCTGAAGCGTCGCTCTCTACTTGGAAAGGCAGTGTCTCGTCTACTGTTGCAGATGGAGGGACAACATCGTACAACAATAAATTATAGCGCTAACAATTATACTCAAAGCCGAGAGACTAGTATAATAGAGGCTTTATTGTTGTACGATGTTGTCCCTCCATCTGCAACAGTAGACTAAGGGTCTGAGCAGCTCTCATACATTTTTACATAAGCTCCCTGTGGGCGGAGCTAGCCGGCAGGGGCTTACCGGAGGAACCTGTATTACAGGTACAGGCATACATCCCCCTACTGCAGTACACATAACTACAGTGGTTATCTCACCACACCCTCTGTCTTTATAGTACGTGTGTTCTAAATGGTGATCGGCTGCGGTGTTTGTACATGTTGACTGGTCCTAGTGTATGTCCATCTGTGTGTGTCTGCACCATGATATATTGGTATTTATTATGACATGCATTTCCAACCTCTCTCATTTCGGCATCTTGACCCCCATGGGGCAAGGCTCTGACCTCTTCAGCCATCAGATTGGATTTGACACAAACTTTCCTTCCCTGAGGAACTTTACGAAGAATGGTGATCGGGGCCAAATGTGATCAAGATGCTTTTGCATGATGTGACCTTGTGCCTGCACTCGATAAGATAGCGGCCCTGTCTGGCGGACAATGTCCTGGAAATCCACTGGGTGCCGTCTGCAAAGTTTCTAACATAGACTGCGTCAGCTGGTACAAAGTGTCTGGGTGTTTTTCATCAAACGGGGCTGCGGCACATTCCCACCTATATCAGGGAAAACCATACCAGGACGAGTTTGAAGCCTCAGGCCCATCAGCAATTCAGCCGGAGCGACCCCGGCCGTGGCGCGTGGAGTCACTCAGTATCAGAACAAAAACTTGGCCAGCCTCGAGTCCATCGACCCCAGAGACTGTTTTTCCAGTCCACATTTGAACATTTGTATTGCCCTTTCCTTCAGCCCATTTGAAGCTTGGTGAAATGGAGCCATACGGATGTGCTACACCGTGTTAGCCTTCAAGAATCCTGAGAACTCTTCACTAGTGAAAGGTGTTGCATTGTTCAGCAACTAACGCCTCTGGGATGCCGTGTGTACAGAAGGACAAACAAAGCTTTTTGATGGTCGTCCTGGACGTGGTCGCCAACATCCTATGGACTTCCAACCACTTAGAGTGGGCATCTATCAGGAGTAGGAACATTGGTCTTGAAGTGGTTTGGCTAAGTCGGTGTGTAACCACGCCCACAGTTGCCTGGCAGTTCCCAAGTAAAAAAGGGTAAAGGTAGAGATTTTGGAAGCATCTGATGCTCCTGGCATATACCACACTGCTGGGCCATGTCTCTATGTCAACATCCAGGCCTAGCCACCAAACGTAGCTGTGGCAGTCGGTATTAGGGGTATTAAGGTACCCAGGTTGATGCTGTAAGTCCATTGGTGTGGGAGGTACCTGAGACAGCAAGATCATTGGTGAAGCCTGCCTCCTGGTTCCGCCCAGTAAGGCGGAGTATAAGAGCCTGTGTCTCCCCAGCTGCTGAATTCTGTACCTGCGCTGCTTGGGGAAACATCTAGTCCAATAAAGCCTTCAATTGTCATCCAATCTCGCTTCTGGAGTCATTGATCGAGCATCAATTTATTGGACTACATGTTTCCCCCAGCAGCGCAGGTACAGAATGCTCTCGACCGCGACAACAACCATGCTCATCAACATCCTGCCTGATCGACTCCGGGAGCACAGAGAGCTTCATACACCCCAACATGGTAAGGCGCTGTTCTCTTACCATCCACCCAGTTAACCAAAGAATCTCCCTGGCATCTGGGTCTCACTCTGTAGAGATCAAAGGGTTCTGCGTAGCGAACCTCACGGTCCAGGGAAGGGAATTAAAAAATTTCCGGCTCTACGTCCTTCCTCACCTCTGCGCTGCCACGCTCCTAGTGTTAGACTTCCAATGTAACCTCCAGAGTTTAACTTCTAAATTCGGCAGCCCTATACCCCCTCCCCCCCCCCCCCCCCCCTCACTGTCTGCAGCCTCGCGACCCTCAAGGTGGATCCGCCTTCCCTTTTTGCGAACCTCACCCCAGATTGCAAACCCGTCGCCACGAGGAGCAGACGGTACAGTGCCCCGGACCGGACCTTCATTAGGTCAGAAGTCCAGCGGTTACTGAAGGAAGGTATTATTGAGGCTAGCAACAGTCCCTGGAGAGCTCAAGTAGTGGTGGTAAAGACCGGGGAGAAGCACAGGATGGTCATCGATTATAGTCAGACCATCAACAGGTATACGCAGCTCGACGCGTACCCTTTCCCCCGCATATCTGACTTGGTCAATCAGATTGCACAATACAAGGTCTTTTCAACGGTGGATCTCAAGTCCGTCTACCACCAGTTCCCCATCCGCCCTAGCGACCGCAAATACACTGCATTCGAAGCAGATGGGCAGCTCTACCACTTCCTAAGGGTTCCCTTCGGTGTCACAAATGGAGTCTCGGTCTTCGAACGGGAGATGGGCCGAATGGTTGACCGGTACGGTTTGCGGGCCACGTTTCCGTAACTCGATGACGTCACCATCTGCGGCCACGACCAGAGGACCACGACACCAACCTCCGAAAATTCCTCCATACCGCAAAAATCCTTAATCTAACCTACAACAAGGACAAATGCGTGTTCAGCACCAACTGTCTAGCCATCCTCGGCTACGTAGTGCAAGATGGAGTTATAGGCCATGCGCCCCCTCATGGAGTTTCCCCTCCCCCACTGCTCCAAGGCCCTGAAACGCTGCCTGGGATTTTTCTCGTATTATGCCCAGTGGGTGGGTCCCTAACTATGCGGACAAGGCCCACCCACTAATTCAATCCATGGTTTTTCCCCTGTCGGCAGAGGCCCGCCAGGCCTTAAGCCGCATCAAAGCGGACATCGCAAAGGCCACGATGCACGCAATCGATGAATCCCTTCCCTTCCAAGTCGAGAGCGATGCATCCGACGTAGCTCTGGCGGCCACCCTCAACCAAGTGGGCAGACCCGAGGCCTTCTCACGCACCCTCCACACTTCAGAAATCTGCCATTCCTCCGTTGAAAAGGAAGCCCAGGCCATAGTAGGAGCTGTGCGGCACGGGAGGCATTACCTGGCCGGCAGGAGATTCACTCTCCTCACTAACCAACAGTCGGTTGCTTTCATGTTCGATAATGCACAGCGGGGCAAGATAAAGAACGATAAGCTCTTACGGTGGAGGACCAAGCTCTCCACCTACAACTATGAGATCCTGTATCATCCCGGGAAGCTAAACGAGCCTCCTGATGCCCTATCCCACGGCACATGTGCCAACGCACAAGTGGATCGACTCTGCACCCTCCACGACGACCTCTTCACCCGGGGTCACTCGATTCTTCCATTTCATCAAGACCCGCAACCTGCCCTACTCCATCGAGGAGGTCAGGACCGCCACCAGGAACTGCCAAATCTGCGCGGAGTGCAAGCCACACTTCTACAGGCCAGAGAGAGCACACCTGATAAAGGCTTCCCATCCTTTTGAACTCCTCAGCATGGACTTCGAAGGGCTCCTCCCGTCCACCGACTGCAACACGTATTTCCTGAACGTGATTGACGAGTACTCCCGGTTCCCATTCGCCATCCCCTGCCCCGACATGACTGCAGCCACCATCATAAAGGCTCTCCACAGTATCTTTACACTGTTCAGTTTCCCCACCTACATACACAGCGATAGGGGGTGTTCCTTTATGAGCGACGAACTGCGTCAATTCCTGCTCAGCAAGGGCATTGCCTCGAGCAGGACGACCAATTACAAGCCCCGGGGAAACGGACAGGTAGAGAGGGAGAACGGAACGGTCTGGAAGACCGTCCTACTGTCCCTATGGTCCAGGAATCTCCCAGTCTCCCTCTGGCAGGAAGTCCTTCCTGATGCTCTCCACTCCATCCGATCACTGCTGTGTACCATGACAAACCAAACACCTAATTAATGTCTCCTTGTCTTCCCTAGGAAGTCCTCCTCCGGGACCTCGCTCCCAACCTGGCTGGCAGTAACTGGACCTATCCTACTCCGCAAACACGTGTGGACGCACAAGTCGGACCCATTGGTCGAGAGGGTCCACCTCCTTCACGCTAACCCTCAATACGCCTACGTGGCGTACCCCGACGGCCGACAGGATACGGTCTCCCTACGGGATCTGGCGCCCGCTGGATCTCCACCCACACCGCCCCCCCCCCCCCCCCCCCACACCAACCCCACCCTCCCACCGGCTCACCCCACGGCCGCCCCCTTCCCAGGTGGATCATCTAGGGGTGATGAAGCTACCGAAGAAACCAAAGTCACGCTCACGGAGTCATGGATGCCCGAGCCGGTGCCTGCATCACCGCCGAAACTGCGACGATCGCAGAGGACGACCAGGGCCTCCATTTTGCTTCATTTTGACACATGAATGTAAATAAATACTGTAAATAGTTGCGACATGTAACGAGGCAAAACACTGTACTAATGTATGCCAGGTACCACCATAGCCTCAACCTCTACCACTGTATAACGCGAGACTACCACCCCCGCTGGACTTTTTTTAAACTGGGGGTGAATGTGGTAGTCAGTATTAGGGGTATTACGGTACCCAGGTTGATGCTGTAAGACCATTGTGTGGGAGGTACCTGAGACAGCAAGATCCTTGATGAAGCCTGCCTGCTGGTTCCGCCCAGTAAGGCGGAGTATAAGAGCCTCTGTCTCCCCAGCTGCTGCATTCTGTACCTGCGCTGCTGGGGGAAGCATCTCGTCCAATAAAGCCTTCAATTGTTGTCCAATCTCGCTTCTGGAGTCATTGATTTAACATCAGTAGCTACATTGTAGCATTTTTATTTTTGACACCCCTGGGTGTCCATTATGCAGATCCCTCAAGATCAGGTCCTGGCTCTTTTCCGGGATAATGACGCAAGTACCCCACAGCAGGATGCCGTCTTCCACGCTAAACTGAGACATATTTGTCGAGAATGCCTGCAACTCACCTGGAAACTACCTATGTTGACCCCCATATGTCCAACATTCAAAAGAATTGGGTCCATCTGAATCCAAACACGAATTTGGGATGCATAACAGGCAATGAATTCATAAAGTTGAGCATGGCCACTATCTCGTCTGTCTGGGAGAAGGAGGGCTCGCAGCAAGGGCAGTTGGCTCACTGCACCCGCATTTGCAATCTGAGTGCTGGGACGATGCTCAAATGAGTACTTGTAGGTGGTCAGCAGGAGGGCTCAGCACTGGATCCTGGCAGAGGAGATGGGCGGAATTGTCCTGTCTTCTTTAAAAAGACCGAACGGTTGCTTGTGGTCTGTGATGATTGTGAAACACGAACTGTACACATATTGATGGAATTTCTTCACAACGAAGGCAACTGCCAGACCGTCTTTCTTGATGTGTGCATAACTGCACCTGGCTGTGGCCAGTGTTAGGGAGGCGAAAATGATCAGCTTCTCTCTGTAATTTTCCATTTGGTGTGATAAAACGGCGCCAATGTCATATGGAGACGTGTTACATGTGACAATTAGTAGTTTGGCAAATCATAATATTTTAACAAGTTGGAAGAAGTGAATTCTTTGTTTACTTACCTTCCTCCTGTTGTTTCCTCCACACGCACTCCTGAGGCGGGATTCTCTCGAATTGGCGCGATGGCCCGACACCGGCGTAAAAAATGGCACAAACTACTCCTGCGTTGGGCTGACTAGAAGTTGCGGAATTCTCCGCCATTCCGGGGGCTAGGCCGGCGCCGGAGGGATTGGCACCGTGTCAGCCGGCGCCGAAGGAACTGCGCGAGTTAGCGCATGTGCAGAACCGCCGGCGTGGTACAGCGCATGCGCAGACCAGCTGGCGGATTCTGGTGCATGCGCCGGGGGGTGTCTTCTCCACGCCGGCCATGGCAGAGCTCTACAAGGGCCAGCGTGGAAGGAATTGCCCCCATGACACAGGCCCGCCTGCGGATCGTTGAGCCCTGATCGCGGGCCAGGCCACGGTGGGGACCACCTCCCCCCGGGTCGGATCCACCCACCCCCCGAGGACCGCACCAGCCAACTTACCTGCCAGGTCCTGCCATGTGGGACCATGTCCAATCCATGTCGGCGGGATTGGCCATTGGGGCCCGGAGAATTGCCGGGTGGCCACTGCCAACGGCCCCCGACCAGCGTGGCGTGATCCCCGCCCCGGCCTGAAAACCGGCTCTGGAGAATACGGCAGTCGGCGTTGGAGCAGCGGGGTGGGATTCACGCCACCCCCCGGGATTCTCCGACCCGGCGGGGGGGTCGGAGAATCCCGCCCCTAGTTCTTTTTTAAAAGGAGATGCAGGGGAGCCAACATTGTCACAAGGCTGGAGATGAACTTGCTATAATTGTTCGCCAAACCCTGAAAAGACTGTACTTCCATGATGTTTGTAGAGGTAGGAGCCTGCTGAATGTCTCACACCTTCTCTGCGACTGGGTGTAAGTCCACACGGTCCACCCGGTAGCCCAGGTACACTACTCTTGAGTAAAAAACACTTTGCTTTCTGCAGGCGAATGCCCCTACCGAGAACCGACGGAGCACTTTGTCCAAGTTATTTAGATGCTCCTGTTTGATCGCCACCATGACCGACATGCCATCCAGAAATACAGCTACTCGCATAGAATGTCTTCCATCACCTTCTAGAATGTGGCACAGGCCGACGGCACTCCAAAGAGTAGACTGGTTTATTCATACAGACCTCTATGTGTGTTTACAGTGATGTATTTTGGGGAGGCAGGATCCAATTCTAACTGCAAATACGCATGGCTCATATTAAGCTTTGTAAATAAGTGTTGACCGGCCAGTTTTGCACACAGGTCCTCCATACAGGGCATTGGGAAACAATCCAAATGGAAAGCTCTGTTAATCAGTAACTTTTAGTCCTAACACAATCTGACCGTATTTTCTGGTTTGAACACTGAGACCATCTGCGCTTGCCACAAAGTCAAAGGTCCTGAAATTCCTTGGACCTCTAGCCATTGCACCACCATAACCTAATTGCAAGTGTGGTAGAAATACTGTTTACATACAACAATTTAAGCACAGAATATAACTGGTCACTAGATCTAACAATTATTAATACCCCACACCCTGAATGCCACCTCGCAGTAGCAAGGATTTACTATTACTGGTTTCATCAGGACCCAGCCTTTGGAGCAGCCTGGTAAATCCACTTCTCTCTCTAGATTTTGGGGATGTGAAATTGTGGTTTCTGAATCTTCTTACATGGTGACAAGGGATGAATGGAGTATCCTGGGGAGTGCTGTGTTAAAACATTTGGGAGTAATCCTAGCCTGTCCACAGGAGAGCATCTGGTTTTGTACAAGAGGTAGTGAATTGATCAAAGTATTGGATGCTCACTCAGTGTTCACAATTAACAGGGTTAGCCAGTACCATCCCCGAGTCCTAGCTCACCCAGACTGACAAGTCATGTTCCTGATACAACAGGTTTTCTCAGCGTCCAGGGAGACGATCACCTCTGATGTCTTCTCCCCAGATGGGTCATTACTATGTTCAGTAGGCATCTGATGTTCGCCGTTAATTGTCATCCCTTAACAAACCCGGTCTGATCTTCCACAAGCACAAATGGCAGGCAGCTCTCCAGAGCTTTCGCTAAGATTTTCGCATCAGTGTTTAAGAGAGAGATCAATCTGAATGATCCACACTCTGCGGTCCTTGTTTTTCGAGAGGATCAGTGAGACCAAGGCCTGTGCCAGAGTGAGCGGCAGGGCTCCCTTAGACAGTGTGTTGCTGACTATCTCCTGCAGGTGCAGGGCAAGCGCTGCTGAGCATTTTTTGTAAAAGTTTGCTGGGAACCTATCCGGTCCCAGCGCTTTCCCTGATTGCATGGAGTTGATGCACTCCACGCTTTCGCCCAGCCCGAGCGGTGCTTCCAAGGCCTATTTCTTGTCCTTCCCCACCACCAGCATGTCCAACCTATCAAAAAACTGGGCCATCCCTGAAGCCCCATCCGGGGGCTCGGAGGTGTACAGCCCTCGGTAAAAGTTGGTAAAGGCCTTATTGACCTTGTTTGAGTCTGCTACCATCCTACCGTTACTATCCCTGATCTGAACTATCCCTTTTGCCACAGCCTGTTTCTTTAGCTGGTGCACCAGCATGCGGCTGGTTTAGCCTCCATGTTCGTAGAAGGTCCCCCGTACCTGGCAGAGTAGGTGGACTGCCTTCCGTGTGGAGAGCAGGTCAAATTCCATTTACAGCTTTTTCCTTTCCGCCAGCAGTTCCACGGTTGGTGCAGTGGAATACCGCCGATCCAGCTCCAGTATGGAGTCAATCAGCCCCTGCTTGGCTTCACTTTATTTGCCTACCACAAACAAGTCTATCCGTGAGTAGGCCATATGCACATGGGAGAAGAAGGAAAATTCTTTTCCCTCCAGGTGGTGGAACCTCCACGGTTCTAACACCCCCCCCTCCCCGCTCACCTGTCCAATAAAGGTGTGCAATTCACGTGCCATGCCTGCCTTTTTACCTGTCCTGTGGATGGCTCTGTCTAACATGGGGGTCTTGTACACAGTTAAAGTCGCTCCCCATGATTAGTTGGTGGGTATCCAAGTGTGGGATTTCGGCCATCGTTTTTGACTAATTCTGTGTCATCCCAGTTCGTATAGTTTTGGGTCTTGATCATCCCAGGGGATAGATATTTAACGTAACTGCTGGGGCCCTTCCAGGGTCCTGCTAACTATAACGGAACCGCACCCCCCCCCCCCCCCCCCCCCCCCCCACACTCCTCCCCTCCCTGGTCCATCACTGTACTCATCACCGTGAATGAAATTGTCCTGGTGTCAAAACATGAGTGAAATATTTGTCCCACCCAGCCCTTCCTTACCCGTTGTAGTTCTAGGGTGTGTTTCCTGTAGGAAGGCTACATCCAACCTCAGACTCTTAAGATGGGCGACAATTCTGGATCTCTTCACCGGCCCATTGATGCCCCTCAGGTTCCATGCAACAAAGCAAATGGGGGGTTCTGCCCACCCCCCTCTCCCTTGTGGGGTTAACCATACTCACCTTCTGGGCCCGGCTCTGTCCGTTCAGACCTGCCCTTGCCTCCGGGCCATTCAAAATGGCCACCAACTGTTTCCCCTCTCTCACCACCTCCACATGTAACCTATTGCAACCGAAGCTCTACCCCTCTCTCCCGTTTCTCCCCTTCTTTCCCTTGCTCTTGTGTTTGTCCCTCCTATTCCCCACCCCTCAGGTCTTCCCCCCACCCCCCTGTACCTCTGACCCCCTTCATTTGCCCTTTGTTTTCCCTGAATTTCCAGCTTTCTCCTTCCTCCTGCCAGATGCTCCCTCCCTCCCAGGAGGCACGCCACGGCCTCCTATTTCACTTTGCTTTCTCTTTAATCGCTAGTGTAGTTGCTTCTTCGTCAATCCAGTTCCTCTATTTAACCCTCCTCTACCTTGGCCCTCCCCACCTCTGCCCTCTCTGCATCTCTGCCCGCATTCGTTGATCTGCAGGGGTTAGACTGGTGGAGGGAGGGGTGGGGGATAATTTTGGTGCCCTTTGATGGAGTTGAAAGGTTTTTCCCGCTGTTCTCATACGGGAGCCACCTTGCTCAGCTCATGGCCGCCACTGGAACTGGAACATCCCAACTTCTGACCTTATGATGGAGAGAAGGTCATTGATGAAGCAGTTAAAGATGTTTGGACCTAGGGCACCACCCTGAAGATCTCCTGCAGTGATGTCCAGGGGCGGAGATGATTGACATCCAACATCCACAACCATCTTCTTTGTTGCCAGGTTTTCCTCCAATTAGTGGAGAGTTTTCCCCCAATTCCCATAGACTTGAGTTTTGCCAGTGCTCCTTGGTGCCATAATCAATCTTACACTATGGGTAAAATTCCATATCAGAATTTAAAATTCATGAAGATATCTTTGAGGTACACTTTAAAAAGATTGGAAATGCCTATCTTTTTGATCGCTTTCGGTCGTGTGGATTCCCATTCATCCTTTCTGTGTAATTGCTCATCATTTTTTATC
The DNA here is from genome assembly GCF_902713615.1 of Scyliorhinus canicula. NCBI lineage: Eukaryota > Metazoa > Chordata > Chondrichthyes > Carcharhiniformes > Scyliorhinidae > Scyliorhinus > Scyliorhinus canicula. The sequence continues at coordinate 103,889,205 of NC_052150.1, forward strand.
TTTAGCAAATAACAGGTGTTGGGGCTATTTTTTCTTATCTTTAAAACATAAGATAATCAAAATGAAGGCCGATCGAGTAACGCAATTTCAATTACAGAACATAATCAAAGAGGCAACAACTGCTCCCCAAGGGCAGTAAATATAATGAGATATCACACAGTGAATTACACCAACAGTCTCCAGTGGAATTTCACTCCACCTAGCGCTGTGCCTTCACACATAAAAGGCACCACAGACAAACTTTTATTCTCTACCCCAAGATCTCTGCCCTGTCCTACAAACACAGAAAAACCTGTTGTTCCATAGACTATGCAACGAGTAGATCAATTCAAGATAATACATCTGACTTCATCCTGAAATTACCATTTCTCATAATCCAGTTGAGACAAATACGGTGGCCCCAAATATACACCAGTGCATAGATTTCTTTTAAAGGGTTGTCCTGAGAGCATTATTGATATTACAGGATTGTTATCCCACATAATTCTGCTATGTGTTTGTCCGGTCTTCTACACAGGAGTACTAGACTCCTTCCCAATGCATGCTGACCACCTTTGTTTTTACTATTTTGTCCAAATTAGGATAAAGTGCGATTGGCAGGACACTTGCACTTGATTATGTTCCCGTATCTTTGCACTTCTGTTCTTCTTGGTGGTAAAAGTCTCAGGGAAGCGAGGTACTGTTAAAGTGAACTTTTTGAGTTGCTGCAGTATATCCTGAGATCAGGCATTCCCAGACCCTTTGTTTCTGAGGCACCACTCCAACAAGACAATGCCAGCAATATGTAGGTTGTGGAGAGCCCTAGCAAAGACATTCTGCCTACCACACAATTGAGCAATGTTGTATATGATTTTCAAGTGCCAGTGTGAGGACAATGGCTGGGATTCTCCCCTACCCGGCAGGGCGGGGGACCCGGTGGGACGGATTGGCGTAAACCACTCCGGCGTCGGGCCTCCCCAAAGGTGCGGAATTCTCCTCACCTTTAGGGGCTAGGCCCGCGGCTGAGTGGCTCCCGCTCCGCCGGCCAGCGCGAAAGGCCTTTGGCGCCCCGCCAGCCGGGGCCGAAAGGCCTTCGCCAGCCGGCGGAAGTCCGCACATGCGCCGGTGCGTCAGAGGCTGCTGCGTCATACCGGCGCATGTGCAGGGGAGGGGGTCTCTTCCGCCCCCGCCATGGTGAAGGCCATGGCGGTGCAAAAGAAAAAGAGTGCCCCCATGGCACAGGCCCGCCCGCCGATCGGTGGGCCCCGATCGCAGGCCAGGCCACCTTGGGGGCACCCCCCGGTCCAGATTGCCCCACCACCCCCCCCCCCCAGGATCCCAGCACCCGCCCGCGACGCCTATCCCGCCGGCACCAGACGTGCTTTGATTCCCGCCGGCGGGAAAGGCCTGTTAGCGGCGGGACTTCGGCCCATCGTGGGCCGGAGAATCGCCGCGGGGGGCCCGCCGACCGGCGCAGCGCAATTCCTGCCCCCGCCGATTCCCTGGGGGTCGGAGAATTCCGTCCAATGTCCCAGTGATTGGCTGATTGGATCAAATTAAATGTTCCTCTGGCTGTTTAGAATAGGCAGGGAGCAGACTATATTCAAGCAGTCCATGCTTGCAAAACATAAAAGCAAAATGTCTGCTGTAGATGTTGTTCTGCAAGTGGGCAGCCACTCACTGAACAAACCCTGAATGCGCCAATATTTACACGAACAAGAAATTCAGTCAAGCTCATAACGTGGCTCATTTACGCTTGCTAGAAATTACATACAGTCGTACACAGGGACCCATTCTCTGCAAACGAAAGGAATTTGCTCACGCTTCTCACATTTTTTGAATTACCCAGAAGCATGGGGAACCTACAGGTTTCTCATTACTTTCTCCATCACAGTGCCTCAGCCAGTCAGAGTCAACTTGTCAACCAATCAACATTCCTTCTCTGCTTTGGAATAAATTCTTGTGATCGTTAAAAATTTGGCTTTTGTCCTGATGAGTGCAAGACAAAAAGCTTTGGCAACATGTCTCTCTTTTCTACAGTATTTCTTGTTATTACTTTGCTTACTTAATGTGAAACTGTTACCAAAACTGACGGGCTCCTGTGATGTGATAACCAGGCAGCAAATTTGCACAAAGCACGATCGCACACAAAACATGAGATGGATCATATAACATATAGAATGTGCACCTAAACTCCAGGTTCACTTCCAGGACTTGGACCCAAGGTCTCATGCTTCTCGTGGTGCTGGCAGCTTGTGGTTTGATCAGCCACCCATGCCATGCTCAGCTCTGGAAACAGCTGTGATGGAAAAACAGCAGTGAGCTGCATAAAGAGGAAAAGGTGAAGTTAACCTATTATTCAATAACACTCTTTGACCTTTTCTCAACCCATTAATGGATATCAAACCCAACTGACCTATTGCTACACTTATCTGAATTAAACATGGCAAGCAGGACAGCACAGACTCGTGGCTTGCCAGGTAAAGAACCTGCTGTCAACTGTGACTAATCGGCCTGCTTGAGGACAGAATGCAAGGTCTCCTCTCCTCCAACAGCAACAGAGGGGACGACGATACCTTATGTTTTGCTCCTTATTGTCATCTTCTGCTTCTCCGTAGGTTGCAAGGGTGCAATTTCATGCCCCATGTGAATGCCTGGAATAGCACAGTGGAAGTATAATCACATAATATGATTTTTACAAAGATTTCTTTCTTTAAAGACACTGATTTGGCAGGACCTTGAAACTTCACGTGATGCGAGCCCCTATTGTAGATCACAGAATTTGCAGTCACAATTCACTGGTGAGGTAGAGGATGGCAGCAGAGGCTGCAATGAAGCAGATTGTTCTGTCCTGGATATTATTGAACTTCTTGAATGTTGTTGCAGGTGCATCAACAATCACACTTCCAGCTTGAACGCTGTAGATAGTGAGAAACTTTGAGGGATCAAGATGAAGAGTTATGCACTCTCTCCAGCCTTTGCGACATCCTTGTAAATATATTGTTGATTGGAGTGGTCCAGGTAATATTTTGCCCAAAGGAGGCTCTTTGAATATTTATGTAGCTCTGCAATGGTGGTGCTATTGAAAATCAGTGGGGTGATTGCTTCATTATTATTGGGTGGCGAATGTGGACAAAGTGCGGCGGTGGTGGGAAGGAGAAAGGGTAGAGTGGGTTAGGATGGAGGAGGGGTCTAGTTTGAGGGCTATGGTGACGGCAGCATTGCCAACGGCTCCGAGTAGTTATTCAGGGAGCCCAGTGGTGCAGTCCACGGTGAAGATATGGAATCAGCTGAGGAGGCACTTTAGGGTGGAAGGGATGTTGGTGCTAACGCACTGTGCGAGAATCATGGGTTTGAGCCAGGAGGGATGGATAGTGTATACAGGAGGTGGAGGGAAGTGGGGCTGGTCAAGGTGAAGGATCTGTATTTGGAGGAAGGGTTTGCCAGTCTGGAGGAGCTAAAGAAGAGGGTAGAGCTGCCGAGGGGTAGCGAGTTCAGGTATCTACAGGTAAGGGACTTTGCACGAAAGGTGTGGAGGGGGTTCCCAATATTGCCAGGATAGACGCTGCTGGATTGACTGCTGCTTCCGGATGTGGAAGGGGAGGGACGAATTGGGGATATATATAAGTGGCTGGGGAGCAGGGAGACGAACGGGTGGTGAAGATCAAGGAGAAATGGGAAGCGGAGTTGGGAATGGAGATCAATTGGGGAGTATGGAGTAAGGCACTGCGAAGGGTAAACGGAACCTCCTCTTGTGCAAGGATGAGCCTGATACAGTTTAAGGTGGTGCAGAGGGTGCATATGACTCGGGCGAGAATGAGTGGGTTCTTTCAGGGGGTAGCAGATGATTGTGAGAGGTGTGGGCGAGGGCCAGTGAATCATGGGCACATGTTTTGGGGTTGTGAAAAATTGGGAAGATTCTGGGCGGGAGTGTTCGCGGTCTTAGCCAGAATAGTGGAGGAGGGGGTGGATCCTTTGGAGGCGATATTTGGGGTTTCAGAGAAACCGGAGCTCATGGAGAGGAAGAAGGCCAATGTCTTGGCCTTCGCCTCTCTGAATGCATGGCGACGAATTTTCTATAAATTTTCGACTTCTACAGATGTACAATAGAGAGCATTCTATCCAGCTGCATCATAGCTTGGTATGGCAACTGCTCGGCCCAAGATCGCAAGAAACTGCAGTGTGGTGAACTCAGCCCAACATATCACACAAGCTTGCCACCCCCACATTGATTCTGTATACACCTCCCGCTGCCTCAGGAAGGCAGACAGCATTATCAGAGACCCCTCCCACCCAGGCATTGCCTTCTTCCAGACCCTTCCATCAGGCAGAATGTACAGAAGTCTGAGGACTTGCACATCCAGACATAGGAACAGCTTCTTCCCCACAGCTACAAGGCTCCTCAACGACTCCCCCATGGACTAATCTGTTCCCTGTAAGAACAGTATTCACAATGCCCTAGGCTGCTCTTGCTCATGTATTTGCTTTGTTTGGCCCCTTATTCCACACTGTAACCAATCACTGTTTTTTGATGTACCATTTGTCAATGTTCTCTGATGATTATTCTTTTTTCTACTATGTACGTACTATGTACGTTCCCTCAGTTGCAGAAAAATACTTTTCACTGTACTTCGGTACATGTGACAATAAATCAAATCAATTAATCAATCAATCAATTACTTAAAACAGTCGGCTTGATTGCTTCCCCTTCCACAAACATGCAAACCCTCCACCACTGATGAACAGCGGCAGCCGTGTGTACCATCTACAAGATACACTGCAGTAACTTACCAAGGTTCCTTAAACAGCACCTTCCAAACCCACAACCACTGCCATCTCGAAGGACAAGAGCAGCAGATACCTGGGAACCCCACCACCTGGAGGTTCCCTTCCAAGTCACTCACCAGCCTGACTTGGAAATATATCGCCGTTCCTTCACTGTCACTGGGACAAAATCCTGGACAAAATCCTGGAACTCCCTCCCTAACAGCACGGTAGATGTACCTACATCCCAAGCACTGCAGCGGTTCAAGAAGGCAACTCACCACCACCTTCTGAAGGGCAACTAGAATTGGGCAATAAATGCTGGCCTAGCCAGTGATGCCTGCATCCCATAAATGAATTTAAAAAAAGCTCAGAACCTTACGACAGTGACTACACTTCAAAACATACTTAATTGGTTTTAAAGCACTCTGAGGTGTCTTAAGGTTATGAAAGGCATTATATAAATCTAAGTCTTTCTTTTACAGAGAAGAAAGAGAGATAGCAATTCACTTTTTGAAGTACTCTGTTTAACACTCAGCTGCCCTACCTTTTCTTTCATAATCACTAATAATTTTTCCCTTCCTCTTTATTTTCTCTGAATGGTCAAATTCATAACCTGTATAAGCTATATGATAAATTTTAAATTATTTGGCCAATAAGTATGAAATGTTATGAGAATTAGTAAATAGAAGCCATGTTTTATTATTTCACCAGTGACCACTATTGATTTTCAATATGCTTTTTACCTTTTTCTAGTATTTTAATAAGGGCAATCAATGCTTTTGGTTGAATGAACAAAGTGCATTAAATTATGTCATGTTACTTTCATTCGTTTCCATAGCACTTGCCCCACCTCACACAAATATTGAATCTACTCCTGTAGCAGATGTATTGGGGTGAGTTAAGTTTGTTTATTTAATCACTGGTTACACACAGAGGTCAGACTGTATCAGGGCCAGGGTACAATAGCCATATGCAGTGCCAGCTGTTTACTGAAGTGAAATATTCACAGAGTTTGATCGAGGAAGTTATCAGCGTAATCTCATTAACATTCAGATAGTCCTCAAAAGCCCTTTACAGAGTGATTGCTTACTTGTGCAGAGAAGTGGGAATTTCTGGTTGAGTTCAGATTCTGAAAGTGGCTAATTACAAAATCTTTATTGCAATTTTCCATCCAGCTCTAAAAACTGAAAGGGATGTTTACTCAATGAGACAAATCGGCGAGTCAAATTATCATTATATCAGCAATCTCGCCTCCCACCACAAATTGCTGAATGAAAATCACAAATCATTTTCACTTTTCTCCACCTCATCATTGATGTGATAAAGAACAAACACACATTTTCATAAAGCATTTTACCTCAATAGAAGATAGAAAATACAGCAGAAAAGCAAGGCATGCAGTGCAACTAGTTCATGCTGACATAAAACAATCCAAATTACTTCACAGTAAATTAATTGCTGTTGAAACAGATATAAATATGGAAGCTAATTTATACAGTTAGCCGGAAGAGGGTGAATTTGCTGCCAAAATGACAGCAAAGGAACTGTAGTGGGAATTATCCTTTCATTTGTACACTCCATTGGATGGAATCAGGCCATTTGGTCCAACTGATCTTTTTGGATTATGAGCCTTGCGCCATTTTAATTACTCCTTTGCACCATTCCCTATATCCTTCTATTTATTTAAGGATCAAGGGGCTCTGAACAAGGATCAAACTTACAACTACAGTAATTCCTGAGCTTGTACTGATAAATAAGGGGTGCACATTGACCTACTGTGTCACTAAAGTCATGCACAGCATGGGAATAAGGTGAGTAGGAGATTAGGAAAAATGTTGTTGACGTGCAAATCAGTTAATTAATCTCCAATTTCAAAGTGCACCTTTATACATTTGTTTGATGGATATCAAGCACACATTATGCAGACCTTCCGTACTTAATAACAGCATAGGCGGAATTCGCCATCCAGCGACTCGGGGATCGCGAAACACGATCGGATGGAGAATCACGTGTCAGCCGAAAATCCAAAGCGGAATACCATGCTCGGTGCCTTGAGCACAGTGTGAATGTGATCCATGATGCACACCAGCGTGGGCATGGAAAGTTTATGGAAACGGCCATTAGCATACCATTAACGGGACCATGACGCTCTGTCTCCGCCAGGCGACGGCACAGTTCAGTTGTGGTCTTTAAAATCAGGGAACAGGCAGGAAATCTAATGTATGGGTAGTTAGGGTATAGAGCTGGGTATGTTATTGTGGGTTTTTTGCGTATGTCGGATCTCTTTGTTGTTAAAAATGTTAAAACTACAAATGCCTCAATAAAATATTTTCTAAAAAAATAAAATAATATCAGGGAATAGGCATGTTGCTGCTGAGGGTGAGAGAGGGGGTAAGAAATGTTTCCAAAGGTGTAACCATGGGCTGCCAGTTGTGCCCGTGCCTGGGGGTGCATTTGCCAAGGGTAGTAGCAGAAGGTGACCAGGGGATGCACCATGGGGTTGGGGTGCCCCCCCCGGACAGGTGTGTCCAGGCACAGTCTGCCATTGCTGCAGCGTGAAAGGCAGCCGTATAGCAGCGCACCTCACTGACCACCTGTAATTGCACTGTGTGTGCCTCCGCCCAAGGCCTGCCTGCCCACTGCACCCATGCCCGCATCCATTCTTCTGCCAGACAAGTAGGCACAGCTGGTGCACCGCACAAAGGACCCACAGCTCACCGCAGCAACAGTCCCAACATGTGCCCACTTCCATGGACGATCCCCACCCATGGGCCCTGCCCAGGGGTGCCAGTCGGTGGTCACTGCGCCCAATGCAACACCACCCCTTCCCTACCCCCAGTCGCTCCGTCACCAGATGGCAGCCATTGTACTCCGGCCATCAAAGTCAGGTATCAGGGTCACAGCCCCCCCCCCCCCCCCCCCGGTGCCATGCACCGACGGGGCCAGGGGTGCAGTGCGGAGATCAAAGTATGGATTGACAGCGCCTGTCGTTCGAGGACTTGTCGCCGAAAGCTGTGGCTGACCAGGGAGACCATACGGCATTTCTGTTGCATCATGGTGCACCCAGACTTGCGGGGTATGGAGGAGGAAACCTGCTTCCAATGGCTTTCAAAGTGATGGTCACCTGAACCTTTATGCCACGGGGTCCTTCCAGGTTGCGAGTAGGGACCTTTCTGGGATCTCCCAGACCTCTGTGCACTGATGCCTCCACACTGTTATGGAAGCTTGTATGGATGGCAACGCAATACATAAACAATAGCACAGTGGTTAGCACTATCGCTTCACAGCTCCAGGGTCCCAGGTTCGATTCCCAGCTTGGGTCACTGTCTGTGCGGAGTCTGCATGGTCCAGGTGAGATCTAGGTGTACAGGTCACTGAAAGAGGCAACACAGGTGGAGAAGGCAGTCAAGAAGGCATACAGCATGCTTGTCTTCATTGGCCGGGGCATTGAGTATAAAAATTGGCAAGTCATGTTGCAGCAGTATAGAACCTTAGTTAGGCCACACTTGGAGTATAGTGTTCAATTCTGGTCGCCACACTACCAGAAGAGATTTACCAGGATGTTGCCTGGTATGGAGGGCATTAGCTATGATGAGAGGTTGAATAAACTGAGTTTGTTCCCACTGGAACAACGGAGGTTGAGGGGCGACCTGATGGAGGTCTACAAAATTATGAGGGGCATAGACAGAGAGTAAGAGACTTTTTACCAGCGTAGAGGGGTCAATTACTCGGGGGGCATAGGTTTAAGGTATGAGTAACAAAGTTTAGACGAGATGTACGAGGTAAGTTTTTTACACAGAGGGTAGTGCGTGCCTGGAACTCGCTGCCGGAGGAGGTGGTGGAAGCAGGGACGATAGTGATGTTTAAGGGGCATCTTGACAAATACATGAATAGGATGGGAATAGAGGGATATGGATCCCACAAATGTAAAAGATTTTAGTTTAGACGGGCAGCATGGTCGGCATAGGGCTTGGAGGGTTGAAGGGCCTGTTCCTGTGCTGTACTTTTCTGTGACCTTTGTTCTCCTCATGTCAGCATGGGTTTCCTCCCGGTGCTCCGGTTTCCTCCCACAGTCCAAAGATGTGAATGTTAGGCGGATTGGCCCTGCTAAATTGCCCTTAGTGTCCAAAAGGGTTAGGTGGGGTTGCTGGGTTGCGGGGATGGTGTGAAGGTGAGGGCTTAAGTAGGGCGCTCTTTCCAAGGTCCGGTGCAGACTCGATGGGCCAAATGGCCTCCTTCTGCACTGTAAATTCAATGATTTCATGATGATTGTATGATTCTGGATTTGGATCGAGCCCATGGTAGAGCTTTCCACCGACAAGTCGGGTGATCCCTGCATGCTGACCATTGCATCTCACAGTCTCATCGAACCCCTGGGGTGGCAGAGGTGGGGTGGGCTGGGGCAGTGTGCAGTGATGGGTCACTCACAACCCCAAAACATGGCATCCCTACATATCTGGCCCTGTCCCCTGCTGCCTCCAAGAGCAAAGTTGGGCTGGCCCCCGACTGCTCTGGGTCTCTGACCCGTGCCAACCTCCAATGCCCGTGCCACACACCTTCGGCCTCTCACCCGGCACACCCTCGGCTCCCAGCCTAGCCCATCCCACACATGTCTGACAGAGCACCGAGGCAGCTCAGAACATTGGTGAGCAGGTGTTTATTTGTGTTTTATACAAGCAGTATACCCTAACCCCCATTGCTAACCTAGGTGCTTCACCTCTGCCAACTGGACTGGTGTCTAATTTACGTGCCCTAAAACTTTGTATAGGCCTCTCTCTATGCGGCACATCAGGAGCTTGTGTGGCCTGCTGTGAATCCCTCCCTGTGACCTGGGTCCTCTTTGGCGACTGTCCTCTGGAGCGACTGGGTCCAAATGGGTCCAGCAGTCTTCCAGGTGTCACAGGTGGCATGTTGCCATCCTGTAGTGCTCACTCCCCATTAGATGCCCCAGGGGCAGATGAGGGGTTTCAGAGGTGCTGCGGTGTTCCTGCACCTCCCCTGCGGGAGTCACCGGCACAGGCTGCATTCCCTCCTCCTGCCTCGGGGTACCCAATGACTCTGGGCTACTCCATGGGAAGGGGCTACTATCACCTGCTGCTGCCAGTCCTGGAGATCCACTCTCTTCTCGACCAGCGTCTCCATGCTCATGACCATGGAGCACATAGGAGAGGTCACAATGAGCAGAACGGCACAAATCAACTTGCAGGGAGGACAGGCACGAGGCATAAAAAGGGGGAGAGAGAGGGAGCAAGAAACAAGGGTAGAATAGAATAGTTACAGCACCAGAGAGTCGGGGGAAGAACAAAGATAGAAACAGAGAAAGTGATAGAGGAGGCGATCTAACCAAATTCCTTCTAAGTGTGATAGTGAGCGGATAACACTGGGAGTTTCCCGACAGCCAACGTGGTAAGGCCAGCATCGGTATCTACTGTTAGTTAGCTCGCTTAATGTAGGCCCATGGGCTTCACTCAACAAATGATAGTCCCACCGGCTAATTCACTGGGACCCCGCTCGGCAGCAGTGGAGCAGAATTTAAACCAGCCCCACAGAGCAAACCCCAGACAGCACACAGCCATGCCACCATATAGACCAGCTCCATGAACTGGGTTTGCCAACATGGCCAGACATGGTGGAAGCAAGACAGGACACCACGTTCCCCTGAGGGGATCGGAAGGTCAGCCACAGGGCAACCAGTGCCGCCTGGGAGGCAGTGGCAGGGGGCAACAGCTCGGGAAATATGACAAGGAAGACGTCATCCAGTGCTGCAAGAAGCTCAACTACCTCCGTCAGGCCGCATGGGTGAGTTGGCACCAGTCCCCAGCACCAGTCCCACCTGCTAACCCGGGGGCCCCAGCCCAATGGCCCACTGCATGCCCCTCCCCCCATCGCACAACACCGCCACATGTCCCAGCACACCCTGTCATCCACCAGCAGAACCTACTCATGACCAGCATTGATGCTCACACCTTTCCCCTGCCATGCCCCACTGCTCTCCTCCGCGATGCATGAAACGTGCAACTTACAATGTCCTCTCTCTGTCCCCGCAGGAGAAGTTAGCCCACAACAAATTGTAGAGGCCCCAGACAGACAGCGGGGTGCCGAACATCAGGGTCCTCAGCCACTACACGGAATGGGTCCTGCAGGTTGCGGGGGTGGCCGAGAACACCTTGGGGGGAGATCGGAGGATGCGACCATCATCGTGTCACGGCGGTCATCCCCACTGTCCACTAGCGCAGAGATATGCACCTCAGTGGGCGAAAGTAGTGGACAGGCTTCTGGGGCACAATGTGCTGGACCCCAGCATCCAGCTGGATCCCATCAGATGTCGAGCGTCTGGACCAGCCTATCCAAGAGGTAATGGAATCGATAGGGTGCTACCGTGAGATTCCGCGGGTCCAAAGCTGATTGGAGGAGTCCCGAATGCTATGGACGCAGGAGATGGTGCCAGAAATGCATGGCACTGAGGCCAAAATTGCAAGGATGGCAATGGCAATGGAGATCCTAGAGCATGACCTCAGCACCATGAGTGGTCATGTCCAAGACGTTGCTCAGTCAGCGGTGGCCTTGGCTGCATGCCTCGACCACATGTCCGAGTTCCAGACGCAGGTGGACCTTTCAGAGGTGTGGAGCATGTCCCAATGCCAGATGCTCATTGCCAAAGCTTTGCGGTGCATTTCCCAGTCTCTGTGGCGCTCCTGATGGTGTTCCAGTCGCTGAAGACAGTGTCCCAGACACAGGTGGACATTGGCGAGGTGCTGGGGAGCTAGGCTCACTCTCAGAGGAGCATCGCTGAGGACATTGATACCATCGATGGGGAACTGCAAGGGCTGACAGAGCCAGAAGATGCAGGGGTAGCCGGAGCTCAATCCAGTTGCCCCTCCATCCCGAGGTGACCCCGGGGAGCCCTATGGGATTGACCAGGAGGACAGAACGCTGGAGACCAACCCGGAATTGTCTGCAGTGAAGTGACGGGTGTCACCAGCCCTCCCGAGTCCACCTACCCTGAGAACGACGGGTCTCGGGGTAAATACAAAATTACTACACAACAAACAGTCAAGCAGAAGGAATCAACTGTGAGGTTCAGTATTCGGAAGATGATTGAAAGAACAGCTGGAACTCTGCCACAGGCTGCACATGGCAGAGCAGGTTAGCAGGGGACTATGGCTGCTGTACGATGCCTCAGGGAATATGAATATGTTCGCTTAATTTCATGTAAGTCCAATACAAAATACAATTCTTGTCTGCTGACCTTTCTGGGTCTTTTGCAGGTACTTGAATATTTCAGTTGGGTAAAAGCCACTAGCCCATTCTGTGTCTCCAACATGCATCGATGCACACATGTAAATTGCACACACTGCTGTCCAAACAGAAAAGTTGCCATTATTCCTCTGATTATATTAGCCTCAGTATCCTGATGCACACAGTCGTATTTCACACACTACTGCCTTATCTTAACAATCATCCAGTTTGGGGACACTTTCACGGTGTTTCATCAACTTACTACACTTCTGCTTATATTTAAGTGAATCTACCATCTGATTAAGAATACTGGATCAGGGCAATTGATACAAACTTCAACCAACTTGAAATTGTAAGTCACACTTCACCATAGAAAATAACTTAGGTCCGTGATGCAACATGACATTTAACCATCACATTGACATTCTGACATCCTGGGCGGGATTCTCCGAAATGGAGGCAGCTGTCGCGTTTCACGACGGCGCGAAACGGGCGCTGGCACTACCGATTCTGGCCTCCACAGTGGAGCCGCGCCAACCTGCGCATGCGCGGGGGACTTCCTCAACGTGCCGGCCCCGACGCAACATAGCACGGGGGTTCAGAGGCCGGCCGCGTAACAAAATAGGACCAGGGTGGGTGAGGTCGGCCCGCCGATCGGTGGGCCCCGAACGCGGGCCAGACCCCATCGGAGCCCCCCCCCGGTGAAGGAGCCCCCCTCCCCCACCACAGGCCGACCCCCGACCCTGCATGAAGAGTTCCCGCCAGCTGCGAGCAGGCGTGGATGGTGCCAGCGGGACTCTGCCGTTTCCGCGAGGCCGCTCAGCCCACCAAGGACGGAGAATCAACGACCCAGCCGCGGACAGCGGCCCGCATCGGCGCCAAATGCGCTGGCGCAAATGGCGCCGATTCTCCACTCCTCAGAGAATCTCGTGCCGGCGTCAGGGCAGCGTGGCGCGGTTGTGCCGATTCTCCGGCCCGGCGTGGGGCTCAGAGTATCCCACGCCCTAAATCTCACTCATCAACATGTAGTATACAAAAATTATTAACAGTGAACCCTCAATGGTCCAAATAGCTAGGATTCTCTATACTGAAACTCTTGTTAGTATTATATTATTAAAATTCCAGTAAAGATTATTCTTCAGTGGTCACTCAGTGGGACAGCAACATGTGGTGCACTGCTACATTCCATACTGTAGGTTGGATTTTATTTCAGCCACCTGGTTCCTGGTTGGAAAACTGGAAGGTACTCTGTCATTTCTGAAGGGAATGGCCAATGCCATTAAGTGCCCATCAGAACCTTAAGTCAGGCCTCCCACACAATTAAGGTCTTGAAGGGTGGAAATCCTGCACCTGAACTCTGCAAGACAATCAGAGGCTGGCAGCTCTCCATCGCCACCAGGAACAATAGCTCCTTCTTGTAATACACTGAAGCCCAGTCCCAGAATTGATGTTGGATGCCAGGACACAGGTGAGTACAGACTTGATAGACCGAAGGGGAATTGGAGGGGGGTTTGGAGTAAAATGGCAGAAGGATAGCTTTCAGCAGTGATTCCTCTTCCCAATGCCCGGTCTCCTGATTGGGCACAGAGTGCTTGCCAATGAGGAATATCCCATGAAGCTGCAGGCAACAGATTTGTTGACTGGCCGCCTGGAAATTGGTGTGAGTTCAGGAGGATCACTGAGCCACCACTAAATTCCAGTGGGCTCCAGATTAGAATCTATGGAATCCCTACAGTGCAGAAGGTGGCTATTTGGTTTATCAAGTCTGTACTGACTCTCTGAAAGAGCACCCTACCTAGGCCCACTCACCCGTAACCCCACTGAACCAGGACATCTTTGGACACTAAGGGACAATTTAGCATGGCCAATCTTGAGACTGTCAACCAAGGCCGGAATCCAACCCAGTTCCCTGGCACTGAAAAAAAAAAGAAAATCGCTTTATTGTCACGAGTAGGCTTCAATGAAGCTACTGTGAAAAGCCCCTAGTCGCCACGTTCCGGCGCCTGTCCGGGGAGGCTGGCACTGTGAAGCAGTGGTGCTAACCATATGACACCATGAATTGATTTTAAGTGGCTCATGTTATTCCCAGAAATAGCCAATTCCCTTGTTGAGTGTTGTATTATTTAAATGACAAAACTAAACACAACGGGGTAAATGTTTCTCCAGAGTGGTGTACGGGAAGCTGGACACATTCCTTAAATCCAGCCACTAGATGGCCAGCCAAGTGGCACTGTCTATTTGAGGACCAGGACAAATTTATATCCAACTATGTCTGGGCTACTTGCGTAAGTCGTAGATCCTGGGCAGCCTGGACACTCAAGGTGGAAGAAAGATTCTTGCCGCGGGGGACAGGTGAGGGTGGCAGGGATGCTGTATTCCTTCGGGCTTGATTAGCATTTTAAATGGGACCACCACTTTGACTCAGGGGGCCACACAGAGTGCCAGAGGCAGACCCGAGAAACATTTGGTGGGATTCTCTGCACCCCCCACCGCAAACCCCCCCCCCCCCCACCCCCCACCTTGCAGCGTGCTTTCTGGTGGCGGAGGCATCTCACCATAGGCTGCCGGCAGGATCATCCATTCCCGTTGATGTCGACAACGTTTTGCATGGCTCGCTCGGCTTACTGCCACAAAACCCACCTCAGGGGGTCACCTTCAGAGCAATGGAAGTTCCTGCCCATTGACACAACCACAATGATGGGTGCAATAGGTCATTTCTCACCGTTTCCAGAGTCCCTCAGGTGAACACACTTTCAATGTGCTGAAGCAGGTAAAGATCTATCACTGTTCACCTCTGGGACAGGAGCATTTGAATAGTCTTGCCATGCTTAATATCAACAATGACGTTGTTTGAGAGCTGGATTTTTCCTCAACAATAAATGCATTGGCACAGGAAAAGACTAGAAAAGCATTTGCTAAATGTTGAAACATTCAAATTATGTCTCACTTTTTTTTTGGTGCCCTATTTTGTTTTCATGTATCTTCATTTCTTTATTATGGTCTGGAGCCTCAAAAGCTGGAAGTGGCCCGAGCCTCTCTGGACATCTGAGAGGGCCTGAGCACAACTAAGCTAAGATTTTGTCCTTTATTTCTTAAATGAATTGGTTCAGTGGTGATATAAAAAACCATATCCCTGAAAGATGGCTGGCAAAATACACAATTATTTATTATGGGTTTGAATGTGTTGACATTTGTATGAAAACAATCAGTTAATGTATTTGTTAGATATTAACAGCAAATACAGCATGCATGTGAATGAGGTAGTTTAGGAAACCACCTTAGCATAAAGAAAGCCTGTTTGATTGTTATTCACATGCATTAAACAAACATTTAAATAAATCTTCTAAAAATTACCAGCATCATCTAAATATGGTTAAATGTTTTGCACTGATGCTTTATCCAGGATATTGCCCTCTTTCAGAACCATAGAATTCCCACAGTGTAGAAGGCAGCCATTTGGCCCATCGGGTCTGCATAGACCCTCTGAAAGAGCACCCTACTTAGACCCACCCTCCCACCCTATCCCCTTAATCACACCTAACCTTCACAGCTCTGGACACTACGGGCACTTTATCATGGTCAATCCACCTAACCTGCACATCTTTGGACTGTGGGAAGAAACCAGAGCACCTGGAGGAAACCTACAGACGTGGGGAGAATGTACCAACTCCACACAGGCAGTCACTCAAGGCCGGAATTGAACCTGGGTCCCTGGCGCTGTAAGGCAGCAGTGCTAACCATTGTGCCACCCTGCTGAAGTAAAACATTTTGTGGTCTGAACACGCACTTTGATTGACATGAACTGAACAATGACTAAGTATGCATTTATATGAGGCATACTTTGTTCTGCAATATTAAATCTAAAAGCAACTTACAGCAAACACTATTTGATTGAAGTTGCACTGTACTAATTAGTATGCAATTTTCGTGCAAACGTTAACAGACATTAACTGGTTACAATAAATAACTTTTGGTTAAAAACAAATTATCAAAGAGATATTGCACAGCATATCTTTGAAGTGCAATGTTTCCTGTATGATAGAACATGGCTTTACAAACAAACCAGTCTATACCGTACTTCATAATGTAAAAACAATGGTGTTTTGTGTTATGAGCTAATTGGTTTAATAAAGTTTATTCTATGAGTTATAGTTGCTGCTCATTGCTACAGCTGAAATCAATGTGTGATTCTAAAATAAATGATCAGCTTTGTATCTTCCAGATATTGTATGGTGTAGCCACCTGGGGTGACCATCTCCCGATTTCAAAATGGACACTTGCAAAGAGTAAAGGGAAACTTGGACAGTGCTAAGAAAACAAGCAGGTGCAAGGTTTGCCTGTGGATTGGAATTTGCAGCTCCCAGACAAAACCGATACTACAAGCCATTAGCATAGTAATGAGCTATCTCCGGGGACAAAAGAGAAACATTTAAGCACTCGGTACCAGGGCAGACTCCCCGGCGCCAGTGGAGACTAAAACAAAAGCAGGCCAACGGTCTCCTAGGACCCGCCCAGTGATCAAGCGACAACACCTTTATTGGAGAAAACCAATACAAATGATTAGGACATAGTCCAATTAATTGGGGCCAAGTTCAAGGCCTGCCTGAAAGAGCGCGAAGCCTCTTTGGAGTATAAAGAGGAGTCCCCAAAGACAAATCGCTCTCTTCTTCTTCACCTTCACCTTGGCCTTTGGCTCTCAGCGACGAGAGACCCGCCAGGCACCAGCCAAGTAAGTCTAAAGTCAACGCACGCTACGAGATAGGTGCTCCTAGCTACTATTCTATACCAGTTCAATGCCAGCAGCTTCAGAACCGGACAACGGCCATTGTTCCTCTGACTGAGTGGGCCACTCGAAGCTAAGTATAGGCTTTAGTAGTAGTTGTAGTTTAGTGAGTAGAGTTTGTGCATGAGTAATAATTGACTGTGTGTGTAAATAAATGTGCATTGATTTCAAACTTACTAACTGGTGTATCGAGTCTTTGATCAGTATTCGGTTTTGAACCTTGTGGCGGTATCGAAAATATACCTGGCGACTCTTGAGCAAGCGTAATTAAAACAGAGCAAATTAAGGAGAGCATAACGAGAAACAATGGATACATATAACAAACAGAAAATTAAAAACATTTTTTTTACCATTGTCTGCTCTGCTTTGTTAGCATCATTCACTGACAACCAAGCCCACTTCAACAACATCAGAAAATTGTTTCTGTGTGGTGAATGTATAATATAAATTCACACTGTGTATCACTGTGTCCCTGTGGGCTCCATCTGTGAGCCGTTACGCGGCTCTGCCCACAGGGGGAGATGAGGAGCATGTGCAGGGCTCCACCTTTGGCTCCCCCCATGGTTCCTCCCACAACCGGAAGTATAAAGTGCTGCGGTCTTGCGAGCCTGCCCTCCGTTCATCTGATCGCAGGCAGGCTCAGTTGTAAGTCGATTAAAGCCACAGTTTACTTCTACTCGTGTCTTGAGAGAATTGATGGTCGCATCAATTTAATCGACATAAAAAACTACCATGGAATCAGCCCTCAAACCTGATCGACTGGAACTCGATCCACAGGCCGCAGAAGCGAAGGAAATATTTCTGCATTGGCTTCGGTGATTCAAGGCCTACCTGGCTGCGTCGACTACCTCCGCTGTTACCGAAGAGCAGAAATTCAGTCTTTTACACGCACGGGTGAGCCATCGCATTTCAACTCAACTTGATAGTACCGACACGTACACCGCAGCCCTGGCGATACTCGACCGCCTGTATGTGCGGCCCGTAAATGAAGTTTACGCATGGCATATCTTTACTACCCCGTCGCCAGTGCCCTGCAGAGTCGCTAGATGACTACCTGCGCGACCTAAAAGCTCTAGCATGGGAATGTAACTTCCAGGCTGTGGCAGCCTCCCAGCACATGGAACTCGCCGTCCGAGATGTGTATGTTGCAGGGTCCGGTCCAATTACGTGCGCCAGCATCTCCTTGAAAAAGGGGCTCAGAACCTGGAGGACACAGTAACGCTAGCGACATCGTTGGAGGTCGCTTTTCAAAGTTTAAATTTGTTCCCAGCCGACCACGCGACCCCATCGTGGACCCCCGACTAGAGACTACCCCAGGCCTGCGCCGCGTGGCCACCTGCCCACCACAGAGTGCCATCGTGCCACTTTTGCCCGTACACCCACGGCAGCACTGCCCGGCCCGCAACGCGACCTGCAGTAGCTGCGGATGGAAAGGACACTTTGCGAACGTATGCCTGGCTAAAACCAAATCCTCAAACTCGAACGCTATCCAGAACAATCGCCCCTGTTCCAGGGCACTCAAGAGGTGCCTTGGATTTTTCTCCTACTACGCCGAGTGGGTCACCCAATATGCAGACAAAGCCCGCCCACTATTTAAGACTACACTCTTTCCACTGTCAGCCCGCCAGGCCTTCAACTGCATTAAGGAGGACATCAGCAAAGCCGCCATGCGGGCGGTCGATGAATCCGTCCCCTTTCAGGTGGAGAGGGCCTCAGAGGCCGCACTCGCCGCCACTCTGAACCAGGCAGGTAGGCCAGTAGCTTTCTTCTCCCGATCCGTCTCCGCTTCGGAACTTCGACACTCCTCAGTCGAAAAAGAAGCTCAAGCCATTGTAGAAGCCGTACGGCACTGGAGGCACTACCTCGCTGGTAGGAGGTTTACCCTCATCACCGACCAGAGATCGGTTGCTTTTATGTTTGACAACTCGCAACGGGGCAAAGTTTAAAATGCCAAAATCTTGAGGTGGAGGTTCGAACTCTCCACCTATAATTATGACATCGTATGCCGTACGGGGAAGCTCAACGAGTCCCCAGATGCCCTGGCCCGCGGCACGTGCGCCAGCGTGCAAGACGACTGATTACAGGTTATCCACAATGACCTCTGCCACCCGGGGGTCACCCGGCTTGCCCACTACATCAAGGCCCGCAATCTGCCTTTCTCCACCGAGGAGGTTAAAGCCGTCACCAGGAATTGCCCGATCTGCGCGGATTGTAAACCGCACTTCTATAGACCAGACAAGGCCCACCTGGTAAAGGCATCCCGGCCCTTTGAACGCCTGAGTATCGATTTCAAAGGGTCCCTTCCCTCGACCAACCGTAATGTGTACTTCCTTAACATCATAGACGAATTCTCTCGCTTCCCGTTTGCCATCCCGTGCCCGATATGATCTCCCATACAGTCATCAGAACCCTGCACAGTGTCTTCACCCTGTTCGGTTTCCCTAACTATGTCCACAGCGACAGGGGTTCGTCCTTCATGAGTGACGAGCTGCGTCAGTACCTGCGTCAGGGCATCGCCTCGAGCAGGACTACCAGCTACAACCCCAGGGGGAACGGGCAGGTGGAGAGGGAGAATGCGACGGTCTGGAAGACCGTCCTACTGACCCTACGGTCCAGGAAACTCCCGACCTCCCACTGGCAGGAGGTCCTCCCCGACGCGCTCCATGCAATTAGGTCCCTCCTGTGTACGGCCACTAATCAGACTCCTCACGAGCGATTGTTTGTTTTTCCTAGGGGCACTACCACGTAGGCTCCGCTTCCATCCTGGTTGAGGACACCGGGCCCTGATCTCCTCCGGACGCACGTCTGGACACATAAAACAGACCCGCTGGTAGAGAGGGTCCTACTACTACATTCAAACCCCCACTACGCATTTATCGAGCACCCCGACCGATGGCCGGCAGGACACTGTTTCCTTCTCGGACATGGCGCCTGCAGGATCCACCACCACCACTACCGCCGAGGTACCCCTCACACCACACCCCACCCGACCCCCACGCCCTGTGCCCCCGCGCCTACAGGTTTCCTGCGCCCCCTTTCACCCGTCACACCGGTCAGGAACGAAGCTCGGAACGAACCACCCCCGGAGTCCACCCTCAGATTCACACCGGATATCAGCACACAGCCATCCGAAGCTGCCGCAACCCCGGTGCTCCACCGATCCCAGCGAATAATTCGAGCACTGGACTGACTCAACTTATAGACCCGTCACCCCCGCCTGGCTTGATTTTTAACAGGGCGTGAATGTGGTGAATGTATAATATAAATTCACACTGTGTATCACTGTGTCCCTGTGGGCTTCATCTGTGAGCCGTTGCGCGGCTCTGCCCACAGGGGCAGGTGAGGAGCATGTACAGGGCTCTGCCCATGGCTCCACCCATGGCTCCTCCCACAACTGGAAATATAAAGTGCTGCGGTCTTGCGAGCCTGCCCTCAGTTCATCTGGTCGCAGGCAGGCTCAATTGTAAGTCGATTAAAGCTACAGTTTACTTCTACTCGTGTCTTGAGTGAATTGATGGTCGCATCATTCTGCACTATGAAATCATAAGCTATACTGTATTACTTAATGCAACCAGCAAAAGGTCCTTCTAAAATATCAATCATAGCTTCTCTTGAATCACACATTATGAGACATTAAAACAAATTCCACCATTCCGCCTTCTTTTTCTTCTAGAGTTCTGCCCCTACTGGCAGAAATCAAGAATGTTTCAATCTTTTTCCTGAAAATTCAGTTCTCCAATTCTCCAATTCTCTGAACTGGAACTGTGGCACATATTTTAAAAGTAAAGCATCTCCCATTTAAGACAATGATGAGAAGAAATGTTTTCTCTCAGAGGGTCAGGAACATTTAGAACTCTTCCTCTGAAAGCAGCGGAAAGTGGGATCATTGAATATTTTTGTGGCAGAGGTAGATGGATTCTTGACTAACAAGGGAGTCAAAGGTTATCGGGGCAGGTGGAATGTGGAATTGAGGCCTCAATCAGATCAGCCATGATTTTATTGAATGCTGGAGCAGATACGAAGGGCCGAATGGCATACTCCTGTTCCTAATGTGTGTGTTCATATGTTCAATCTGCAACAAACTGTTAATACAGCTTGTGTTAGAATCATGAATCTAGTCAGCTGAACAGATACTCAAAACCAAAAAAAAGTTTGAAACCATTTTTACTGTCAAAATGTGTTGATGGATTTGAATAAATGTTGCGTCGTGCAATAGAAAAGTTTATTAACATCGTCTGCGGGGTTGACATTCATTTAAATGCAGAGCTGAAGTTATGAATCAGCCTGATGGTCATTTTGAATAAATTATAAAATGCCTATGAGACTTTAAACCAATGGCAAAAAGACGAGTCATCCTTCAGACAAACCAGTAATGTGTAATATGATGTACATAGTGATTTGAAAAGTTGCCAATTTTCAAAATCATTTGATGTCTCCGGTTACCTGAGCAAGCAGTCAAACCTGTCAGCGCTGACGACAATACTGGGAATTGTTTTTTTACAAACACAAAGGTGTGGTAGCTTAAAAGGCAATCTAATATACTAGTATTAAACATTTCCAGCATCCACAATAGTTTCTTTTTGAGTTCATATATGGAAACATCCTGAGGTTTATCGAGTATCATTAAATTACGGTCAGACCACTCTCTTTTTAAGAAAATCAAATCTGTTTACCTCTCCAACTATGAAAAAAAACATTGCGGGTGAACTCAACATCTTAATGCTTTTCAGAACTTACTGGAATTAAAATCTGCCTTGGATAATTATTTGTATTAACTTGGAGAATGAAACAGAGGGAAATGTATCAGGTTCTTCAGCAAACTAAGTGAGACTGGCGGGACCTTCAACATTTCAAATTAATTATTGTATAATTTTAGGCTATTGTTCTAATACCTTAACTGTATTTGAAATGGGGAAAAGTAATGACCAACGAATCACAATGAATGGAGTGGTGAACATCGAGTGTTATATTTGGCAATTTAAATTTACCTAATCGCGTGAAGATCACTGCAGCGTCTGTATCAACTGTAATTTGAAAGGAAGAATCACTGTTCAAACTTTGTGCAAAGTTCACTGTAACAAACTGCAATTTTATGTTTTGGGTGGCTGCCATCAGACTTTGCAAAGTACTTGGCCTCCCTTATCAGTTTAACAAAGAACAAAGAACAAAGAAAAGTACAGCGCAGGAACAGGCCCTTCGGCCCTCTAAGCCTGTGCCGACCATGCTGCCTGTCTAAATTAAAATTGTCTACACTTCCTGGGTCCGCATCCCTCTATTCCCATCCTATTCATGTATTTGTCCAGATGCCCCCTAAATGTCACTATCGTCCCTGCTTCCACCACCTCCTCCGGCAGCGAGTTCCAGGAACCCACTACCCTCTGTGTAAAAAAACTTACCTCGTACATCTCCTCTAAACCTTGCCCCTCATACCTTAGACCTATGCCCCCAAGTAATTGACCCCTCTACCCTAGGAAAAAGCCTCTGACTATCCACTCTGTCTACGCCCCTCATACTTTTATTGACCTCTATCAGGTTGTCCCTCAACCTCCGTCGTTCCAGTGAGAACAAACCGAGTTTATTCAATCGCTACCTAGAGCTAATGCCCTCCATACCAGACAACATCCTGGTAAATATTTTCTGCACCCTCTCTAAAGCCTCCACATCGTTCTGGTAGCCATAATGTGGAGATGCCAGCGTTGGACTGGGATGAGCACAGTAAGACTTCTTACTATTCTTCTGGTAATGTGGCGTCTAGAATTGAACACTATACTCCAAGTGTGGCCTAACTAAGGTTCTGTACAGCTGCAACATGACTTGCCAATTCTTATATTCAATGCCCCAGCCAATGAAGGCAAGCATGCCGTATGCCTTCTTGACTACCTTCTCCACCTGTGTTGCCCCTTTCAGTGCCATGTGGACCTGTACACCTAGATCTCTCTGACTATGAATACACTTGAGGGTTCTACCATTCACTGTATATTCCCTACCTGCATTGGACCTTCCAAAATACATTACCTCACATTTGTCCAGATTAAACTCCATCTGCCATCTCTCCGTCCAAGTCGCCAAATGATCTAAATCCTGCTGTATCCTCTGACAGTCCTCATCGCTATCCGCAACTCCACCAACCTTTGTGTCGTTTGCAAAGTTACTAATCAGACCAGTTGCATTTTCCTCCAAATCATTTATATATACTACAAACAGCAAAGGTCCCAGTACTGATCCCTACGGAACACCACTAGTCACAGCCCTCCAATTAGAAAAGCATCCTTCCATTGCTACTCTCTGCCTTCTATGACCTAGCCAGTTCTGTATCCATCGTGCCAGCTCACCCCTGATCCCGTGTGACTTCACCTTTTGTACCAGACTGCCATGAGGGACCTTTCAAAGGCCTTACTGAAGTCCATATAGACAACATCCACTGCCCTACCTGCATCAATCATCTTTGTGACCTCTTTGAAAAACTCTATCAAGTTAGTGAGACATGACCTCCCCTTCACAAAACCATGCTGCCTCTCGCTAATATGTCCACTTGCTTCCAAATGGGAGTAGATCGTATCTCGAAGAATTCTCTCCCGTAATTTCCCTACCACTGACATAAGGCTCATCGGCCTGTAGTTCCCTCGATTATCCTTACTACCCTTCTTAAACAAAGGAACAACATTGGCTATTCTCGAGTCCTCCGGGACATCACCTGAAGACAGTGAGGATCCAAAGATTTCTGTCAAAGCCTCAGCAATTTCCTCTCTAGCCTCCTTCAGTATTCCTTGTTTGCATTTGGTCTTGGTAGTTTAATGTTTTGGTGTCCGTGGTACTATTGTAGGCTAGTACTGTTTCTGATGAAGGAACTTTTATAACTGCAAATGCGTGAAGAGAGCAACATTCTAAAACATTCTGTGCAGACCTCAGCCAAACATAAATCCTAGAATGGATCAGCTGGAATGTGGAATTGGCAAGAAGGATGTTTCTGCTGATTTGTTGATAATAGGTGTCAGAAATATTAATAATTATTTACATTTTTAATACCGGCACACACCATTTAACACTAAGGAAATTTTGGGACAACAATGACAATGTAACATGACTTTAAAGCAATTAAACACATTTATTTTATTTTGTCATCTTTATTTGTCAAGATGATAAACATATGTTTGAACTAAAAAGGGAATATTATTAGTGGGTCTGAAAGTATTTCTAAATCAAAGTGTTCTCTGTGAATATAGTACAAATGATCATTTGCAAAGTTAGTTTCAATGACATGATTTCTATGAATTTGCATTCAATTGAAATGACTCGTAGCACTGCCGTTGGATATTTGTAACACCACATTTACTCATGAGAATATAATTGATGTTAGCCAAAGTGAAGAAACCACTCTGACTTTCTCCCAAATTCAGAAGGTGCTGCTCTTAAGCTGAAGGTTAGTTATCAACCTCCTTCAGCTCTCAATTTGTCAAACTCAACCAATTTTCACTTGCTAGAAACACAGAATTGCATAAAATTGAATACTCAACAACTCTGAAAGTAAGACCGGCAGCACAGTAGCATGGTGGTTAGCATAAATGCTTCACAGCTCCAGGGTCCCAGGTTCGGTTCCCGGCTGGGTCACTGTCTATGCGGAGTCTGCACGTCCTCCCCGTGTGTGCGTGGGTTTCCTCCGGGTGCTCCGGCTTCCTCCCACAGTCCAAAGATGTGTGGGTTAGGTGGATTGGCCATGCTAAATTGCCCGTAGTGTCCTAAAAGTAAGGTTAAAGGGGGGTTGTTGGGTTACGGGTATAGGGTGGATACGTGGGTTTGAGTAGGGTGATCATTGCTCGGCACAACATCGAGGGCCGAAGGGCCTGTTCTGTGCTGTACTGTTCTATGTTCTATGTGCTTATTCCAACATACTCCCACCAAGTTTAACTGACAGTTGATTAAAATGGCTAGCAATTAGGCCAAGACCGAAATACCCTGAGTTCTGGACTTTGCGATGCGTGATGAATAGTGGGGAAGGACCTGCGCCCACCACAAGCATTGTTAGATGGAGGAAGTGGGTGGGTTTAGGAACTCTATTTCAGACCTGACATATGGTCATATCAGGTGTACCTCCACAATTATTATCTGTTAAAAAACCTCCTGGCAGTCCGGTCGAGTACTGTGATCTAATCAAAGGTGGAAAGAAAGTTGTTTTTTTCACATTTTCAAGTGCACAAAGGGTAGCTGTGAAAAGCTTCAAATTATTTTTGTGTGATCTCGTACTCCTCTCAACGCCAACACCCCACCCCAACCATCCACCATCGCAATACCACCCCCCCCCCCCCCCCCCCCCCCCCCGATCTTTGTCAGCCTTTCCGGTGTGGTCACGATGGTATGGATACCTTACTTTCACAGACAAATATAAGACCCTCCTCCTGACCCCGGATAGTTCTTGAGATCAATGGCAGATGTTCCCTGTGGATCAATCATTTGTCATGATGAAATGAAATGAAAATCGCTTATTGTCACAAGTAGACTTTTTTTTAGAATAAGAACAGTACAGCACAGAACAGGCCCTTCGTCCCTCGATGTTGTGCCGAGCAATGATCACCCTACTCAAGCCCACGCATCCACCCTATACCAGTAACCCAACAACCCCCATTAACCTTATTTTTTTTTTAGGACACTAAGGGCAATTTAGCTGGCCAATCCACCTAACCCGCACATCTTTGGACTGTGGGGGGAAACCGAAGCACCCGGAGGAAACCCACGCACACACAGGGAGGACGTGCAGACTCCGCACAGACAGTGACCCAGCCGGGAATCGAACCTGGGTCCCTGGAGCTGTGAAGCATTTATGCTAACCACCATGCTACCGTGCTGCCTGAAGTTACTGTGAAAAGCCCATACGATGCATCCATTCATAGATTTTCAGGGGTAGTTTCCTCTTTCTGCCATGATCCATTCTTTTAATTTCATTATTTCTACCTTGCACTTTTTATTTATTTTATTCAAAATTTTCTGCCAATTTCTATACTTTCCAGTCATTTTATAGTGACAGAATATGATATTTGTATAATCAATGTTTGATGATGTGATGCGACAATTTAGCTTGGGTCCTGCGCAGTTATCTAAACATATAAACGGTGAAGATAATTCTCCGCAGCCCCACGCCGAAATCGCATTTGGCATGGGGGCAGAGAATCGACCTTTACATGAGAATCGGACCCGGCGCCACTCCCACGTTTCTCCGGTCACCGTTGAATCGCTCACGAGCGTATTACGCGGCACGGCTGGGGTGCCATTACCACAGGCTCTCCCAGCAATACTCCTGCCCTGACGGGCCAAATTCCCGATGTTGTTCTTACAACATCTGGCCGGTCGGGACTCTCGCGCAGCGGGATGTGGACTCAGTCCGTGGCTGCTCTGGTGGGGGGTGGGAGGATCATGCACCGGCGAGGGGGGGGGGTGCTTATGGGCGGCGACGGCAGCGATCGGGCAGGACAGGTCAGATGGAGCGGCGCGGAGCAGATCGATGGGGCCTTGTTTGTTGGTCCAGGTCCACCGGCTGCGACCGCCATTGCGTTTGGCGCAGCCGCTGGAGGCCTTCACCATGCGCATGCGTGGACTCGGAACCAGAAGTGCGAAGGCCCTTATCCGCAGCCAAAGCTGCATGAAGCTTCCCGGGTCCCTGCCTGCTCCCTACAGGTAAGTGAATTGCTCTTTATTTTTTTCAGGAATGTTTGGAGTGAAACGCTAGCATTATTACGACACCGTGGGAACATAGCCCCATTTTTGGAGAATCCAGCCCAATGAAAAACACAGCCATTCTTTCCAACAGCCACCACTTGCCAGCAGTCACATGATCCTCTGAAAGAGACAACATAAAACATTATAAAACCCAAAGCGGAAACAAACTCTGCAAAATTCCTCTCCCAGCCCTTTATGCAACCAAACTTAGTTAAAGTGAACACGGTTTCATATTGGATGCTGAGAATCATAGAACAGAAAATGATGGAAAATCTCCTCAGGTCTGACAGGAGATTTTGGCCAACGCCAGTGACCAAAATCATCTGTCCTCGTTTG
Organism: Scyliorhinus canicula; assembly: GCF_902713615.1. Taxonomy (NCBI): domain Eukaryota; kingdom Metazoa; phylum Chordata; class Chondrichthyes; order Carcharhiniformes; family Scyliorhinidae; genus Scyliorhinus; species Scyliorhinus canicula. The sequence goes on from NC_052150.1 coordinate 103,916,017, forward strand.
CAGCTGAGATTTTCTAAGTCACAGAAAGTTTGGACTTCTTGGCTGGAACGCCAAATTTTCCGTTCTCACTCGTATCTGCTCCCATCACGGACGAGGCAGGAAAATCTCACTAGTAATTTCTGTTTCTCACGCCACAGATTCTGCCAAACCTGCTGAATTTTCACAGCATTTTTTGTTTTCATACGGTTACTTATAAATTGCCAACCTGTTATCTGAACCTGCTGAAAACTGGAGCATCTCTCTTTTGCAGCAATGAAGCAAATCTGGACTCTCCATTTGAGCACGCAACTTGTAATATAGGTTGACCATCCTCTGGGAAAAGATGAAAGAACTATCTGACATCTAATGAAGCTCGACCTTTACACAATTTAAGCACATCATCAATAATTTGCATGCATAAAACATCTTTAGCATAGTAAAATGTCGCAAGGCACTTAAAATAAGTGTGATCAGGCAACATTTGAAACCAAGCCACATTAGAAAAAATTAGAATCTATGACCAAAGCTTGGCCAAAGAGGTTAAGTTTTACAGAACAATTAAAGAAAAGAAAGAAATACAGAGAGATGATTAGGTTTAAGGAGAGAATTCCTTTGTATCCAGGTAGCAGAAAGCACGGTACTAATGGTGAAGTAATTAAAATACGGGATGAGCAAGAGGCTAGAATTGAAGTTCTGGTCCTTCCTAACTTATTTTAAACGTATAAACTACTGGAACAGTATCAACACAGTCTAGTCTCTTTATTGTTTTATGCGTTTCTATCCAACTGCCTGAAGTTTACACTTCTCCAAATTGAATAGGCCCAACATTTTAAACCTGTTGGATAACTAGGATGCTTAAAGCTGGAAATCAATCTTGGGACCTTCTTATGAACCTTCTTATGAACCTTTTCCAATGCCGCTATATCATTCCCCATATGATTGAACTAAAAATGGGCACACTATTTTAAATTAGGCCTGATCAAAGTCTTACACAAGGACAATAAGTTGTGCTTTGCTTTATACTGAACATCATAGTAGTGTAACATAGTATTCTAATTGCTCCAACTATAGCTTGATAGGACTGGCTAAGAGAATTATCCTAATAATTCAAAGATCAGGTTCCTTCTCAGCAGACTTTAAGTTCTTTACCCTGTGGAGTGTAAGTATATATAATGCTGGTCCTGACCACGTGCATAACAGTACTTATAACTATGTTAAATGCCATTTACCAAACAGAGGCACAGTTCTCCATCACAGCCAGATCAGCTTGAAGTAGTTTATTTGCATCCACAGTCCTAAAGCTCACACACCTTTATTCCTCTCTAAACATTCCTCCGGAAATGACCTACATCCAGGTCATGAATGAAGGTAGTGAAAATCAATTCCTCAAAGAATAATCCCTATGTAAATAAACCTCCATATAATACGTCTCCAAGTAGACCTAATACATTTCCACCTAGGACAATGCAGCAAGATATTAATCTTTCAGAACAATTTACCTCAAATTCCACAATATTCTATATTGTAGAGTTGTCTATTATGAGATAACTTTCTGAAACTTAAAGTATATAGGGGTGGATTTTATGGGGGACCAGATTACCTCACCCTACCTTCCCCGCCAAGCTAGATGTCGGTACACATGTCACTGATATGTAATCTGGCTGTCCCACATCAATAATATGCTGAGGGTGGCATTAATTGGATAAGAGTGGAACCACCACCCCTCAGGCGCAGAAAGTCCTGCCCTAGAGAGGTGCCAGCAATACCCCAGCAGTGCCAGAGGAGAGTAGCAGCCAGCAAGCAGTCCTCAGGAAGAAGTGAAGATGGATACCAGACTCGGGTAGGTCTGGAATCTTGGGTGGCCATGGCTGGGGGACCCCAGTGACGTGGGAGAGGGAATGGGGAATCGGGACAGAGAGGCTGGAGTAAGGGGCAAGGAGGGGCACCAGCTTGTGGTGTCCCCTCAATGGGTACAGGGACCATCTAAAGGAGGTACCACTCCCTTCTTGCCCACCAGCAGTTTGCATAGTGAAAGCTGATGGGCTGGTCATCATGCCCCCACCTTGTCCCACAGGCCAGCAGAAGTGAATGAGGCCCTGAAGTCGCAGTCAAGTGTCCACTTAAGTGCCTTAAGCAGGCCTATGTTAAGCGAGTTGCCTGACGATGAGGTTCGAAAAATGTGAGGTATTTGGATGTTTGGTTTTCAGGTTTATGGATAGAGAATACTCAACCTGTATAAATCTATATAATAAAATGAAACAAATCGTTAAAGAAATTTCAAGATTGCTTAGGGAGGAAGAAGGTATGGCAGAAAGACTAAATAAAGATTTATCATTGGTTTCTGCAAATGATGATGGAAGTGAGAAGGTGAAAGGAGGATACGAGCATTTATTTCTGCAAATTGTAAAAGGGAATTGGATCAGACCATCCTGAATTGCCAAATTGATAGGAATCAAGGCGGAAAATTATTGAACGCATTTGAAAGAAGTCAGGGACGAGTTAGGAATGGAATTGGCTACATTTTTCATCTTCCTTAAATATGCAAATGGAGAATAGCCAATTTGTTTTCAACTTTTGTTGATGAAAGTAGAAGGATAACACGCATGCCTGTATCCATTAGTTCAATGCCAATTTTTACATTATTAGGGAAGGATTATAACCCTACCGATCACAGTGAAAGTTAGTCAATCAGCGGTTCAAATCATCTGTTTACTTACTTACCCTGAAACTTTAAGAGCTGGTGAATTTGTGCATTAACATTCATGCTTGAGCAGGTAGCAAGGACACCCAGCTAAATACGGTTGAGTCTTTTTGGCATGTGCATGTTCTGCTTATAGTTCTGCAGGCTCCCATAAAGCCCAGGTTTCTATAGATGATATGTAGGTAGCCACATGGGCCTCTGTAATCACCCATCATGGGAGGTGGAGGTTCATACCATAGAAACAACTGCAGGAATGTTCACTATGCTGTCATCTCTCAGAACACCTGAATTTTTAGAGAAAGGAAGACAGGTTAGGGTGGCTCTTTTGCGACAAATCCCTTTGAAAAATAAGAGGAACAGCAATAGTAACTTGTATTTATTAATATCTGTCACACAGAAAATGTTGTCCAAGGTTACTTCAAGAGGCAAGACAAAAAATGGACATCAAGCCAATAAAACAAATGATCAAAAACTTGATCAAAAGTGTGGGTGTGAAGAAAGACCTTAAAGAAGGAGAGGGAGATGGAGAAGAGACACATGTGCTAGGTGATGGACAAAAGGCAGAGGTCAAAATATGGAGTGTTCTGGGAGGGTGAGTGTAAGACTCAAAAGCCTATAGAGTTAGGACAGAGCAAGATGAAACCAGGAAACATTATAGATCAGTGAGAAAGGTAAGGGTGAGCAAATCTTGGGTGGATAGAATACAGGTAGGCTATCAGAAGAAAGCATGTGTGCAAACAAAATGGTTATCAATGGGGAACAGTAATTTTTTTATCAACACATTAGGAAAAGAGAATATTCAAAGAGAATCGATTCCCGGCTGGGTCACTGTCTGTGTGGAGTCTGCACGTCCTCCCCCTGTGTGCGTGGGTTTCCTCCGGGTGCTCCGGTTTCCTCCCACAGTCCAAAGATGTGCGGGTTAGGTGGATTGGCCATGCTAAATTGCCCGTAGTGTCCTAATAAAAGTAAGGTTAAGGGGGGGTTGTTGGGTTACGGTTACGGGTATAGGGTGGATACGTGGGTTTGAGTAGGGTGATCATGGCTCGGCACAACATTGAGGGCTGAAGGGCCTGTTCTGTGCTGTACTGTTCTATGTTCTATGTTCTATGTTCTAATTTGGACCATCTCAGAATTGAACTAAATGAGATGATACATGTAGGTAAGGAATGCTGAAGTTGCTTAACAATAGAGCGGAGAGTGAAGGAAATCTTAAAGGTACGATGTTGAGCGAGTTTAAAAAGCAACTAATTGCTTTTGTTACTGAAGAAGCATAGATGTATTTCACCCCTATTTAATGATCTTTTTGTCTGTTGGTAAACCATGAATCTCAAAAGCTAATTGACAGATTTCAACAAAACTTGGGACACAGAAAGGATATGGCCAATAAAATAACTGATTGGTTTTTGGGAAAGTTGTGGATCTAAATCTGGATCCAGGAATTGTTTTAAAGAATCCCTTAACATTTGGAGATGGGGAAATTTGCCTTTTTTAAAAATATTGTGGGTTTTTTAAAGTATATTCTTGATTGTTTTACATTGTTGTGGAATTTCTCGGCAGCTATAGTGGAATTTGTCACAGCTTTCAAAACATGAGCAGAGTTTACAGAGCAGGTTGTTGGATGTGAATTGGTCTAACGCCTCCTCAGTGATAAGGAATCTCTTAATAAAAATTTTTTTTTCTGCTTTGTAATTACAGAGCAACAACTGGGCAGGAAAAAGCCTTGAGGAAGTGCTGCATAATTGTAATAATGTTGAATTAACACAGCATGGCTGTGACAAGCATTCTGCTGAGTGCCCATTTAATTTGTTAATGTGTGTATTAGTAGGAGATTGGTGCGAAAAGGTCTGGAACAATTAAATGCCAAGGACTAGAAGGTACATGTCTACATGTCCCAGAATGCTGAAGGAGATTACTGAGGTAGTAACAGATGGACTTTCCAAAACTCATTGAAAATAGATATTGTATATCAAATGACTGGAGAGTGACAAATGTCATATCTCTGTTCAAAAGGAGGGGGAACAGTTTTTTAAAACGTTAACCTTACATTAATGGGAGGAAAATAACTAAAGAACATTAAGAGAGGTAAAATAAATGAATAGTTGGAAAAGCATAAACTGATCATAATTAGTCAATATAAAACTCATGAAGGGTATGTGATGTTTGAATAGCCCGATTAAATATTTTGAGCCAATAATTAAAAGTAAAGATGGGAATTTAGTCGCTGTCATCTTTGCGAATTTTCAGAATGTACCTGATAAGGTGCTGTGCAGATTAAAACAAAATGAGGCAATATGGACAAAGAGGTGATTGATTTCAGATAGCGACGGGTTGCAATCATTAACACTTCTTAGGCTTGATGTCATGGCTATTAGGGTTCCAGAGATCAGTATTGGGACCTGAGTTTTTAATACATATACATAATCTGTTTTTAGGCAAAATCGGCTGATAATGCAAAACTACAGAGTATAACAAGCAAGCAGAAACATTGCAATAGGCTGCTGGAAAATATAAACAGGCAATGGGCAGATGAATTACATATACAATTTAGTAGAGAAAATGTGAGATAATATACCTTAGAAAAATATGTAGACAACTGAAATGTAGCTCAAATGGTCTATTTCCCAATGTAGTGCAGGAACAAAAGAATCTAGATATATAGCTTAAATATCTTTAAAATTGGGTGAACAAATTAAAATTAAAGACAAATTAAATGTTAGGTTTATATGGAGGGGTCACCGCCTCAATATACTTATTGGGAAATAATGCTTGTCTGTGTCCATTACAGATGACTTAGGGAGTCCACGTTGCTGTGGCAAAATGCATTTTTTACACGCGCTTTGTGCTTTGGAGTTATGGATAGTGATGATAGAAGCTCCAACTTTCTTGCCCTCACATGGACGACAAGGAATTTCTTCCACTCTTCATGTCTGCCATTGGTGTGTGCTGGAACTATTTGTTCTGTTTAGTGGCATTACAAGGAGAACCTAGACTGTAAAACCCAACCCCTCAAAGGGCCCAAATTCAGCACATACCGCATGTCGTCAAATAGGCTTGTACTAAAACTTCTGTTTCATCATGAAGAGATTGACAGAAGAATACTCTGAAACCAGGCCTGAAGGAATGCATGATGTGCCCTTGCTGTTGACTTTATGTGAACATTACGTGAAAACAGAACATTTTTCCCATCCTTGATTTTTTTTAATGCATTTGTCATATAAATTTGATTTTCTGTTAAAAGAAATCCAAAAATATTGCAGAAGCAGCATTGGGGTGTGCCCACTATTCATGTCAACCCAGATCTGAAGTTGTGAATCAGCACAGAAGTCGATTGGGATGTGATTAAAACATATTAGCATGCTGTCTGTTAAACTTTTAGCCAATAGCAAAGAGACCAGTCAGCTTTCAAAGAAATCAACAGGTACTGATTTGTCTTGACACGATGTCACACTTTTTAAATAGTTCCCTATCTCGATTTAAATTTGCAAAATTACCACGGGCATTCTTTATTTTGAACGCTCTGAGTTGAAAAAATTCCAAAATTAGAATTGTTACTTACAGATGATCTAAGTAAAATCCATTCTTCCTGCATTCCCAAATTGGGGTGGGCGATGAAAGGACAGTGACCAATGGGGTGGCGAGCATCAGGTATATATTTGGGAACATAACACTTCGGAATCACAGCTCGGTCATAACAGCGCCCAGCCGGACTCAGCGGAACCTGTTGCAGGTAAGCAGGAGACGCAACTTTTACTTTTGATTTTCGCAAAGAGAGTGAAATCAGTTTTTTGACAACCTGAAGCACTTCGGAGACCTCTCCTTCTACATCTTTTTGGAATTATTCAGACGTGGCGAATGTCGAAAAGTATTATTTTGCTGATTCTGTGTCCCCAGTAACCTGCTCCAAGTCGAATCCCACGAGGATGCCTACACTTTCGCTTTCCCTGCTCGTGCTGTTGGCGGCCGTCCCGGGTTGTCTGGCCAGAGGTGCAGCCGGTTCTAAGCCGGCGACTCCTCCACCTAAAAACGAGAGTGAGAATGTGAAGAAATGCCCTCCCAGCTTTTCCAGAGGTAATTCGGTGCTGCAACTTTCCACAGTAATTCGGCCTGCGTTGCCTGATTGTACTTTTCCATCGATCCAGTTCACTTAGTTTGCGTTCACCTCTCACTTTTCCTGTGATACGGTTTGCAGGTTAATGTTTGTTTGTTTTTTTAACCTTAGGTTGGGGAGACGAACTTAGCTGGGTTCAGACCTACGAGGAAGGACTGTACAAATCAAGGAAGACGTAATGCAACCTTTTCTAACTAAAAGCGCGCTCTCTGGCGTCCGTCGGTGTTGTTCCTGTACCTGTACACATTCTTCACCCTCTCCCTCTCTCTCCATTCCTTGGATGTGTTCCTATAGGATGCGCATGTCAGATTAGCTGGTAAATGATGTAGGAATGGCAGAACTCCCGAGATGATTGTAACCTGATGAGGGAAATCCTAGGAATGAAACTCAAAACCTTGCAGACATTTCAACAGGCACCTCCAGGTGGGAGATGGACACACAGAGAGGAATTATATGGAATGTATATTAAGGGGGGGGGGAGGGGGTGGAGGAATGTTCCCATGTTCCCAGAGGTGGCCACATACAGGCAACCATCCCATTTGAAGTGATCACAGCTAAAACAGGAAATGAGAAGTGTCCCTACCCCGCGAACAACAACTGAATGATGAAGGGGGAGGAGGAAATCCATGTACAAAATATTCTCTGGGAAATACTTGGCGATGAAGTAAAATAAAGTGAAGTGCAGCGCTGTTTACTTTGTAAGTCATAGAAAGCTCTATGGCGTGATGCTAATGTGTGTTGCCGCAAAGTACAGAGAATAGGTTTAGATGATAACCTGACAGCGCGCATGATAGAATGAATTGGACACGGCTTACTCAAGGCACAGATTGAAGTTGAATTGTTTTTTTATGCTGTGAATCTCTCCTGAGGGCTATTTACAGGGAGCTCGTAATCTCCAGAATATAAAATCACAAGAAATAGGAGCTGAGGGCCTGCCATTCAACAAGATCATACCATGACTTGCTGCACTATCCCCATATCTCTAAATGCCCCCACAATCTATTGACCTCTCTCTTGAATGTGCTCAACAACTGAGCATGGGCTGCTGCCTGGGTTAGGAATCTGGTCAGAATACCAGATACTGATTCTCCTCACGGAGTGACAGTGCCTGACAGGTGTCATCCCAGGAGAGCCTCCCACATTCTCATGGCAGTATTGGCAGATGAAAGAATGATTTGTGAGTTGCCTTGTGGCGAGGGAAAGGTGTACAATGTGGAAAGACTTCCAGAAATAGGTACACCTGACCTGCATCATCAAATGAAATACTTTTTTTTTCTCCTGAAATGGGAATTGATGATTCACAATGTACAAAAAAGCAGAATGTTACAATTGCCATTCTAAGTCATGGCTCATAGTTAATTGATCAACTAAACCTTTTAGTTACTAATCTTTAGATCATGTTTTATGAGTACATGTTTGTTAAAATCAGAAAGATCCATCTACTCCAGCTTGTTGTGCCTTAGGCTCAATGAGCTGATATGTGAATCCAGGTCATCGAACAAGCTAATGCAATTTGTCACTTTTTTATCTCTGTGTTCACTTTGGGCAGGAGTTTCCCTCACCTACTAATGGCCTCCTTCACACTCCTCCAATATTCTCGCTCTTCCTGGACACCCCTGCCTCCCACTTGTTCTTGATCTCTTCATTGAGAACTGCCTGCACAATATCGGCTGTCTCAATCTCTCCGACCACCTCAATCATTCCAGTCTCTCTCCTTTGAACTTGCGGCACTCTGTTCTCTCAAGTCTGTCTCTGAATTTGTTATCAAACCTTCCAACAAGGGTGTGCTATTGTTATCTGGCATACTGATCTGTATCTTGCAGAGGCTGAGTGCCAACTCTCTGACACTTCCTCCTGGACCATGACCCCACCACCAAACATCGAGCCTTTGTTTGCTGGGCTGTCACTGACCTCACCTCCTCTGGAAATCTTCCAACCTTATAGTCCCCTAACCCCACACACCCCGCTTCTCCCTCCTTCTCAAAATCCACAAAACAGGACTTTTCTGGTAGACCCATTGTATCAGTCTGTTCCTGTCCCACAGAACTCAATGCTTACTATCTTTACTTCATCCTCTCTCCCCTTGTCCAGTTGCTTCCCACCTACATCAGATTTCATCTGATGCCCTATATCGTATCAACAATTACCTGACCCTAGCTGCCACCTCTTCACAATAGCTGTCCATTCCCCTCCAGAAGTGACTGAGGGCTCTCCGCATCTACCTTGAGCAGAAGCCTGAACAATCTCCATCCACTACCAATCTCATCCGCCCAGCTGAACTTGCCCCCTCATTCAATTATTTCTCCTTTAACTTGTCTCACTTCCTGCAAATAAAAGGTGTGGCTATGCCTGTCTTTTTGTGAGGTACGTGGACATTTCTTGTTCAACTCTTTCTCCGTTCCAGAAATGACTATATTAGTGCCGCTACAAGCTCTTACCTAGATTTGGAAAATATATCAATTTTGTCTCCAATTTCCACCGCGCTCTCTCTCCTTCACATGGACCATCTCCAAACTTTCCTTCTCTTCCTTAACCGCGCTGTCTCCTTTTCCGTTGAGAGACTCACCACCAATATTCATCATAAGCTCACCGACTCCTACAGCTACCTCGACTACAGCTTCACACACCCCACTTCCTGTCAGAACTCCATCCCATTCCAGCAGTATCTACACCTCTGTCACATCTATTCCAATGATGCCACATTTCAAAATAATGGGCAGGATTCTCCTTCCCGTTGCACCAGTTTTCTGGTGCGGCATGCCCCCGCCGGCAGCGGGATTCTCCGTCCTGCCAACTGGCCAATGGGGATTCGCATTGTGGGCAGCCCTACACCATCGGGAAATCCCCAGGCATGGGTGCGCTGCTGGCACAACAAAGAATCCCATTGGCGGAGAATCCAGCTTCTGTGCTTCTGACATGTCTGCCTTTTTCCTTAACTGATGTATCCCCCACACTGTTGTTGACAGGGCACTCAATAGTGCCTGACCCATCACCCGCATCTCTGCCTTCTGTCCTTCCCTCCCAGAACCATGATGGGACCCCTCATCATCACTTTTCACCCCACAAATGTCTGCATTCAAAGGATCATCCTCCGCCATTTCTGCCAATTTCAACATGATGCCACCACAAAACACAACTTCTCCTCACCCCTCATCAGCCTTCTGCAAAGATCACTGCCTCCATGACACCCTGGTCCACTCCTCCATCACCCCCATCTCCTCATCCCCTTCCCAAGCTATTGCAGAAGGTGCAACATCTTCCCCTTTACCTCCTCATTCACTGTCCAAGTCCCTAAACACTTTTTTTTCAGGATAAGCAGTAATTCACATGACCTCCACTGTCCACTGTATAGTACTGAAACACGGACCGGGTGACCACTTTCCAGAACACCTTCTCTCAGTCCGCAATTATAACCCCAACCTTCATAGAACAGTACAGCACAGAACAGGCCCTTCGGCCCTCAATGTTGTGCCGAGCCATGATCACCCACGTATCCACCCTATACCCGTAACCCAACAACCCCCCCCCTTAACCTTACTTTTATTAGGACACTACGGGCAATTTAGCATGGCCAATCCACCTAACCCGCACATCTTTGGACTGTGGGAGGAAACCGGAGCACCCGGAGGAAACCCACGCACACACGGGGAGGACGTGCAGACTCCACACAGACAGTGACCCAGCCGGGAATCGAACCTGGGACCCTGGAGCTGTGAAGCATTTATGCTAACCACCATGCTACCCTGCTTCCTATCATTGTCTTAACTCACCAGCTTGCTATCATTCCCACATGTCAGTCCTTGGCTTTGCAGTGTTCCGGTGAAGCCCAATGCAAACTGGAGGAACAACACCCTGTCTTCCGTTTAGGTACTTTACAGCTTTCTGGACTGAGCATTGATTTCAACAACTTTAGACTGTGAACTTTTTCCTCCATTTTGAGCCTTTCTTTAAATCAATATTTTTTGTCACTATGCAACCTCGCCCTCCCTCCCCAAACACTTGTTCTTAAATTTTGCTTTCACTGAGCACTAACCTTTGTTCTCCGATTAATACATTCCATTATCTTACTTTATGGCACTATCAGCGGGTTCTATAGTCCTTAAGGGCGGTACAGTGGCACAGTTGTTAGCACTGCTGTTTCACAGTGCCGAGGACCTGGGTTCGATTCCAACCTTGGGTGACTGTGTGGAGTTTGCACATTCTTCCTGCGTCTGCATGGGTTTTCTCCCACAGTCCAAAGATGTGCAGGTTAGGTGGTTGGGCCATGCTAAATTGCCCCTCAGGGTGGGGTTGCAAGAATAGGATGGGGGATTGAGCCTACGTAGGGTGGTTTTTCAAAGGGTTGGTGCAGACTTGATGGGCTGAATGGCCTCCTTCTGCAGGGATTCTATGATTAGCATTTCCTTTGCCTTGTGCCGTAAACCTTTTTTTCCAATCTCTCCTAGCTCACACCTATTATTGACCTACTTTGCTCCACCTGCTGCACCCACGCTTATACAGTATATAATCCATCACATTTCCCCTCTCTTTAACTCTGAGTGAAAGTTATACAGATCTGAAACATTAACTGTTTCTCTTTCCACAGAGGCTACCAGACCTGCTGAGTTTTTCCAGCATTTCCTGTTTTTATTGAAACTAGTGTGATACATTGCAGGAGGATAACCCTAAATTAATGGCACAGAGGCTTGTGTGGGTGCATTCGGCTCATTATGGCCCTGACTTCAGAAAAGAAAGAGGCCACCAAATACTTCATGGAGAACATGTTGAACAATAAGGATTTGTTCCTGGCAGATCCCTCCTTGTTATTGAGCCAATCATTCTTGCTGCCATTCTCTTTTCTGGGCAGGCCTCTCAACAGCCTTATCCTGAATGAGGACTTGGGCCACTACCACTTTACACAACGTAAAAGGGTAGCACCATATAGACTGCCTGCAGTCTATCCCTTATTATTGTGATTGACATTCTATCTTTGACCTGTAGCATTCCCAATGCATCATTCGTAATGCGTCTGGACCACCTCAGGTATTTAAGTGAGATGAACTCACAATATCATGCATGGTCTGCTTATTTGAGAACTGAGACAGACAGAACCCGATGAGCAGCGGTTCTATACAGGGAAAGTAATATACCCCACTCTAAGAATTTCTATGGTGCTGTCTGCATGTAAGATATGACACACTGAAAATAATGTATGGCTCTTGGCTGAAGTTTTGGACTCCAGTAACCATTGAAGGATCTCACAACAATGTTCCATCTGAATTCTCTGTGCACAGCCAGATTATCCCTGTAACATGTGCATGTAACCACACATTCGTGCACCTTAAAGGAACGTTTCCTGTGCAACACATTCCTGTTTGCACGACCGCAGCACAGAGGCAAAGATGCTTTACAGCACTTCTTTTTACATATTAAAAAGTCTGATATTGGAAATTTATTTCCCCTTTAAGGATCTGACCTTAAGACAAGTTAGGGCAACAAGGAAGAATGGTTCAATAACAAGGAGAGAACCACTGTGGAACAAAACATAACATTTTGGATAGCCTTTTCCAAATGCATAATAAATGTTTGAAGAGATGTTCGGATGTACAAAGCTTACTCAGCTGAGGTTGATCCTGGATCAGGTCTTGACCGATTAGACAATGCAAAACTATCCAAGTGCAGGTAATCAGCAATGAGTTGCTGATTACCATTACACATGAACTTTCAGCCCATCTTAATTCTTCATCCAGACAAATCCTAAAGTGGGTCACCTGGACTTGAAATGTTAGCTGTTCTCTCCCTACAGATGCTGCCAGACCTGCTGAGATTTTCCAGCATTTTCTCTTTGGTTTCAAATGCTAACGTCACCCAATTATATAATTGAATTGTTTCTTAAATGATTCCAGGGATTTTGTTCTCATTAATTAATCTGGGACTTGTTTATCAGTTTTATGTGAACATGAGTTTCTTGATTATCAATTACAAAATTACTATTACTTTTTTGAGCTTTTTTATTTGCATGTTTAACATTGAGTCGGTTGAGGCTCCTTGTTCTCTTTCAGATTCATCCTTCGTCGTCTCTTTTTCCTTCCTAATTTTAGCACTTTATACTTTATTCTGTAGTTGCCATTATTTGTGCAATCCATTCTGTAATTTCGGAGTTGCAAATTCCACTCTTCTAGTTTGGTATCATCTGCAAACGTGATCTCTTTGCATTCGAGTTTCTGAATCTTGATCATGTACTGGGACATTCCAGTTAGTGTTTCATCCCTATCCTGGCATAATTCTCTCAATTGTTAATGGGTGCATGTGCTTATTAATAACCCAAATGGCGTGTAAGATAATACTAAATTGTTGGTTACAGTACACTCAAATGTCACAATTGGCTTGTGTGGGTAACAAAAGACACTTGTATGAGTTTTAAGTTAAATGAGAGAAGCAGACTTTAAGAAACTATTTAAACTTTCAATCAATGCTGATCATGTGCAACAAGTCCTTTTCCAAATTTAAGCTTTTTAAATATGCGCATTTCATCGGATTTAAACAATGCAATTCATTAGAGTATTCCTTTGTTTATTTCCTTGTGCATTGACCACCTGACCTGATATTTTGTTATTTTATGTTAAATAAAAAAATAATATTGTATTTTTCCCCCATTTTAGCAATCGACCATTAATGGTTATCCACCACTTGGATGACTGCCCATACAGTCAAGGTATGTGGCACTTCAATAGTTAATTTTCTATTTATATTTAATTGTGCTTTAGAGTAAAATAGATTCTGAAAATGTTTTGCCTTTTTTGGAAGATTCAATATCACTTCCGCCAGAAAGGTTACTTGCATTGTACTTTTTTCTAACAGCCCTGAAGAAAGCATTTGCTGAGAATAAGGAAATTCAAAAAATGGCAAAAGAGGACTTTGTTATGCTTAATCTTGTGGTAAGAGAGAAAATAAAATATTAAAAAGCATTTTATGTAACAGCATAGAAAACTAAGAGTTATGGAGGTAATTATGAATTTAAGCTATTTTTGAACCATACAATTCCTACAGTGCTGAAGGAGGCCATTCAGCCCTTCGAATCTGACTCTCCGAAAGAGCACCCTACCGAGACCTACTCCCCTTACCCATCCCCGTAAGCCCACAACCCCAGTTAACCTTCACATTTTTGGACACAAGGGGCAATTCAGCATGGCCAATCCACATCAGCTGACTGTGGGAGGAAACCGGAGCACCCGAAGGAAACCTACGCAAAAACTGTGTGGAGTCCAGGTGCTCCAGTTTCCTCCCACAGTCCAAAGATGTGCAGGCTAGAAGGAGTGACCATGCTAAATTGCCCCTTAGTATCCAAAGGTTAGATAGGGCTATGGGGATAGGTTGGGCTGGGCCCAGGTAGGGTGCTCTTTCAGAGGGTCGGTGATGACTCGATGAGCCGAGTGGCTTCCGAACTGCACTGGAAGGATTCTATGATTTTGTGCTGAAAGATTGTTGGTCAGGCAGGAGTTTCCTCAATTAAAGATTGTTTGTTATGTGCTGTTTTCCAGGTTGTTAATCCTTAAGTGCATTCTAATTAAGACACAATATTTAATTGACTGTCTGTTTTGCCATCCCTTTTGAAAATAGGCATGAAATTAGCCAGTTTCCAATTTACAGGAAATTCCCCAATGACCATTAATTGTGTACAATTGTTAATGATCCACAAATCCCCTTGGAAATGATTACCATCTAACCCTGGAGATTTATTTTATTTAAATTCCTTCAGTTTGTGTCGGAATTATTTTCCTTTTCAATAAAAAACATTGGTTTTGCTTGCACTATTTCTCAAGAGAACATTTTTTTTTCTTGTGAATACTTTAATGAAAAAATCAGTTTGAACACTTGCTATTTCATAACAGAAATATAAAGTGACAAAACTGTGAGAACAGGAAGTAAGTTTGTTTTTGTATGTAGTGTCCAAATGTTTAGTTTAATGCATACTTGTATATATTTATAGGGTTTACATATGACATATTTTTGAGAGTAGGTAAGTGTTAGGATATGGAGAATTACTGTAGATTATGACATATAAATTGACCCAGTGTATAAGACTACCCCATTTTTTTGGCATTAAAAATCAGACTATGAAGGCACTAATCTGCCATTCTTATCTGGTCTAGCCTTGATATGACTCCAGATCCACACCAATGTGGTTGACTCTTAACTGCCACTTCAAGGGCAATTAGGGATGGGCAATAAATGCTTGCAGAGCCTGTGACACCCACGTTCCACGAACAAATAAAAAATAAAAATAAAATAAAAGCATTGCCAAAATGACCTGTTTCCAGCAGTTCATGTTACAACGGCAAAAACACATGTACCCATTAAGTTACATGAGCAAAATAGGTGACTGCCCAGCAGTCAAACTGGAGTGGAAAAGTTTGAAAACCATTCTAGTGAAAATGACATCTTGTGAAAATGACAGAGCAATAGAAAACAAGATTCACAGTAGTACGAGTCTACATGGACAATGGAGCAAAATTAAGTATATGGTAATTTTTAAATGTAAAAACATGCTGAATATGGTTGACTGAAGATGGAATGTATGATGCGGGGTGCCTGGTGGCCGATATAGAAAACACCATGGGCGGGATTCTCTGATCCTGAGGTTAAGTGTTGACGCCGTCGTAAACGCTGTTGTGTTTCTCGACGGCGTCAACATGGCTTCAGGAGCAGCGATTCTGACCCCTACAGGGGCCAGCACGACACTGGAGCGACCCACCCCACTCCAGCTGCTGATTCCGTGTCAGATGGGTGCTGCGGGTCTGTGCATGTGCAGTGAGACCAGCGCGATTGCCGCGCATGTGGCTCCCTTCTCCGTGTCGGCCCCAACACAATAGGGCTACAGGGGCCGACGTGGAACAAAAGAGGCCTCCAGCCCGCCGATCGGTAGGCTCCGATCGCAGGCCAGGCCACAGCGGAGGCCCCCCCTGGGGTCGGGAGCCCCCTCCCCACCAGGCCCCCCTCAGATCCATTCACGCTGAGCTCCCGCCGGGTAAGACCAGGCTAGAACAGCGCCGGCAGGACTCGGGATTTTTTTGTACGACCGCTCGGCCCATCCCGGACCGAGAATCGCCGGGGGGGGGGGCTCTACCGGCACCCCGACCGCGCCACCACAATAGCGCCGATTCTCCACTCACCAGGGAATCGGCGGACCGGCATTGGGGCGGCATCGCGCAATTCGCGACTGTCCCGGCAATTCTCCGGCCCGGACTGGGATGACAGAATCCCGCCCCATTTATTTGTGTTGGACATGTTCACAGGCACCTCTTGATCTCATTTATATGGGATCTGAAGACATAGCATCCATATTACAGCAATACCACGGGGGTCTAAAACCTATAGTTCACCCTTTAGTGTGTGACTCAGCAAGTCATTAAAGGATCATCATGCTGATGACCATCCAAGGTGCTGATGACAAGGAATTGTCCTGATAGCTTTAGAAAGAAAAGCCATGTTAACATCTTTGTCAGAAAAGGTGCAAGATATTTTGGCAATTCTAATCTTTTCTTTGTGAACCCACAGTATTAGCTGTGCCCCTAATGCATTTTAAAAGTATAATAGTGGGAGTGATGAAAAATTAGGGTAAAATAAAAGTGCAATATATGGTCTATTTTAAATAGAATTGCATTGTTCTTTAACACTGAGCAGTTTGCAGGTTATAGTGCAACCTACTGGCAATAGAACTTGCATTCAGTATCTTCAGTAGCACACTCATTAGAATTTCAGGGCTGAAATTTTGCTCCAAAGTAATTTGCATAGAGTCAGCAAGTTCCTAACTTTCCAAACATGACTTGGGAGGAATATCCCTGAACTATCTAATTTTCATTTTGGAGTACGGGGGAAAGTTGTGGGGGGCAGTTGCTCATTGGAGTCCACTGCCTCTGGAAACAGAGCAAAAGCAGGCTATTTAAAATTCCTGCCTTTGTGCTCTGAGACTTGGTTCCAGTTGTAAGAAAAACAGTGAAGCAGAAAGCAGTCATCCTAGCCCCCATCCCCCACACACTGTCCATGCCCCATTCATATCAGATCATTCCAACTTATCGCCCTCCATGCCAACCCTTTATCCTTACACCCTCCATGCCATGGGCAACCTCAGAAACCACGCTGAGATGAACTAAAATAAAGTTCTAGCTATCGATTACAGATGTCAATTTTTTTTAAACACTCTCATTGATAAAAACCCATTCATCACTTAAAGCCCTTCAAGAACTTAATTCAAAATAAATATTTGCATTCATAGCCCCACATCAAAGACAGCTAATTGCTTTATAACCACTTGCAGCAATCAATCAAATTCTGAACATGCAGACCCCCACTGTGATAATGATAGGATGTGGAAGCTGTTTGCCACACTAATCCTATGATCACTTTCAGGCTTCTGTAAACAAACATCTATTTTAATTGCAAGCACCAATTTGTTTTCTCAGCTGAGAGTCACAGCAAGCTGGGGTTTTATTTCTTCAAAATTTAAAGAGCCGGGGATTTAAATTCCTTGACTTTTTCACAGTGCCACAGAGTGTATCCACTTTTTGCGCACATTAATGCCCACTATTTACACTCCCAAAGGGGAACCTATCCTTCCCAGATAACTCTGGTACATTTGGAGCTTTTCCTCAAATGTCTAAAGCCCATGAGTCATTTTTCAGAAATCTGGGTAGTGAAAATTGCTTTTGAATCAAGGCAACTGCACTTTTAAATGTGTTGCTGCCTCCTTGAACCATGGATATGTGTATACCCCTGGCCCCTGGTTTGTCCCCTACCCCAGCAAAAATAATGGGTGCTGGGTTCAGGGGCAGGACTTCTGGGAATCTGGGCTCTGGCACCATTTTGGTTAAGGTCCAAAGCCCTTCCAACTCCATGAAAATTTAGGCCTCCGTCTGTGTGTGCATCTATGTCTGGCTTCTCTGTCAGTGATTTTATTCAGTCAGCTCAACCATTTCAGGGGACAAACCTATTCATGCTACACTGCTAGCATGTACACAGCCTATTGAATAAAGAGCAGGTTTGTGTTATCTACAGATTTATATATTGCATTCTTTCTTTTAAATACGTACTTTAGTATTGTTTGCATTACCAATTGGCATTGCTAGATGCAACTTTGATTCTGATTTATGATAGAACTTCAGCTGC
Organism: Scyliorhinus canicula; assembly: GCF_902713615.1. Lineage (NCBI taxonomy): Eukaryota > Metazoa > Chordata > Chondrichthyes > Carcharhiniformes > Scyliorhinidae > Scyliorhinus > Scyliorhinus canicula. Next base: position 103,933,950 of record NC_052150.1, read on the forward strand.
AACTAAATCTTCATTTTCATTCCAGTTTGAGACAAATGACAAAAATTTGTGGCCTGATACCCAGTATGTTCCCAGGATAATCTTTGTAGGTAAGAATTTTGTTTTATGTGAGGGATATATTGGTTAGTATTCCCAGCATTTAATATGTGTACTTAAGTATTGAGTGTTTTTTTTCTTTGACTACAGATCCCTCCTTGACAGTGAGAGCAGATATCAGAGGGAAGTATGACAATCGTTTATACACGTATGAGTCTGGTGACATTGAGCTCTGTAAGTCCAAGTTGCTTCTATTAAACTGTAAATATATTTGTCACAAATTTTAATGGCCTGAACACATCCCCGCTGACTCCAGCAGCTCCAATGCAAATTGGACACCAATGACCATTGATTGGCATAAGGTGGGACTTCCACCCTCACTCAGAAGGAAGATCTGCCGGCCAATTCAATTTGGCCAGCAGCTCTCCAGTCCCTCCAGGCACAGTTTGCTGTGGGCAGAAGAGGCATTGCAGGGAACTGCCTGGAACAAAGCCCCGGGACCCGAAGGACCGGTAAATAGCTGGGGTTCCAGAATGCGGAATGTAGGGAATGTCAAGGGCTTCACCAGGGGGACAATTTGAGTGATGGGGGATAGACTGCGAGGGAGGTCCAACGACCATCAGGCTTTAAGGTGGGGGTGCCCCCAGTCACCCCGAGATTGAACTTTGTCTTTTTCTGGCCTCAGTTGGACCCTGAGCTTCTGATTGTCCATTGTTTTAATTCTTCACCTTGCATTCAAGCTGACCCCTCTATCCTCAACCTCCTGTAGTGTTCAAATAAAACTCAGGAGCAGGAATCCTGGATGAATCTCAGTGTAAGCTCAAAGAACAGCATCTTATCTTTCAGTTAGGCACTCTGCACCCTTCCAGTCTCAATGCTGATACCATAATCTCTGGCCCAATTTTGTTTGGGCAAGTAGTGTTGAATTTCTGGTTGTTATTCTGTAATCCCTATTGGAAATGTAGATTTAGGGTTGTGCAAAATTGGTCTCAGTTGTAACATCTCCACAGTTGAATAATCTGCTGGCAGTGGCAGCTTTTAGTTAGCCTGTGGGACCGTATCCAAATGGCAAAAAAAGGACATGAAATTGTTGGGTACACACTTGTGATTTCCTGATGCACGCTTCCAGCAGGCACGACTCCAAACCAGGAGTGCACATTAGGAACATTGATCTTTTAGATTTCCCTCATTGGTAAATTTTAAGTTTTGGACTAAGTGTGTTACTTAGCAAATTGTCAGTGAATTTGAATTACAGCTTTTCTGATTTGTTTATAGAAATCACTGAGAAAATTGCATAAAGATTTAATTGAACTTGGGAGGTCTGGGTTTTTCAAAAGATATTTAACATTTTAAAATTTGTGATTTCTTGGTGACAAAAGCTATTATAAGTGTCTATGCCTATTCAAAGCTGTTCAACCATTCATTTTTATTTAAAAATCTGTGGTCCATCTGTAGTTGCATTACTTCAGGTATTGAGATTAAAGAAACTGGTGCTGCATTACGGCAGAGCAGATAAGAGGCAATCTGATTAACATAATCAAACATGGAAGGGTTTTGATGGGACAAAAGGAAAAACTATTTCAGTTGGCCAGGAATTGGGAGGTATGAATTTATTGAACAAGTGCCCAAAGGATGAAACCAAAAATAGTTTGTTTTTATATCACGTGCTTGTTAAAACATGAAATGCACTGCCAGAAACCATGGTGGAAGGAGAATCTGTAATAGCTTTTAGAACAGCTACCAATTTCAGGGAAAATAAAGGGCAAAAATGTGTAAGTTCTTACAACAAGCCAGCATAAATGTAATAGTTTAATGGCCATTGCCTATGCTGTAAAATTCTATGATTCCATGATCAGGCTTCAGAAATAACTAAAGGGAAAGCCAAGAAATCTAAAATGTTTGCCCAAGATCTACAACCACAGCTTTCCATTTGTTGGAAATAGAGCTCAACTTTGGTTCAAATTCAGTACTAACTATTGCCAAGCTCTTAGCTAAACTATGATAAAGAGTACCTCATGCTGGTGGGAGAACTATCCGACTATATTGCATTCACCTCATCAAAGACAATACAAAGTGGTGCTGGCAAAGAATGTGTGTAAAAAAAAAGCTACGAGCCATTCCATGCTGTCAGTTGAAGTAGAACAACCAGGATATCAGTAACCTGGACTACGGTTTCGCGGCCTTAAAGGATAGATATTTAAAATATTAATTTTCTTGATCCCACTGCCAGAAAAATCCAAGCTGAGTTTTTGCATATAAACATCAGTTACATTCATGTCAAATTTCCTCTGGTTCAGCATCACTAATCAGTCCCAACAGATTTGGGCCTCTTTCAAACTGAAGTGTGACTTTACCAAACAAGATCAAAGAGTAGCATGTGCCATTTACTTTCCAGTTTACTGGAATATTTTAAATGCTCACAGTAATTTCTCCCAGTTCAGAAGTACTGGGGAATATGGAATATATTCTAACAGATCATGGGGGGATTCACCGACACTCCGCGCCGAAATCGCACTTGGCACGGAGGTGGAGAATTACCCACACTGGCACGCGAAATCGCGATCGATGCGGCGCCGGTTGGGGGCTGTTGAAAGTGGCCCCCATGGCGATTCTCGGCGCCCGACGGGCCGAGTGCCCGCCGAGTTCCTCCAAGTCCCACTGTCGTGGTTCACATGTGGTCCCACCCGGCCGGACAATGGCATTCTGGCTGCGGGGGCCGTCCTGGTGGGGGCCGGGTGGATTTGACTCCGGGGGGTCCTCCATGGTGGGCAGGCCCGCGATTGGTGGCTACCAATCGGCAGGCGCGCTCATTCCGGGAGGGGGGCCTATGTTCCTCCGCGTCAGGCCCCTGTAGGGCGCCGCCGTGTTGTGCAGGGGCTGGCGCAAAGCTGGCCGGCACGTGCATGCGCGGACCCGTGCGCATGCGCAGCCGCACGTAACTGCAGGGCCCCGCTGGCAGCCGGAGCTGCGGGACGCATGCCGAGGCCTGCTTGCCCCTTTGAAGACCGAGAATTACCCCGGACTTTCTCGGAAAAAGTCTGGAGTGATTCCCGCCTGTTTTCCGGCGGGATGGAGACTTAGTTCCCATAAGGGAAAAATCGCCCCATAACTCACAAGAACACCCTCCAAACTCACATACTCAAGTTTCTAGAAATGGCAAACTGTAACCAATGTAACTGTGAGTAATCACAGAGAAATAATCCAAGTAACAATTTGCCAAAGTCAGAACTGCTGCATTTTATCATTGTTTTTAAATTGTCTATCATACGTGACTAACCAACATTTTCTTCTTTCTTCAGTGGCTTCAAACATGAAGGCAGCGAAAGTACTGTTGAAACATGAATTATAAGAGCTTGGCATCATCTCTCTACCATAAGCATTATTAGTTACATCATTTCTGTACAACACTTGTAACCATAACATTGGGAAGAATCATTGCATGTCACTGTCCTAGTATTGTGTTATGAGCAAATAAAAGTGTAAATAATGTTCTCTCAATATTGGGCATTTCAACTTGCTGGTGATGACATTTTAATAAATCCTTTTGATACCTATGTGCACAGTGTCTGTGATTCTTAAGTGAACAGACTGTGTAAGAGGTTCTATGGTGTGGTTTTATGACCTATTTACAGTTTAAAATATGAAAGAAACTTGCATTTATGTAGTGCCTTACATGACCTCTGGTTGTCCAAACATATTTAACAGCTAATAAAGTACCTTTTGAACTGTAGGCACTGTTTTGTGATATGCCTCAAACTGTTGAATATTAATCCTTCATGGGTTGGCAAGTAATACTTTATGACATGCAAACTTTATAATGGAGAATACATTATAAGCAGATTACATTCTTTACTAGTTAATTATAAAACATAGTATTGCCAATAAAAGCTTGTTTATTCCGCTCAGAATTACCTATCCCTTTTAGTAGGTACTATGCAGTTTTAGTATATTGGATGTTTTCATTTAAAATATTTCATTATGTCGCACTTTCTAGTGTTTTTCATCAGAGTCTCGTCCATTTGTAAATATAAAGTTGCCATAGTCCCATATGGCCATAGGCTGCTTTCCCCTTTGAGGGGGAGAGCTGACTGGTGGTAGTTTAACCTGAGGATCACCACCCTTCAGGCAAGGGGCAAGGTTGAGAAGGCGGGGCCTTCACGAATAATAATAATACTCAGCCAGTGCAGGAATTGAACCTGCGCTGTTAGCCTTGCTCTGCATCACAAACTAGCTTTCCAGCCAGCTGAGCTAAATGGCAAATGAATAACTAAGTGAATAACCTAAATTATGAAACAAAATAAATTGTGTGACTTTTTTCGTTATTAATGGATCTCAATGTACTTCATCCCCAGTAAAATGAATTTCTACAGATGAATTTAGAGAAAATGGATCTCATGTAATGGGGAGCATGATTACTAGCTGTGTCTTCCTTTTACATACTAGTATGGCAGCAAGTTATCTCGCCTGGTGTGATAAAGTTTGACCCTGTGCAGATGAACAAACCACAAGAACCAAATTTACCCAATAGCCCCAATGAAAATATTTTATAATTTATACTTTAACAATCAAATCAGAATTACATAGTTTAGGCATGAACGACCAGACAAATCAGGGTCAATAGAAATTACACCTCAAGTAGCAGATACAACAAAGATGTCTCAGGCACCCACTCCATCTATATCGTATGGTTGAATTTGAACCACAAAGTCCTTCAAGACTCTGATCTTCCTCAGATAGAATTCCAGCTCCCTTTCTTCCTGTACTCAGCCACAGATTTTCATTCAACAGCAGCTCCCACTCAAATTGAGTTCCATGGTACAACCTTCAACCAAAAGGTGTGCTTCTCCAGAAATTTCTCAGCGTTACTCCAGCCGGTCTTCATTACTGGGATTGACCAGAATCATCTTTATTCAAAGCATCAGGAACAATCTGGTGCACTGTACGGTAGATTCTGGTCATTCAATTACTCCAAAGGAACAGAGTGAACAGCAGCAAACTTACTTTTGCTTACGTGTCTTGCAGATCCAGTCTTCAAATACTCCTCCGAATATGAAATGAAATGAAAATCGCTTATTGTCACAAGTAGCCTTCAAATGAAGTTACCGTGAAAAGCCCCTAGTCGCCACATTCCTGCGCCTGTTCAGGGAGGCTGGTATGGGAATTGATCAGTGCTGCTGGCCTGCCTTGGTCTGCTTTAAAAGCCAGCTCTCCAGCCCTGTGCTATATGCCACTACAATCACCTCCCTGGCAAGCCTGAAGAACACATGGGCCTGTTTTCAAACTGTAACCCTGGGTTTTTAAGACCCCTTTTTACCCTGTGTAGGTATGCAAGGACTGGGCCTGTAAATTATTTAAACATTGCCATTCCGAACCAGTCCTCCAGGAGGAGCCCAAGCAACCCATTCAGTCTTTGCTGTGAGTTTCATTGTGCCCTGCTTACCTGAGAGTGGATTGCCACTTCCCTCTCATTCACGCTGCTTCTTTGATGCCAGTCAACTGACTCACACCAACTTCACACAAAATAGTGCCGTGTCCAGCCTGCCAGACACCATCTCCCTCCTAGGGAAAAAAGAAAGCTTTTCCATTGTAAAGTTTTCTTCACAACATTTTCAAAATAAAGCAAGTACTTGACACCATAAATATGTTGACAAATAGTTTATGATGTACTGTGCACTTAACATTTTTTTTTGTCAGGACTTCCAGTTGCGGCTATGCGGAGCTAAGCCGCAGGTTCGGCAGCTCCCGCCAGGAAAGGACTTTTGGGCTCTTTTATGGGCCCCCAGCGGTACTTGCTCGACGGTTCCCAACGTTGGAAGGTGTCTGCAGCGGATCCTCAGTGTTCTATGGTCTTGACCAGGAGTGGGGCCAGCAAAATAGCAGTGGCAGCGCCTAAGAAAAAGCGGGGGAAGAGAATCAAGATGGCGGCGGGCGGAGGCCTCGAGGAATGGAGGCAGTGGGCACAGGTGCAGCAACAGACTCTCCAGCGATGTTTTCAGGAGCTAAAGGTGGAGCTGCTAGACTCGCTGAAGGCGAATGCGGACAAGCTGCTGGTGACGCAGGCAGCCCAGGGGGTGGAGATCCGGAAGCTCCGACAACAAGCCTCCGAAAGAGAGGATGAGGCCACGGCCTTCGTGGTAAAGGTGGAGATGCATGAAGCACTCCATAAGAAGTGGCAGGAGCGGTTCGAGGAGATGGAGAACCAATCAAGGCGGAAATATTTACGGATCCTGGGCCTCACGGAGGGGCTGGAGGGGTCAGACCTGGGGGCCTATGTGGTTGTTTCGTTGAACTCGCTGATCGGAGCAGGGTCCTTCCAGGGGCCCCTGGAGCTGGAGGGGGCCCACAGAATACTGGCCAGAAGGCCCAAGCCAAATGAGCCGCCACGGGCGGTGCTGGTGCGTTCCACCGGTTCGCTTACCGAGAGTGCGTGCTTAGGTGGGCCAAGAAGGAGCGGAGCAGCAAATGGGAGAACACGGTAGTGCGGATCTACCAGGACTGGAGTGCGGAGGTGGCTAAGCGGAGGGCCGGGTACAACCGGACGAAGGCGGTGCTCCACAGAAAGAGTGTGAAGTTTGGCATGTTGCAGCCAGCGCATCTATGGGTCACTTTCAAGGACCGGCACTTTTATTTTGAGTCCCCGGAGGAGGTGTGGCCCTTTGTGCAGGCCGAGAAGTTGGACTCTGACTGAGGGTCGGGGGTTTGTAAATAACTGTGTTAACCTTTGGTGGGAAGGGTCTCTGTTTTAGGCTGTTTTATGCTGTTTTAAGCTGGTTGTGTGTTGGTTCTTGGGCGGGTGGGGTGCTGTCTTTTTTGCGTGGGCAGGGTCGGGCAGAGGGAAAGCGTGTGCTTTTCTTCTGTTTCCCGTGCTGAGAGTGGATGGGGGCGGGGTCGGAGCTGTGAAGCGCGCACTTTTTTCCCCGCGCGAGAGCGGGAGGGAGAGGAGGAGGGTCTGCTGATGGGTCTGGGGGAGGAGGAGGAGCCCCACGTTGTGGGGGGTCGGAGATGTGGCGGGAGTCGCCGGGGTCAGCAGAAGTTAGCTGGCTCACGGGAGTGCTACGGAGGGAGTAACACGGCTGGGAGGGGTCCTAGCCTGGGGGGGGGGGGTACCGGGTTGCTGCTGAAATGGCCAGGAAGAGCTGGAGTATGCAGGGGGGGCCGGGGTGGGGGTTTGCCGCCGTGTGGAACGGGCCGAGCGGGGGGCGCTGACCTGGGGCGGGCAGGGGACGGGTTATGGCTACTCGGCAGGGGAGGGGCGCAGGGAGCCCTCTGATCCGGCTGATAACTTGGAATGTGAGGGGGTTGAATGGGCCGGTCAAATGGGCCCGGGTGTTTACGCACCTGAAGGGGCTGAAGGCGGACGTGGCTATGCTCCAGGAGACGCACCTGAAGGTGGCGGATCAGGTTAGACTGAGGAAGGGCTGGGTAGGCCAGGGGTTTCATTCGGGGCTGGATGCAAAAAATCGGGGGTTGGCGATTCTGGTGGGAAAAAGGGTCTGACAGTGGAGGGAGGTATGTGATGGTGAGCGGCAAATTGCAAGGGGAGCGGGTGGTGCGGGTGAATGTCTATGCCCCAAATTGGGGCGATGCGGGTTTTATGCGGCGCATGCTGTGCCACATTCCAGATCTAGAGACGGAGGGCCTGATACTGGGGGGGGGGACTTTAACACAGTGCTGGAACCCCATTGGTTCGATCCATGTCCAGGAAGGGCAGGAGGCCCGCAGCGGCTAAGGTGTTGAGGGGGTTTATGGACCAGATGGGGGGGGTGGATCCTTGGAGGTTCGCGAGGCCGAGGGCCAGGGTGTATTCATTTTTTTCCCACATGCATAAAGCCTATTCCCGGATCGATTTTTTTGGCCTGAGCAGGGGGCTGATTTCGAGGGTGAAGGATGCCGAGTATTCGGCCATAGTCATTCCGGACCATGCCCCGCACTGGGTAGACCTTGGGCTGGGGGAGGAGAGGGACCAGCGCCCGCTCTGGCGCCTGGAGGTGGGACTGCTGGCGGAAGAGAAGGTGGGCGGGCGGGTTCGGGGGTGTACCAAGAGGTACTTGGAGGCCAATGATAATGGGGAGGTCCGGGTGGGGACGGTTTGGGAAGCATTGAAGGCAGTGATTAGAGGGGAGTTGATTTCCATCCGAGCCCATAGGGAGAGGGGAGAGCAAAGAGAGAGGGAGAGGTTGGTGGAGGAGATGGTGAGGGTGGACAGGAGATACGCGGAGGCTCCAGAGGAGGGAGGAGGGGAGCGACGTAACCTGCAGGCCAAGTTCGACATGCTGACCATCGGAAAGGCGGAAGCTCAGTGGAGGAAGGCACAGGGAGCGGTGTACGAATATGGGGAGAAGGCGAGTAGGATGCTGGCGCATCAGCTACGTAAGCGAGACGCGGCCTGGGAGATTGGTGGAGTGACGGATAGGGGAGGCAATGTGGTGCGAAGGGGGGTGGACATTAATGGGGTCTTCAGGGACTTTTATGGGGAATTGTACCGGTCCGAGCTCCCAGTGGAGGTGGGGGGAATGGGGCGCATTTTGGATAGGCTGACATTTCCAAAGGTGGAGGAGGGACAGGTGGAGTGGCTGGAGGCGCCGATTGAGCTGGAGGAGCTGGTCAAAGGGATAGGCAGCATGCAGTCGGGGAAGGCGCCGGGGCCGGATGGGTTTCCGGTCGAATTTTACAAAATGTATGCAGACCTGTTGGGCCCCCTGTTGGTTAGGACCTTTAATGAGGCAAGGGAGGGGGGGCTTTGCCCCCGACTATGTCACGGGCGCTGATTTCCTTGATCCTTAAACGGGACAAGGACCCTCTACAGCAGGGGTGGGCAAACTACGGCCCGCGGGCCGCATGCGGCCCACCAAGATCAAATCATTAAAAAAAAAATGTTTTTTTTAATTTAAAAAAAAACTTTTAATATTTTTTTTATAAGGTTAATGGGGGGGGGGGGGGCCTGTTGGGTTACTGGTATAGGGTGGATACGTTGACTTGAGTAGGGTGATCATTGCTCGGCACAACATCGAGGGCCGAAGGGCCTGTTCTGTGCTGTACTGTTCTATGTTCTATGTTCTATATGAGGCGCCCAGAATCATAACCGGGTGAAGAGCCATTTTTGAAAAGTAGAGAAAAAGAGGGCTAAAGGCAGGATGCCGCTGGGGGAAGCGCTGAGGTATATGCCGCACGCTAATTGGTTACAACCGGGACTATTAATTAATATACTATGCGGCCCTTTAAAATTGTGGATGTCTGAATGTGGCCCTTGCACGGAAAAGTTTGCCCACCCCTGCTCTACAGTGTGGATCATATAGGCCGATCTCGTTGTTAAATGTGGATGCCAAGCTGTTGGCGAAGATCTTGGCCACAAGGATAGAGGACTGTGTGCCGGGGGTCATTCATGAGGACCAGACAGGGTTTGTGAAGGGAAGGCAGCTGAACACAAATATACGTAGGCTTCTGAATGTTATAATGATGCCGGCGGTAGAAGGGGAGGCGGAGATTGTGGTAGCATTAGACGTGGAGAAGGCCTTTGATAGGGTTGAGTGGGGGTACTTGTAGGAGGTGCTGGAAAAGTTTGGGTTCGGGGAGGGGTTTGTCAGTTGGGCGAGTGTAGCCACGAATAGGAGGACATCAGAGTACTTTCGGTTGTCCGGGGGACGAGGCAGGGGTGTCCACTGTCCCCGTTGCTCTTTGCGTTGGCAATTGAGCCCCTGGCCATGGCATTGCGGGAGTCGGGGAATTGGAGGGGTCTGATGCGGATTGGTGAGGAGCACCGAGTGTCGTTATACGCAGATGACTTGTTGCTTTATGTGGCGGACCCAGTGGGGGGAATGCCGGAGGTGATGCAGATCCTTAGGGAATTTTGGGGCTTTTCTGGGTACAAGCTCAACCTGGGTAAGAGTGAGCTGTTCGTCGTGCACCCGGGGGAGGAGGGGATTGGTAGGCTCCCGCTGAAAAGGAGGAGCTTTCGGTACCTGGGAGTCCAGGTGGCTAGGAGCTGGGGGGCCCTTCACAAGCTTAACCTCACTAGGCTGGTGGAGCAAATGGAGGAGGAGTTCAAAAGATGGGACATGTTGCCGCTGTCGCTAGCGGGCTGGGTGCAGTCCGTCAAGATGACAGTGCTCCCAAGGTTTTTGTTCCTGTTCCAGTGCCTCCCCATCCTTATCCTGAAGGCCTTTTTTAGGAGGGTCAACAGGACTATTACGGGATTTGTATGGGCGCATGGGACTCCGAGGGTGAGAAGGGTGTTTTTGGAGTGAGGCAGAGATAAAGGGGTGCTGACATTGTCCAACCTCTGTGGGTACTATTGGGCTGCCAACACAGCGATGGTGCGTAAGTGGGTAATGGACGGGGCAGGGGCAGCATGGAAGAGGATGGAGATGGCGTCCTGCGTGGACACAAGCCTGGAGGCGCTGGTAACGGCGCCGTTGCCGCTCACTCCAACGAGGTATACCACGAGCCCGGTGGTGGCGGCTACCCTCAAAATTTGGGGGCAATGGAGACGGCATAGGGGGGAGGTGGGGGGGCTCGATGGAGTCCCCGATACGGGGGAACCACCGGTTTGTTCCAGGGAGCATCGATGGCGGGTTTCTAGGCTGGCACAGGGTAGGGGTTAGGAGGTTGTGGACCTGTTTGTGGATGGGAGGTTTGTGAGCCTGGGTGAGTTAGAGGGGAAGTTTGGGCTCCCCCCGGGGAACATGTTTAGGTACATGCAGTTTAGGGCATTTGCCAGACGACTAGTGGAGGGGTTCCCTCTGCTGCCCCCACGTGGGATACGGGACAAGGTGCTCTCGGGAGTGTGGGTTGGAGGGGGGAGGATTTTGGACGTGTACCACGTCATGCAGGAGGTAGACGAGGCCTCGGTGGAGGAGCTGAAGGGTAAATGGGAGGAGGAGCTGGGTGAGGAGATTGAGGAGGGGACGTGGGCGGATTCCCTGGAAAGAGTGAATTCCTCCTCTTCCTGTGCGATACTTAGCCTCATACAGTTCAAGGTGCTGCACAGGGCCCACATGACCGGGCGAGGATGAGTAGGTTTTTCGGGGGCAAAGACAGGTGTGCTAGGTGCTCGGGGAGCCCAGCGAACCATACCCATATGTTCTGGGCATGCCAAGCGCTGGGGGAATTTTGGAAGGGGGTAGCAAAGACGGTGTTGAGGGTGGTGGGATCCAGGGTCAAGCCAGGCTGGGGACTCGGAATTTTTGGTGTTGCAGTGGAGCCGGGAGTGCAGGAGGCGAAAGAGGCCGGTGTTCTGGCCTTTGCGTCCCTAGTAGCCCGGCGGAGGACCTTGCTTCAATGGAAGGATGCGAGGCCCCCAAGCGTGGAGGCCTGGATCAATGATATGTCAGGGTTCATCAAATTGGAAAAGGTGAAATTTGCCCTGAGGGGATCAGTACAAGGGTTCTTTAGGCGGTGGCAGCCTTTCCTGGACTTCCTGGCAGAACGGTAGGAATATAGGCCGGCAGCAGCAGCAACCCGTGGGGGTGGGGTGGGGGTGGGGGGGGGGGGGGGGGGGGAGAGGGGGGTTTGTTTCGGGGGAAGGGAGAAATGTGTATATGTGTTTATTGAATATGCCGGGTGTTTATCTATTTCTTCTTATTGTAGTTACTGGGGGTGGCGGGGGGGGGGGGGGGGGGGGGGGGGGGGGGGGGGGGTTGGTTTTGGTTTTGGAGGTTAGTGTGTTTTTATTTTTGTTGTTGTTAATACTGTTTTTTTGTTGTTCTTATTGGAGCACTCCAATAAGGAATCATAAAGAGAAACCCATTGACATAGACATAGAACATACAGTGCAGAAGGAGGCCATTTGGCCCACTTAAGCCCTCCCTTCCACCCTAGCCCCCTAACCCAATAACTCCTAACCTTTTTGGACACAAAGGGCAATTTAGCATGGCCAATCCACCTAACTTGCATGTCTTTGGACCGTGGGAGGAAACCAGAGCACCCAGAGGAAACCCACACAGACACGGGGAGAGAGTGCAAATTCCGCACCGACACTGACCCAGCAGGGAATCGAACATGGGACCCTGGCGCTGTGAAGCCACAGTGCTAACCACTATGCTACTGTGTTGCCCATTGTTGGCTTAAAGGTTCAGTGACACCTTGCTGAGATCCTCCAGAAGCAGTGCAAGATCACAGAGAGATTTTTTTTCCTGTCAGATGGATGAAGAAGGCTGACATTACCAAAGAGCCCTGATCAGAGGTGAACAGCCAGGGAAATCAGCAGTGTGATTGGATGTAGTTTCTTTTGGCATATTCAGTAATTATCAAGCCAGGCAATAACTCCTCCAGTAGCCAAATGGAGATTTATGAACCCTCCACTGAATTTTACCAGCAGATAGTCTTCAATATGAGTCATCGATTAGGGTGCACCGCAGCTGCAGCCTGGAATCCCTGCAAGGCTCCACTTCTGGTAATTTGCTGCACAAAGGCCTTATCCACTGTAGAAATGGTTGTGGAGAACCCATTGTTGGCGTGGCAAGTTGAAGCCGGGTGAGTGGGGTATGGGGCCCGTGACGAGGTGTTTTGATTCCATTCCTGTTGCCATTGGGTGCAGTGTAGGCTACTCCAATCTCTGCATTTTTAGTCCGATCAACCACCTTGCTCCCCACCCAGTTCTATCTCAGCAAGGATCAGAGGAGGAATATTGGGCAGTCCTCCACCAGCCTGTATTTGCTTCCTCCTGTTGAAAGGGTGCATGTGTCTACATCTCCCACTCATGCAGCACTCTTCAGTGAAGTGAAGTGAGGAGGAGAGTGGGAACTCACATGGCATGTAATCAGTTAGTGATTAGATCATGCTGGAAAGGAAGAGCATTATATCCGCGGGTTGATATTTGAACGTTTAGTGGGCAGGATTCTCCACTTGTGAGAATAGGGGCGGCATTCTCCATCAGCCGACACCAAAGTCGTGAAACGCGACTGAGCAGAGAATCAGTCATGATGCCAAAATCGTGGAGGATGCCTGGTACATGCCAGAACGCCATACTTCAGTGCCTTGACAGCGGCGTTGATGTGTTCTAATCCGCACGTACAGTAAACGCTGTTGACACATAATTAGCGGGCCTGACCTGGTACTCTCCAGGGTCTCCGCAATGCTCCGCCTCTGCCGGGGAATTATCAATGGCCAGTTTCACTTGTGGTTTTAAAAATCTGGAAATAGGTGCCGTGACTGTTGAGGGAGAGAGAGGATGTAGGACATGCAGAGGCGTGACCATGAGTTTCCGGCCCTGCCGCCGGCAGGTCTGGCTGGGGGGTGGAGGTCTCCGCCAGGCCCGGGACAGCAGGGATGATGGGGGGAGGGGTCAGGGTGACACTCCACGGGACCGGGTGTTCAGGCACGGACCATCTTTCTATGCACCCCGCTGACCGCCCACCGTGGCCCTGGTTGTGCAGAGTGTCATCGGTCATTTGAGTGCACATCTCAGTATGGGGGTACGCACCATGATAATATGTCTGATTTTCACCCCCGAAGACAATGGACTTTGGAATCCAACCAGGAATGGTGGCCTACACCTTGTCGCCGCAGCCCTGGGAGATGCACTGAGGCTGTATGAGCTGGAGCTGCTCAGGGAGGACCCGCAGGGGCAAAGCCTGCCCCTGAGGAACTGGAGTCAGCGGTGAACATGGAGAGCCAGCGTCCCAACAGGCCGAGGAGGAGGAGGTGGGAAGGAGGAGCCACATGAGGCCTTGTGTATAGCGGCAGCGCCCATCATTCAATGACCTGCCGAACCGGGCATGCCATTGAAGACTCAGGCTGAGCAGGGGGACAGTGGAACATATCTGCCAGATCACGGAACACTGGCACTGTGGTATGGGAGAGGACACCCACGCCCGGTGGCCGTCAAGGTGACGGTTACCTTGAACTTTTACACCACGTGTCCTTCCAGATGCTGAGTGGGGACCATTCCGGGTTTCACAGACCTCAGTGCTTAGGTGCTTCAGCGCCGTCACGGAGGTCCTATATGACTGCCAAGGCACTACATCCATTTCGATGTGGACCAAGCCTAGCAGGATGCCCAGGCGGCAGGGTTCGCTGCCATCGCCGGGATACCGCAGGTCCAGGGGGTGATTGACGGGATGCATGTCGCCCTACGAGCTTCACAAATGGAAAGGGGTTCCACTCGATGAACATGCAGCTGGTGTGTGATAATGAGCAGAGCATAATGCACATGTCTACGGTCATACTTGGTCAGTGTGCACGACGCCTTCATCCTGGAACACTCAACAGTTCCTGTCCTCTTTGAGGTGCATCCCTGGCTGAGGGTTGACTCCTCGGCGGCAGGGGTTATCCACTGCAGCCATGGCTGATGATCCCCATCGGAGGCCACAGACAGACGCGGAGAACCCGCTACAACTACGCCTATGCTACGACCAGGTGCGCAATCGAGTGGTGCTTCGAAATCTTGAAGACGCGGTTCAGGTGTATGAACCACTCTGAAGGGGCCCTCCAGTATGACGCTGGTAGGGTTTCCCGCATTGTGGTGGCATGTTGCGTCCTCACGCAGCAGACGGGCGATGTGTTGGCGGAGGAGGACGACCGCCAATCCTCCTCCCATGAGGAAGATATGGGGGGCGACTGAGGATGAGCAGGACACGGTGCTCGGGCAGGAACAGGAGGCCACACAACATGTGCACCTGGGCCGGGCATGCACAGGACGTTCGAATCACCTCCAGGTTGACCGAATAGAGGGCATGGCCAACGGCATGGTCATCCCATCCCAACCACCCCTCCCACCGTCTAACCACTCCCTCCCATGAACCCTCGCTCTAAACAGCCCCACCTTCTTGCAACCCCTTCCGTGATTCCTACCTGCCTCCCTCACTGCATGTGTGAGGCCCTCAGTTGGCAGTAACAGCGGGTGAGGTCAATGGGATGGAGGATGATGACATCCCGCTCTGCGCTGAGCTCGACAAGGTCTGACTCCTGCCCACGGTAGCACTTTCCACTGTCCACCTAGGTGATCTCTGCATACAAGCTGGCCATTCAATCACATAGTCCCACCAAATCCTTGGGGTGGCGGACGTGGGGACAGTGGGGGTTTGGGGAAAGAGAGGTGGGACATCAGAGCTGTGAGTGCTTGCTGAACTGGAGATGCTGCACCACGCCCACCTCCATCATCCACCTATCACGCCATCCCCCACCCTCACCAGCCTCTGCAGGCAGCCCATACCAGCCAATCCCATCCCTCACATCCTTCTGACAGAGCATCGAGGCAGGTAGTAACATTGTGAACAGCTGTTTAATGTGAACAGGTGAACAGATATGTACAGGTTTGTGGCGTAGCCCCTATTGCTATCTTCTGTGCTGAACCCCTGCCAACTTAATGTGTCTATCTTTCTGGACTTAAAGACCTGAATGCTGCGCCTAGGTGGATCCCCAAGTGGTACCCCAGGAGGGGAAGCGGTCTGCTAGGATTCCCATCCTGTGACCTGGGTCCCCTTTGGTGGCCATCTTCTGGGGCGTCCAAACCTGGATGCGCCCAGCTGCTGCTTGGGTGTCCCTGGTGGTGTGGTGCTGCCCTTCAAGCAGGAAGGCAGTGCACGGTCCCCTGCAGTCATCTCCCTCCAAAGCAGGTATATCGTTTTGGATACTGTTGGGGGAGATGGCTCACCAGGGGAAGGCAGCAGGAGCCAGGTTCATGGCACCATGGCTGGCTCTGCTGTTCTTCCTCTGCCTGTTGGTCACCCATTTCCTATCTCCCTCAGTACTCTTTATCTGTGGTATGACCAATTCACTAAACGTTGGGCACTTTAGTGAAGAGGCTCCTGGCCCACTTTCTGGTGTGCACCACATACTGTGCTGTGGTACAGTAGGTAGAGGTAGGAAACCCCAATGGAGCAGACATTCGGAGGGCAGCCCGACCCCAGGAAAAAGTGTGGTAGAGATATAGAGATAGGGGATTCGATTGTAAGGGGAGTAGACAGACATTTCTGCGGACGCAAACAAGACTCCAGAAAGGTATGTTGTCTCCTGGGTGCAAGGGTCCTGGATGTCTCAGATCGGCTGAAGGACATTCTAAAGGGGGAGGGTGAACAGCCAGCTGTTGTGGTGCATATAGGCACCAACGATATAGGTAAAAAGAAAAAGGGGTGACGTCTTACATGCTAAATTTAGGGAGTTAGACTAAAAAGTAGGACCTCAAAGGTAGTAATCTCGGGATTGCTACCAGTGCCACGTGCTAGTCAAAATAGAAATAACAGGATAAACAGAATGAATGCATGGATTGAGAGATGGTGCATGAGAGAGGGATTCCGATTTTTGGGACATTGGAACTGGTTCTGGGAGAGGTGGCACAATTACAAATTGGACGGTCTACACCTGGGCAAGACTGAAACCAAATGTCCAGGGGGTGTGTTTGCTAGTGCTGTTGGGGAGAGTTTCAACTAATGTGGCAGGGGATGGGAAACAACGCAGGAAGTCAGAGGGTAGTAAAGAGAGGATAGAAACAAAGGCCAGTAAGGAGAAAAGTGGAAGGCAGAGAAACAGATAGAACTGCATTTATTTAAATGCAAGAGGTCTAACGGGCAAGGCAGATGAACTCAGGGCATGGATAGGTACATGGGACGGGGATATTATAGATATTACTGAAACACGGCTTAAGGAGGGGCAGGATTGTCAGCTCAATGAAAATCCAAAGAGCTTTTACAGATACATAAAGGACAAAAGAGTGACTAGGGAAAGAGTAGGGCCTCTTAAGGATCAACAAGGTCATCCACGTACGGATCAACAAAGGATGGGAGAGGTCTTAAATGAATATTTGTTGTCAGTATTTACTGTTGAGAAAGATATGGATGTTAGGAAATTTGGGAAATAAAAAGTGATGTCTTGAAGAGTGTGCATATTACACAGAAGGGTGTGCTGTAGGTATTAAAGCGGATTAAGATAGATAAATCCCCGGGACCTGATGAAATGTATCCCAGGACATTGTGGGAGGCTAGGGAGGAAATTGCCGGCCCCCCTAGATGAGATTTTTGAATCATCGACAGCCACAGGCGAGGTGCCTGAAGATTGGAAGGGAGCCAATGTTGTGCCATGTTTAGAAAGGGCTGTAGGTATACACCTGGGAACTACAGACCAGTGAGCCTTACTTCTGTAGTGGGTAAGTTGTTTGAAGGTATTCTGAGGGACAGGATCTACAGGCATTTAGACGGGCAAAGGCTAATTAGGGAAAATCAACATGGCTTTGTAAGGGGAAAATCATTTCTCATGAATTTCATTGAGTTTTCTGAAGGGGTAACCAAGAAGGTAGATGAGAGCAATGTGGTTGATATTGTCTCCATGGACTTTAGCAAGGTCTTTGACAAGATATCGCATGGTAGGTTGTTGCAAAAGGTTAAATCTTATGGAATCCAGGGCAATGTAGCCAATTGGACACAAAATTGGTTTGGCAATTGAAGCCAAAGCGTGGTTCTGGAGGGTTGTTTTTCAAACTGGAGGCCTGTGACCAGCGGTGTGCCTCAGGGATCGGTGCTTGGTCCACTGTTATTTTTTACATATATTAATAGTTTAGGTGAGAATGTAGGAGGCATGGTTAGTAAGTTTGCAGATGACACTAAGATTGGTGGCATAGTGGATAGTGAAGAAGATTATATAAGATTGCAACAGGATCTTGACCAATTGGGCCAGTGGGCCGATGAATGGCACATGGAGTTTAATTTGGATAAATGGGAGTTGATGCATTTGGTAGTTCAAATCAGGGCAGGATCTACTGAGTTAATGGTAGGGAGTTAGGGAGAGTTACAGAACAAAGAGATCCAGGAGTACAGGTTGATAGGTCCTTGAAGGTGGACTCGCAGGTGGACAGGGTGGTGAAGAAGGCATTCAGCCTGCGAGGTTTTATTGGTCAGAATATTGAATCCAAGAGTTGTGATTGTAATACTGTGGAATACTGTATTCAATTCTGGTCACCCTATTATAGGAAGGATATTGTTAAACTAGAAAGAGTGCAGAAGAGATTTACAAGAATGCTACCAGGACTTGATGGTCTGAGTTATAAGGAGAGGCTGGATATGCTGGGACTTTTTTCCCTGGAGCGTAGGAGGCTTAGGGGTGATCTTATAGAGGTCTATAAAGTAATGAGGAGCATCGAAAGGTAGATAGTCGACATCTTTTCCCAAAGGTAGAGAAGTCTAGAACTAGAGGGCATAGGTTTAAGGTGAGCGGGGAGAGATACAAAAGAGACCAGAGGCAAATGTTTTTCACACACAGGGTGGTGAGCATCTGGAACAAGCTGCCAGAGGCAGTGGTAGAGGCGGGTATAATTCTTTACTTTAAAAAACAGTTAGACAGTCACATGGACAGGGTGGGTGTGGTGAATGTAACCGTGTCGCGTCTTTTCGTCCGACGTCACTTCGTCCAACGACACTTCGTCCACGTCTTATGGTCCAACGTCTTTTTGGCCGCCCGTCTTTTGGTCCAACGTCACTTCGTCCAATTATCCAATTACAAATTGACTCCGTATAAAACCATTTAATTGATAAAATGCAAGTACAATACAGCAAAATGCAAGTACAATACAGCAAGTGAATTTAATTGCTAAAATGCAAGTAATTGATAAAATGCAAGTAAAATGCAAGTTGAAAAATGCAGTTAAAAAGTTAAAAAATCTAAAAATGCAGTTAAAAAATCTAAAAGTTTACTAATTACTTAAAATTCCCGAAATTACTTAAAATTGATGTAAATTGTAAATTCCCGAAATTCCCTAAAAGTTAGATTTCCAGAACTGTACCCGAGAGAGAATAATGGGGAGAGGACAAGATGATTTTATATTCTACAATTCTGACAGACACAGATATAAGTGGGAGTCTAATTGGATTTAGACAATGAGTGCAGTTCTGAAAGAAGCAGATTTAAACTCGATTTTCGTCGAGTGATTAAAACCTCTGGTTGGCAGTGGGTTCTGACATTACAGGTCTGAAATGATCAAATATTCCATCAGATACAATGGCTCTCATCACGCTGGAGCATACATGGGTGAATATCCTGCAGCTTATCTTAATAATGTCTGGAGATCAAGCAGCACAAATGCAGAACTCAACCTCAAGAGGCGAAATAGGTGGAGAGGATCCTTGAGCAGTAACATTGAAAAACTAAATTAAACTATTTGTAATTGGATAATTGGACGAAGTGACATTGGACCAAAAGACGGGCGGACAAAAAGACGTTGGGCCAAAAGACGTGGACGAAGTGTCGTTGGACGAAATGACGTCGGACGAAAAGACATAGCACCGAATGTAACATGGTAATTTACACTGTATCTTTGTAAGCACAGTAGCGTTATCCGACCACAAGGGGGAGTAGCTCTGGGAATGCTCAGGAGCTTGTACAGGGCTCCACCCACGACTCCTCCCCCTTGTGCTGCTGTATAGATACCCTTGTCCAGAGTCAGCCCGCAGTTCACCGAGAGTTCATCAACGGGCAACAGGCTGGCTCTGTAGTAAGTAGATTAAAGCCTACATTCATATTGGAAAACACGTGTCTGGTGAATTGATGGTTCCATCAGTGGGTATAGACGGATATGGGCCAAATGCGGGACTAGCTTAGTGATAGAAACTGGGGAGAATGGACAAACTGGGCCGAAGGACCTGTTTCCATGCTGTAAACATCTATGATTCTATGACTCTAACTGAGATGAATGTCTTTGGGATGGTGGAGGGTGTTAGAGACAGTTGTGATGGAAAGTCAGTGTCGGCCCCAGTCTGGTGTTCCAGGGTGTATCACGCTGCGGGCCAAGGGCTCCCATCGGGCTCCGAGTCCTCCTTCTCGCTGCTCTCCTTCTGGGGTTGTGCAAGGGTTGGGGGCACGTTCCCGCACCAGAAGGGCCCACCTCATCGGCAGTTGATCCTGTAAGATACAAGACAAGGTGCATGATTGGACCATGTGTTGGGGTGGCGGGTGGAGGTGATGCTGGAGAGGGCATTGTGGGGGTGGGGGTGAGTGTGGTAGGGTTGGTGGAGGGGACAGTATTGGGGGGTTGTGTGTGTGATAGTGTTGGTGGTGGGTGTGGGGGTGGTGCCACACGTACCATGGGGAACCACAACTCAGCGGTGTTTCATTGCTGGCCTGATGCCAACCTCCGCCTCGGTGACCGCCCTCTCCCCAGGCCCACTGATCAAGTCCAGTGCCCACTGCTCAGCTGCGGTGAGGTGCTGCAAGTCCAGCATCCCCCCTCGGTTTTTGCCCTCTCCTGGTGGTTGTGATACAACTTCTCCTGGGGTGGGGGAAAGACAGAAAATGCATGATGTAGGACAGTCGGATGCACGCACACTGTCCTGGATGAGCACAGTATCTTCTCTGCCTCTCTGCCAGACAATGCATCATTTTACAAGTCCGTAGCAAATGAGGATGTGGTGAACCTCTGTTCACCTGTATTAGGGGATGTACGGTAGGACCTGCACTATAGGTTCGCCGGTAGCCCCTGCCGGCTAGCACCGCCCACAAGGTGCCATATAAATATGCGTGACCTCCTCCTGATCAGCCATTTCGCCAGCTGCAGCAGGAGGCCACGCATCTGACTGCAATAAAGCCACAGTTGTACCAATCTGACTCTTTTGTGCAATTGATCGTGCATTGATTTATTACAGTCAGATTTTTCTACATTATGGACATCAGAATCAAACCAGATCGCCTGCAGCTGGATCCGCACTCACCAGACGCCAGAAAGGACTTTAATCACTGGCTGGCTTGTTTTGAGGCCTACATCAACGCTGCGACCCCCGCTCCAACGGAAGCTCAGAAGATCCAAGTTCTATACTCCAGGTTGAGCTCCAACGTGTTCCTGTTGATCTAAGACGCCCCAAGTTACGCGGAAGCGATGGCACTCCTAAAAGAGAACTACGCTCAGAAGACAAACACACTCTTCGCAAGGCACGTACTCGCGTACAACTATCTGGTGAGTCGATCGAAGACTTCTGGCAGGCTCTTATCCCATCGTACGGGACTGTGACTGTCAGGCCGTCACGGCCACTAAACATTCCAATCTCCTCATGCGTGATCCATGCGTAACGGGGATTGCATCGGACCCCATCCGACAACGACTGCTGGAAGGGGCCACGCTCGACGTAATGGAGACGAAAACTTTAGCGCTCTCCATGACGGTTGCATCTCGTAACGTCCAAGCCTACCCCGCTCACCGCGCGGCCCACCCGTCCTACCCCTCCTGGACCCCGCAAACGACCCCCCTGGCTGGGGCCCCTCCTAATCAATACGCCTGCGCCACCGCCACGCATCCTGGGTGGTCCCCACTGCTACTTCTGCGGCCAGCAAAAGCACCCCTGCCAATGCTGCCCATCCCGCACCGCCACTTGCAAATCCTGCGGTAAAAAGGGCCACTTCGCAGCTGTGTGCCAGGCCCGCGCAGTCGCCGCTATCACGCCCGCAATTGCCCCCTCCCCCCAGCCGAATGCACAATGGACGCCGCCATCTTCTCCTCCCGGGGCCATGTGCGACCAGTGGGCGCCGCCATCTTCTCCCCCCAGATCCACGTGCGCACCATGGGCGCCGCCATCTTGCCCCGCCCCCACAACGTGCGCTCCATGGATGTTGCCATCTTGTTCCCAACAGGTCCTCCGGACGCTGCCTTTTTGTCTCCCCCACAGGACTGGACTGCTGGATCCGGGTCACCGACGTTCCCCATCTGAATCCTCGGACGACCACCCGCAGCTCGCCTCGATGACACTGGACCAGTCCTGTCCTCACAACCTGGCCACCGATTTGACGACAGTGAAAATCAACGGCCACGCGACCTCTTGCCTGCTGGACTCCAGGAGCACCAAAAGCGTCATTCACCCAGACACTGTAAGGCGCTGCTCCCTCACGGTCCACCCCGCCAACCAACGGATCTCCGTGGCCTCCAGATCCCACTCTGTCTCGATCCAAGTTTTCTGTGTGGTCGATCTCACTGTCCAGGGCGTAGAATTCAGCGGTTTCTGCCTCTACATCCTCCCCAACCTCTGCACTGCACTATTGCTGGGCCTGGATTTTCAGTGTAATCTCCAGAGCCTCACCCTCAAATTTGGCGGGCCCCTACCTCCACTCACCGTTTGCGGCCTCACGACCCTCAAGGTTGACCCCCCCTCCCTCTTTGCCAATCTAACTGCGGATTGCAAGCCCATCGGCACCAGGAGCAGACGACACAGCGCCCAGGACAAGGCCTTCATCACGTCCGAGGTCCAGCGGCTGCTTCGGGAGGGTATTATCGAGGCCAGCAATAGCCCCTGGAGAGCCCAAGTGGTAGTGGTTAAAACTGGGAAGAAACACAGAATGGTCGTTGACTACAGCCAGACCATCAATCGGTACACGCAGCTCGACGCGTACCCCCTCCCACGCATATTTGATGTGGTCAATCAGATTGCACAGTACTGGGTCTTCTCAACAATTGACCTGAAATCCGCCTTCCACCAGCTCCCCATCCGTAAATCGGACCGTCTATACACTGCCTTCGAGGCGGACGGTCGGCTCTATCAATTTCTTAGGGTCCCTTTCGGCGTCACTAACAGGGTCTCAGTCTTCCAAAGGGCGATAGACCGAATGGTCGACCGGTATGGTCTGCGGGCCACGTTTCCGTACCTGGACAACGTCACCATCTGCGGCCATGACCAGCAGGACCACGACGCTAACCTCTCTAAATCTCTCCGCACCGCCTCTCTCCTCAATCTTACATACAAGTGTGTGTTCCGCACGACCCGTCTAGCCATCCTCAGCTACGTAGTCCAAAACGGACTCCTGGGGCCCGATCCCGACCACATGCGCCCCCTCATGGAGCTCCCCTTCCCCCACTTGGGCTGATGGAACGGTTAAGTGTGAGGTATTTGAGATTGGGTTGGTCGCCATGGATCCGCTGGGAGGGCAAGTCATGGCAGCCTAGCATCAAAAGCACTGAATCAGGGCCTCCCTTGCATCATAGCACCACTGACGTTTCCAGATTTCAACCTGCCCCTCCTCACCTTCTGGCTGCCTGAGATCTGCATCAGAGTCAATATTGGTGTCCTCTTCTGAGCCAAGTGCAACAGCGACGTCCTGGTGCAGAGGTTCATCCCTCTAAAGAGCAAAATTATGAAGAGCACAGCATGCAACGACGATGAGCAACACTCGCTCAGAAAAATACTGCAGGGCACTGGCGGATCGGTCTAGGCATTGGAACCTTGTCTTTAGCAGCCCAATGGTCCTCTCCAATACTGGATACATGGAAACGGTTGTATCAGCCATCAGCCATCTCTTCAACTGACATCTCTTGTCACCAATCAACCACTCTTCCAGCCCAGCTGGAGCAGTATAGAACCTTGGCACTGAGTGCTGCAGTATGTAGACACTATAAGAGCTGCTAGGGTACCTTGCACAGACCTTCAGAATCGGGGTCTTGACACACTATCTGAACATTCATGGAGTGGAAACCCTACGTGTTCACAAAGGCGCCCAGCTGGGTATCTCTGGGCCAGTCATCTGGCAGATGGTCATTACAGCTTTTCTTGAAAGTTGAAGACTGCTGCAGCACTGGGCCTTTGTCATGCCCAGGGTGTTTGATTGCTGTCTGTACATCCTGGCAGCTGGGTCGTGGCATCTTCTGCAGAGGCATCCTCCTTGCCCTCCCTGTTGGCCCTAATGATCCTGTGTCTGTGCCTCTGCCCAAGGGTGGATGCCAGCAGCCACCAGGCCTCTTCTTTCTTCTGTTTTTGCTGCAGTTAAGCCGACATTGGACACTGCTTCCTTCTATGCAGGTGAAAAATAGAGCAATGATTTTGTGCTAAGTTAAAAAGAAATTGTGCTCTAAAGTTATTTTTGTTACATTTTTTTTGCTTACCCAAACAGTGATAGCAAATAATGGTTCAGTTTCACATTTCTAAATTCCTTAACCTGTGCCCGAGAAACTTTTAGTACAAGGGAGAGATCAAAAATTAAAAATAACTAATTAAAACTAATAGAACCAACCAAAACTGGAACCTTCTAGACTTTAAGACTTAATCGCATGTTGAATTTATCTATTCGGCCATCAGAATCTGTAAAATGCAAATTTATAAATGTTTTAATCTACTTTTTCAAGCAGTGTGACAGTGATTTCCCCGACCCTAATTAAATTGCGCAATAGTTTTAAGAAAAAATCCTGGGCTTACCTATATCTGCCAGCTATCTCTTCTGTGTCTGGCTGATGTCTTACTCCAGAGAGTTGAGCGTAGTACTGAGGTGTGTCATCTTTTGTGCAAGAAATCAATCCGAGGTCCTGTCTGCCTCTGATCTAAAAGGTCCAATGACACTGTCCGAAGAAGAGAAATGGAGTTCTCGCAGTGCCCTGGCCAACATTTATCCTCCAACCATACCAACAAAAGCAGATAATTGTTTATGTCTTCTACTGCTCTTTATGGGATCTTGCTTTGCACATTACAATAAATTAAGACAGTTAAAGTATTTAATTCACCATGAAACAGTCAAGATATCGCGAGGATGTGGAAGGTGCCATGTAAATATATTTATTTTTCATCCAGAAATACGATTCAGTATATACTGGAATGAGTAGGAATTGGGCATCATGCATAAGCAAAAAGGAGTCTCGGTATTAATATATCTTCAAAATAATCAAGGAAACCTCATTTTGGAAGTAGTTAACATAATAGCTCCGATGAGTATTTAAACTTATTGATGAGCATTGCAATATCAATGAAGAATGGAATCTCCTGGGTAGCTTTGTTGTGCTTCATATATGAGGTGACTTATGTTGAAACATTTGGTGGCTAATTTTAATTTAACTAGTATTGATTTAATTGATTGTCAAGGATAAATAAGAGAATCACTTGTATCAAATCTACCAAACACAAATTAGTTAAGAAAGGAATCTGCCTGATTAGTTCCGTTAACGTTTTTGAGGAAGTAACATTTTAAGCCGATTATGAAAAACGTTGTCATTTTGTAACTAGATTCCCCAAAGCCTTTGGCAAAGTTCCACATGAACTTGGGGCAGCACGGTAGCATAGTGGTTAGCACTTTGGCTTCACAGCACCAGGGTCTCGGGTTCGATTCCCGCTTGGGTCACTGTCTGTGTAGAGTCTGCACGTTCTCCCCGTGTCTGCGTGGGTTTCCTCCAGGTACTCCGGTTTCCTCCCACAGTCCAATGATATGCAGGCTAGATGGATTGGCCATGCTAAATTGCCCTTGGGTTAGATGGAGTTGCTGGGTTACGGGGATAGGGTGGACGTGTGGGCTTCAGTAGTGTGCTCTTTCCAAGAGCCGGTGCAGACTCAATGGCCCAAATGGCCTCCTTCTGCACTGTAAATTCTATGATGAACGTCTTCTACCCAAGTTCTCCTCCTCAGAGGAGGTTCTCCCTATTGAGTATACTATACCCATTTGCAAATGGAGCTGACCTGTGTGCACAGGGTGACAGTGGGACCTATATTTCAGGTACCAGGTGACAGAAATGTCCAGTGAGCTCCACAATGTGATAAATAAAAAACACAGAAAACTCTTTCAATACTCAAAAACACCCGTCACCTCATTCCCAGAAACTGTTTGCTCCAGCCCCTTTTATCACATCCTTGATTGAAAAATGTTCAAGAATGGTTGATCCAACTGCCCATATTCCTCTGGTGACGAGCTTGCAATGTAAAATACAGGTCAGTTTGGCAAATAGTCCACCAACTAGATGCCTAATTATCGCTAGACATGCTGCTGATCCAGGCCTGAGCCCTTCAACCGAGATATCGTGCACATGCGTCTACCCAGTACGTATAAAATTCTCCCCTATGGATAGTCACCTTGTGCAGTTTTAATAATACAGCTGAAACAAATTATACCAGAAATATAAGCAGCTTTAGTCTTAGTACCTAGTCCAACCCATGGCTTTAACTTTAAAAATAAATTCAGAACCATTTACTAATTTATTTGGAGCACGGTTGCCTATAAAGAAAACAGAATGGACCATAAATCAATGCAATTAGCAGACATTTGCCACAATGATTAATTTGATCGAAGGGTGCAGCCTATACTGTGAGCAAAATGTTCTTTGAGCCAGCACCGAAGACCAGGAAACTCAATTTGAACTGGGTGTGACATGTGTTTTAATCTCCTTGATCGTTTGCTCTGGTTTGACCATTTTTAGGCAAAATGGAATTCTATCCCAAAAGCTTTGACCATCTGCTAGCAAGCTGTTGGAACCAACAATTCTACGGACACGTGCTTGTAGGATTAGAATAGCGATTTTGATATACTCACAACAGAGCCAGCCTGTTAGCCATTGAACTTTCGGTGAACTGACCGGCTGACCATGTGGCACTGATCTTTATACAGCAGCTCCAGGGGGAGGAGCCCTGGGCGGAGCCAAGGGAGAAGCCCAGTACAATTCTCGAGCATTCCCAGAGCTACTCCCCCTGGTGGTCAGGTAGTGCAACTGCACTTACAATATAGACACATGTATATACAGATTATAACCCGGTGTGAATCACATTCACCACACAAGGTACAACTCTCGGAGTACTGAAAGCAAAAATTTTAACTGTAGTTCATTCACTTCTAGTGCAGCCCTGGACATTATAATTTTTTACGAGGCTTTAGCTTTGAAAATATGACTTCTCAACTTTCGCCAAACTGGAAATTTTGCAATTTGAACTGAGGCACAGCAAATTGCTTAAAAATGCAAAGACACCTTCCAAGGTAGCAGTGTGAAACAAGCATATTAGCCTCAGGGGATTGTGAATCATAGAATTTAAAGTGCAGAAGGAGGCCATTCAGCCCATCGAGTGCATCAGCCCTTGGAAAGAGCACCCTACCCAAGCCCGCACCTCCACTCTACCCCGTAACCCAGGAATCCCACCTAACATTTTTGGACACTAAGGGCAATTTACCACGGTCAATCCACCTAACCTGCACATCTTTGGACTGTGCGAGGAAATCGGAGCACCGAGAGGAAACCCACACAGACATGGGGAGAACATGCTGACTCCACACAGACAGTGACCCAAGCGGGAATCGAACCTCGACCCACAGAGTGATGAAACAACAGTGCTAACCACTGTGATACCATGCCGTCCAAAGAGAGGGACATTTCCTGTAATCCAGCCACCCATTGAAACTCGTAACTGCGTAAGGAACAGGCATTAAAGATGCAAAGTGCTGAATATTGAAACATCACTGCCACAACTAACACAACCAAACCTCTTGGAAATGAACAATGGGTGAAGTATTTCAAGGCAAGGCTTCCAGCCACTGGAGAGATTGCAAGTGACATAGGCAGTTTCAAGAACGTTTTCATCAGAGGAAACAAGCTGATGGCTGCTCTTCCTCCACATTCAGCATAAACCTTGTTCATGAAGTTAACTCAACCAGCAAACGGAGATCCTGTAATAATTGCACTTTTACATCTGACTGCATCCAAGAAACAAGCTAACCTAAATCTGTGCCTCGAAGGGCAACTAAGGACATCTAACTATACATTCTTCGACCATTTTTTATTCTATTCAAATGCCGCTTATTTCTGATGTTTGTGTGCTCACACAAATGACTACAGGAAGGCTGAATACTTGACATCACGCTTTTATTATTTTTCCTTGGGTTCAGGGTTAATCAGCTTGCTTTGTTTGACACAAGAAAACCTTGTTTTATTGGCTAACTGCTTATATAGTTAAATGTATTCTTAAGTGGCAAAGGCTTATCCTTTTCTAGAAGACATTTAAACCTTTTCTGTGACCAACGGAGGAGCCTGAACAGAGGTGAGTTAGTTCACCCCTTCTCACCTGATCATAACAGAATGGAAATATTAGGACTGTTCTTTTGTGCTGCAGAATCTCTGCTGAATTCTTTCAGAATGCCTTTCCCCGTTTCTTGCTCTTTTTTTGTCTCTCTCACTGCTTGCTATTGTTTTCTTGCAGCATTCTTCCTTTTCCTTCTTCATTGAGAGTCCAGCAATAGTCCCATGTTTGATTTTGAAGTGCCAAGTGGAGGATACCACAGACTAGAATACATGATCAGCAAAATTTGGAAAAGCACTCAAATAATGGCGAAGTTATAACCAAGTTCACCGTCAGATTTCTGCCGCCATTATGTCAATTACTACATCAAATTGTATTTGTTGAATGTCAACACAGAACCAAAAGTAATATACTGAACTTGAAACACTTCTCCAGTTGCCTGGGTGATTGCAGCTCAAACAATATGCAAGAAGCCTGACACCATCCAGGATCAAGTAGCCTGCTTGATTGACACCCCATTCACCACCTTTATAGAGTGATAAGAGTTTTACAGCACAGAAAGAGACCCTTCAGCCCATTGTGTCTACACTGGCCATCAAGCACCTATCCACATCCACTCTCTCCATCACCAATGTATCGTGGCAGCAATACTACAGCAAATCACCAAGTCTCCTTCAAAAGTATATTCCAAACTGACCACTTCTACCTCCTAGATGGGCAAGTGCAGGGAATGCATGGGAGCACATCCACCTACAACCTTCCCTCTCGTTACACACCATACTGACTTGATGTGAAGATGCCGGCGTTGGACTTGGGTGGGCACAGTAAGAAGTCTTACAACACGAGGTTAAAGTCCTAGCTTTCGGAGCGTAGCTCTGTCACCTGATGAAGAAGCTACCCTCCGAATGCTAGTGATTCCAAACAAACCTGTTGGACTTTAACCTGGTGTTGTAAGACTTCTTACTGCATCCTGACTTCGCAATACATCAATGTCCTTCAGCTGGATTAAAACCCTGGGACTCCTTCTCTGGCAGCGCTGTGGGTGTACCTGCATCACATGGACTGCCATGGTTTAAGAAGGTGGCTTCCCACCATCAGCTCAAGGACAATTATGGATGAGCAACAAAAAAGCTGGCCTAGCCAGAGGTGCCCATATCCCACAGAAAATAAAAATATCTAATGGAACATTGTCCTCTTTCACCTTAAACCCATTCACTATATGTTTTGTTTTACACTTATTCAGTTTTTCGACGACACGATAGTTAGTCACCACATACAAACAATCATTTTAACTCCCTTTCTCGCATAAATTCATCTGTGTTCCTGGAAAAATCACACATGGCTGTCAAATCCCCATTCTATTAGCTATCATTGATGATGTATTCAATAGCATCATACAGGGTGGGGTGGCATCAGTGGCCACTGGTAAAATTTATTTTTGAGAACAACTGGTAGAATTGGCTGGAGAGCCAGTGCACACCACTCAGCCTCTTGAGCTATGGATTGATCAGTGCAGCCATGAATGTCTTCAAACTTATTATTGCTTTGCCTGGCTCAAATGCATATAAAATAATAGATCCTTATCTAACTCCGTTGTTGTTTCATTATCAGTAGGTGTAAATGCCAAGGTTATACTGGGCACAGGCCTTTAGGACCATGTAAATAAGGAGCAATGTGCAACTTTGAGATTTTGTTACCATTTGGAAAAAAAGTGGTGTAAATACATGTATCCAAACAATCTGCTTTATTGTTTCAGAATGGCTAGACATGCAATTGAGAAATAATCCTCAGTCCATTTGCAGAACTCTGCAAAGCATTGATAGGACATTTTGGGAAAAAAAGAGAAAATAGATCAGGAGAGGGGCAGGGCACTTTTCAGCCAAGACCAACATATAATTTAGCTTCCGGAAGGGTAAATGAGCCTCATGATCAACACAATTCATTTTGAAAGACCCTTATTTGAGGATATGAGTTATATGCTTTGTGGTCCATAAGCCTGGTAATTGATAGCCTTAGGCGCTAGAGGATGGCTGACATGTCACAACCCATTTTGGATGGATTCTCGAGTATCGCAAGTAAATGCTCATCATATAACTAATGAGGCCCCAGAAATCATTATCCATAGATCAGGAATAAGACTATAAATCCAAACATATAGCCTAGGAAGGACCAGCTCTATTTTCTGGATAAAAGCAAATTACTGCGGATGCTGGAATCTGAAACGAAAGGGAAAATGCTGGAAAATCTCAGCAAGTCTGGCAGCATCTGTAGGGTGAGAAAAGAGCGAACGTTTCGAGTCCGATGACTCTTTGTCAAAGCTTTGACAGAGAGTCATCGAACTCGAAACGTTAGCTCTTTTCTTTCCCTACAGATGCTGCCAGACTTGCTGAGATTTTCCAGCATTTTCCCTTTCAGCTCTATTTTCTTGTCTCTCTGCCACATAGCTGCTACTGAATCTCTGTACCTTCTGCTGTTGAGGGTATAGTATATGTCCGTGATGCACTCGGGTAAATTATGGTAAAGGATTCACACATTTTATGGCAAGTTAACTGTTGGGGCACTTGTGAATAGATTCAGTTACCAATTTCAGGGTTAAAGCCTGCATTTACCAGTTATCTGAGGACAAACTAGCGTGAATTTCACTTGCTTGGACAAATTATTAGTTTCAAGGATATGCATGCCCAACTATGAAAACTGCGACATGATGCAAACCTCTTTAATAGCTCGAATACAGTCCAGGTAGGACAGGTTTGATCAGCTTTGGGCACTGCTGATGAATGATCAGTCAATGAGAGACTGTGATTCTTCCTGTTCAGCTCCAGGTGACATTATAAACCACTACACATTAAAGCCACTGAACCTGCTGTACCAGCTTAACAGCACAGGTGGACAGTGTGGGTTCTGCTGGCTAAGCTCCAGCAATATATTGCAGATACTTTTGAGAGACAAACCTTTGACTCATACTAGCTCAAGCAACCTTAATTTAGGTACAAGAGGTATGCCTGCATTGAGGAAAAGTATGTACATCCTAAATGACAAACAGAAGCTCTAACTGCATGCGTTTTACAACACATTGCTTTAGAAATCATTGGGCATAAGTGGTTTGCGCAAGTGTCAGATCCCACCACATACAATTTTATTAACTTCAGATCTTCTCCACAAAGTTATGATTTTTGATCATACACTGACTGCACTTCTGTCATATGTACAATTCATTTCCTTCGATTACCTGTGCAGTTTCAGCTTGGACTGCCTTTTACCAATCATGGCACTTAACCTCATTTTGCCAACAGGTCTCCGCAATTGGTTAATTCACCCACTCCCGCAGCAGTCCAGTGGCTAAGATCACTGAAGTCATCAGCAGAAAAGAAAGAAAATACAATTTTGGACTGTGTGGCCGAAAGAATACAACAAAAATCTTAAAGAGTTTGTGATTTATGGAAAGCATCAATCTAGTCCAGCTGGAATACTTCCTGTAATTCTCAGTGTGATCAAAAAAATACACCCAGGCATTAGAGGCGAAAGAGAAAAGGCCAACTAAATTCAGAAACTGAGATTAGTTACCAGAGGTATGAGGAAAGAATGCAGAAGCTACAATGTTCACAATGGAAAACAGATGACTTGAGTTGACCTTAAAGAAGCATTCAAAATAGAAAAGGTATGTGGCAGAGTCATAAAATTTGCATGGAAGTATAGCCTAAAATTAAGTAGAGGGATTTAACTATGCAGAAATAGAATGACTGCAATGAGAGGTAGTGGAGACGACAGGTTTGTCAGCAATTTCAGGAGATGTCTGGATAAATACCAGAAGAATGAAAAGTAACAGAAGGTATGACTGATATCATAAGGCACGACGAGCAGGTGATGGGTCCTGGACATTACAATGTTTGCCATTCAGGATCACCTCGAGGTGGGGATTATACATAAAGCAGTGTAAGAAACAGGTAAATCTTCTCAAATTAATACAAACAAGCTTAATTAAAATATCTTACACAAACAAATCCACTATGCAATGTGATATTGAGACATGAAGGCCAGTTCATATTCACCCCTGCATGGTTAGCTGATCTTTGCCAGGAAAATAATGGTGGTGCATCTAAAGAACTTACTGAATTCACAGGTTTTGTTTTGGTGGAAGTGTAGGATAGCGAGGAAACACTAAAAAAATAGCTAATGTTCCTGATCTTGTTTATTATCCAATGATCCATATTGGACTGAGCATGTGTGGATGCTGGGCAATAGATAAGACACTGTGGTTACAGGAATAAATATTTAAACCTAGGTCCTATGCAGCTTTTGGATGCATATGCAATATCCACCCAAACATTTAAAATGTCACTTCCATAGCTAATTATTAAAGCAACATTATAAGAAGGAATTAGCCATATTAAGCAGAAAGTAAAAAGATCATGTGTTCATTTTTTTGATTCAAGTCCTAACAAGCAAAGTATATAAATAAATTATAGTTGAAAGTGCAAAGAAAATAAAAAGAGAACATCCACCCACACAAGTGAAACTTTAATGGTTGGAGTCCACAATTTACCCATGGTCTCTTAAATTTTACAAATCTCATAAATACAGTAGTAATATTCTCCACATTAGCATTTTTCCCACTAGACATGTTAAATCACTGCTGTTTCTCTCCAGTGATGTGTTATGAACAATCAATGCTTTGGCCTATATACACAAATATACCAAGATACCAAGCTGTCAAATATACTTATAATTCTGGATAGTTATTCCATGAGCAAAACTGCACAATAATCAATATTTTAAATAACCAAATAAAAGGTGTTTCTCGATCATTTGCAAAGAAAAACAAATGTGTTGCAAACACATCTTGCATGATTTGTTTCCAAATAAGCTACATTTCTAACAAATCAACTTTACTATGTGCACTTGAAGCAAAACATTTTTTAAAAATCAAATGCCCCTGAAAATAATGTTAATAGATTAAAGTATTACTACCAAACCTCAGGGAAAAAATTACAGTATATTAAATCTATCAGTAATTATCAGGGCAGTGGAGTGCTATATCTAAACTTCACATTATAAAATCACTCTGGCAGGTGCAAAGACAGATTACAAGCATTTCCAAATAAGGTAGAAAACTAAATCAGCCATTTCTGATGGTGTCATTAAGGAAATTAGCTTTTCACACACGTACACACAATATCTTGCAAATGCTTTTGAACTCAAAAAGATCTTTAAGCAGCTAGAGATGCATTTCTTCAGGCTAGTATTGCTCACAGTGGATCAAGAGATCCGTGTGTTTAAAAACTTCTTGAACTTCTCAAATTTTGCCCAGGACAGAAAGCAAATCTGGAGATGTTTTCTGAAAAACCCACCAAATACAACATGAAAATGTTACAACAGTGAACTGCTCCACCACGCTGTTAATAAAAAGAGCATTACATTAATACTTCCATTTATTTAAATTCCAATTTGCTCAACATTAACTGTGATTACCTCCCAATTAAACAAAATATCCTTAATCTTAGCTAACATGCACTTACGGAAAATGGACAATTTAAAAACTAGAATTATATCATTAGACACTGCAATACTTTAGGGACTGGTGTGTCAAATAATGTTGTAAGCCAATTGCCTAATTTCCATTGATGTTAATTTTCAACATCATCAGTATTGTGCTTTTCTAAGAACGCACACGCAGGCAATTTTTAAAAAGCCAGAAACCTCGAGAGAATCATTAGGATATAGGGAACAATAATCAGCAGTACATTCCTTACAACCTTGAATGCCATTAGCGATCAACCAAGCTCAGTTCTCAGTTTCAGAACAACAGAAAGCAATAACAGATTTAAAACCCCCTTATCCCAGATGAAAGACGTGTCTTGAAAGCAGGTGGAGCTTCAGATATACAAATTCTCAACAACAACAAAAAAAAAATAGGAGGCTCCAGTACTGCAGTGTTCCAGTGATGTGACATTTCAGAGGGTATCTCCTACAGGAAAGCACTTGGATTTGCTCGTGGATCTTTCTGATTTCTGTATCTATGTGTTAGCCACACACCCAGGATCTGAAACAAACAACACTTGGAAATTATAAAATAAGCTAATGTGCTGGAACAACTTGTTTAAAAAAGTTAAAGGTGATGTTATAATTTCAAGAAAAATGCTAAACTTGTTGCTGTACAAACACATGCATATATATTTATATATATATATATATATAAAATGGCCAGTCAATATCACTCATTTTTCACCCAGCAATAAAAGTTAAAAATCACACTCCTTGTACTTAGACTACTTTTACTCTGGACAGAAAAGCACTGACTAAATTTGTGTAAAAGTTACACCATGATTGTGCAAATTGCAAAACATACACCAAAAATGCTTTCTCATAATGTGCATATGGTTCCAAAGTGGCATGACAGAACCACAATGCTTGTAGAAACGAGATCACATTGAGAAGATGTGGTGTATGTTGGCTCTCCAGACCGGCAGCAGGTCCAAAATAATTAACTGGAGTCATTTTGCACAATGCACTTATGCTTGGCATTTCACCTTCTCCCACCCCACTCCATAAATACAACCTCTCAAGTTACGTAGCTGAAGTGCAACAACTTTTCCATTTTTGAGCACATCTCTACTCACAAGGAAAACACTTATATCCCAAGAAAACCTCTCCAGTATGCCCATAATTCTCCCCATACTCTCCAGCGGGTCAGACAAAAACAGCAATAGGTCGTCTGCGTATAGCAACACCCGGTATTCCCTACTCCCCCTCACAGTACCCTGCCTTTCCACTCACCCGCTAGGGGCCATTGCCAAGTACTCTATCCCCAGCGCAACAGCAGTGGCGACAGTGGACTCCCCTCTGCAATCCAAAGCTCAGCTTCTCATCTCATTTGTCCTTACACTTGCCACCGGGGCCATATACATCAGATGCACCTTCTCAAACTTCAGGCCAAACCTGACCCTTCCCAAGATCTCAAAACAGGTACCTCCACACCACCCAATCGAAGGCCTTCTCCGCATCCATCGAGACCACTAACTCCGGTACCCGCCCCTCCGACAGGTGTTTAACAGCCTCCTGATGTTACTGGAGAGCTGACTGCCCTTCATGAAGCTCGTTTGGTTCTCAGCGACCACCCTTTGAACACACTCCTCCATCCTCCCCATCACTAACGTGGCCAACACTTTCACAGCCTTGTTTAACAGTGAAATGGGTCTAAATGACCCACACTCCAGCAGGTCCTTCCCCTTCTTCGGGATTAGTGTAATTGACGTCTGTGACAATGTCTCTGGTAGCTCCCCCTTCTCCAGCTTCACGCTAAACATCCGAGAAAATGCGGTCCAACTCATCCGGGAACTCCTTACAGAACTCCGCCGGATAGCCATCTGGCCCCAGGGCCTTCCCTGACTTCATCCCCCTTAAACTATCCATCACCTCCCTCCTCCAGCGGGAACTCCAGCCCTTCCAAAAACCGCCCATATCTCCCTCCTCACCACTCGGCTCAGCACTGAACAGCTTCTTGTAATATTTCCTAAATGCTTCATTTATCCACCCTGGCTCCAACACTACCTCCTCCTTCCCGAACCGCACCCTCAAACTTTCTCTGGATGCAGCCTGTCTCCATAGTTTGTGGGTCAGCATGCTACTCGCCGTCTCTCCGTATTCATACTGCAACCCCCCACACTGCTCTCCACAACTGCCCCACTGTCTTTCCTGTTGTCAGCTGTCAAACTGCCCAAGTAACCTTTTTCTCTCCACCAGCCCCTTCTTGGTGGGAGCCCTCAACTATTTCATTCAACAACTGTCCATACTCCTCCGTCCTCCTCTTGTCCCTGTGTGCCGTGAACAAGATAACCTCCGCCCCCCCTGAAAACCATCGCCTTAACGCCTCCCAAAACACGACTACCGACACCTCCCCATTCTGACTGATCTCCACAAACACCTAATCCGCTAAAAGCCCGGAATCCAGCCTCCATCCCGGCCTCTGCTCCCCCCTTGAACTAAGTCTGACCTCCAAACAGTGCGGTGCATGATCCAAGATCACGATTCCCTTGTACTCCGCCCCACCACCCAAACCAACACCACATGACTCACTACAAAAAAAATAAATTCTGGAATATATCTTGTACATATGCGATAAGAAGGAATACTCCCCCCAACCCAGGTTCCTAAATCGCCATGGGTCCACCATTCCCATATGATCCATGAACCCTCCCAGATCCTTCACCATTCTCAATCTTCCCATTGATTTAGGGCTCATAGAACACAGAACATACAGTGCAGAAGGAGGCTATTCGGCCCATCGAGTCTGCACCGACCCACTTAACCTCTCACTTCCACCCTACCCCAGTAACCCAGTAATCCCTCCTTCCCCTCCTAACATTTTGCACATTAGGGGCAATTTAGCATGGCCAATCCACCTAACCTGTACGTCTTTGGACTGTGGGAGGAAACCAGAGCATCCGGAGGAAACCCACGCAGACACAGAGAGAACGTGCAGACTCCGCGCAGTCAGTGACCCAGCGGGGAATCGAACCTGGGACCCTGGCGCTGTGAAGCTACAGTGCTATTGTGCTGCCCAAACCTATCCACACTCAGTTCCAACACACAGTTGAATTTCCCCCTCCCCCATCATCAGCTGATGAGTGTCTAGATCCAGGATCACTCCTGGCAACCATTTCATGAACCCCACATGTCTCAATTCGGCGCATATACATTCAACTAGCACCACTGACGCCCTCTCCAGCGCCCCACTCACTATCACATACTTCAACCCGGGTCCACACTTCTTTGGCTCCTACAAACCCCATTCTTTTGCTCACCAAGACTGCCCCCCCACCCACGCCTGAGACTTTAAATCAAACCCCGAGTGGAATACCTGACCCACCCATCCTTTTCTCAACCTGACCTGATCCTTCACCCAGAGGTGCATCTCCTGCAGAAACATTATCCCCGCCTTCAGACTTCTCAGGTGGATGAAGACATGAGCCCTCTTCACCAGTCCGTTCCATCCCTGTATGGTCCATGTTATGAATCCGAGGCTTATGCCTCCACTTCCCTCTACCATCCACCATCATCCCTCTTCGATTCCACCTCCTTTCATTTTGCCCTGAACCGGGCCGAACCAGGATGGCCCCCTTCTCCGCCCATAATAGGACTTTAAACTAGAGATTGGGGGGGAAGGGAAAGTTAGGGAACCAAGAGGTGAAGGAATCAGTGGGAAGCGTAGCTGCTTAGGATTACAAAAAATCACGAAAAGACAGAGCTCAGGAGAGGTTACGATAGTCCCCATCTCACAAAATATGACAGAGTGTATGGAAAGGCTCAGTAAACCAAGGTCCACCACACTAAGAAAACAAAAAGGGACAGTCAATAGGGAATTAAAGGTGCTATATTTAAATGCCCGCAGTGTACGGAACAAGGTAGATGAGCTTGTGGCCCAGATTGTGATTGGCAGGTATGATGTGGTAGGCATCACAGAGACGCGGTTGCAGGGGGTTCAGGACTGGCAGTTAAACATCCAGGGATTTACAACCTATCGAAAAGACAGAGAGGTGGGTAGAGGGGGCGGGGTTGCCTTGTTAATTAGAAATGAAATTAAATCAATAGCACTAAACGACATAGGGTCAGACGATGTGGAGTCTGTGTGGGTAGAGTTGAGGAACCACAAAGGCAAAAAAACCATAATGGGAGTTATGTACAGGCCTCCTGACAGTGGTCAGGACCAGGGGCACAAAATGCACCACGAAATAGAAAGGGCATGTCAGAAAGGCAAGGTCACAGTGATCATGGGGGACTTCAATATGCAGGTGGACTGGGTAAATAATGTTGCCAGTGGACCCAAAGAAAGGGAATTCATTGAATGTTTACAGGATGGCTTTTTGGAACAGCTTGTGATGGAGCCCACGAGGGAACAGGCTATTCTGGACTTAGTGTTATGTAATGAGCCAGAATTGATAAAAGATCTTAAAGTAAGGGTACACTTAGGAAGCAGTGATCATAATATGGTAGAATTCAGTCTGCAATTTGAAAGAAGGAAGGTAGAATCAGATGTAAAGGTTTTACAGTTAAATAAAGGTAATTACAGGCGCATGAGGGAGGAACTGACGAAAATCGACTGGAAGCAGAGCCTAGTGGGAAAGACAGTAGAACAGCAATGGCAGGAGTTTCTGGGAGTAATTGAGGACACAGTGCAGAGGTTCATCCCAAAGAAAAGAAAGGTTATCAGAGGGAGGATTAGGCAGCCATGGCTGAAAAAGGAAGTCAGGGAATGCATCAAGGCAAAAGAGAGCCTATAATGTGGCAAAGAGTAGTGGGAAGTCAGAAGATTGGGAAGGCTACAAAAACAAACAGAGGATAACAAAGAGAGAAATAAGGAAGGAGAGGATCAAATATGAAGGTAGGCTAGCCAGTAACATTAGGAATGATAGTAAAAGTTTCTTTAAATACATTAAAAACAAACGGGAGGCAAAAGTAGACATTGGGCCACTCCAAAATGACGCTGGTAATCTAGTGATGGGAGACAAGGAAATAGCTGAGGAACTTAATAAGTACTTTGCGTCAGTCTTCACAGTAGAAGACATGAGTAATATCCCAACAATTCAGGAAAGTCAGGGGGCAGAGTTGAATATGGTTGCCATCACAAAGGAGAAAGTGCTAGAGAAACTAAAAGGTCTGAAAATTGATAAATCTCCGGGCCCAGATGGGCTACATCCTAGAGTTCTAAAGGAGATAGCTGAAGAAATAGTGGAGGCGTTAGTTATGATCTTTCAAAAGTCACTGGAATCAGGGAAAGTCCCAGAGGATTGGAAAATCGCTGTTGTAACCCCCCTGTTCAAGAAGGGAACAAGAAAAAAGATGGAAAATTATAGGCCAATTAGCCTAACCTCGGTTGTTGGCAAAATTCTAGAATCCATCGTTAAGGATGAGATTTCTAAATTCTTGGAAGTGCAGGGTCGGATTAGGACAAGTCAGCATGGATTTAGTAAGGGGAGGTCGTGCCTGACAAACCTGTTAGAGTTCTTTGAAGAGATAACAAAGAGGTTAGACCAAGGAGAGCCAATGGATGTTATCTATCTTGACTTCCAAAAGGCCTTTGACAAGGTGCCTCACGGGAGACTGCTG
The DNA here is from genome assembly GCF_902713615.1 of Scyliorhinus canicula. Lineage (NCBI taxonomy): Eukaryota > Metazoa > Chordata > Chondrichthyes > Carcharhiniformes > Scyliorhinidae > Scyliorhinus > Scyliorhinus canicula. The sequence goes on from NC_052150.1 coordinate 103,972,742, forward strand.
AGTAAAATAAGGGCCCATGGTATTCGAGGCAAGGTACTAACATGGATTGACGATTGGCTGTCAGACAGAAGGCAGAGAGTTGGGATAAAAGGTTCTTTTTCGGAATGGCAACAGGTGACAAGTGGTGTCCCGCAGGGTTCAGTGTTGGGGCCACAGCTGTTCTCTTTATATATTAACGATCTAGATGACGGGACTGGGGGCATTCTGGCCAAGTTTGCCGATGATACAAAGATAGGTGGAGGGGCAGGTAGTATTGAGGAGGTGGGGAGGCTGCAGAAAGATTTAGACAGTTTAGGAGAATGGTCCAAGAAGTGGCTGATGAAATTCAACGTGGGCAAGTGCGAGGTCTTGCACTTTGGAAAAAAGAATAGAGGCATGGACTATTTTCTAAACGGTGACAAAATTCATAATGCTAAAGTGCAAAGGGACTTGGGAGTCCTAGTCCAGGATTCTCTAAAGGTAAACTTGCAGGTTGAGTCCGTAATTAAGAAAGCAAATGTAGTGTTGTCATTTATCTCAAGAGGCTTGGAATATAAAAGCAGGGATGTACTTCTGAGGCTTTATAAAGCACTAGTTAGGCCTCATTTAGAATACTGTGAGCAATTTTGGGCCCCACACCTCAGGAAGGACATACTGGCACTGGAGCGGGTCCAGCGGAGATTCACACGGATGATCCCAGGAATGGTAGGCCTAACATACGATGAACGTCTGAGGATCGTGGGATTATATTCATTGGAGTTTAGGAGGTTGAGGGGAGATCTAATAGAAACTTACAAGATAATGAATGGCTTGGATAGGATGGACGTAGGGAAGTTGTTTCCATTAGCAGGGGAGACTAGGACGCGGGGGCACAGCCTTAGAATAAAAGGGAGTCACTTTAGAACAGAGATGAGGAGAAATTTCTTCAGCCAGAGAGTGGTAGGTCTGTGGAATTCATTGCCACAGAGGGCGGTGGAGGCCGGGACGTTGAGTGTCTTTAAGACAGAAATTGATAAATTCTTGATTTCTCGAGGAATTAAGGGCTATGGGGAGAGAGCGGGTAAATGGAGTTGAAATCAACCATGATTGAATGGTGGAGTGGACTCGATGGGCCGAATGGCCTTACTTCCACTCCTATGTCTTATGGTCTTATGGTCTTATAACCACGCTCAGTCTCCAACTCTGCCACGTCGCATGCCTCTTCCCCCCCCCCCCCCCCCCCCAAACCTGGCCATCCCGCGCAGTCGCCTCCCTCACCTCAATTCCGTTCATCTGCATTACCTGCCAACGTGATAGCTCCTGCCCGAAGGCTCATCCTACCTCCTGCTGCATTCCTCCCCCCCATCTTTCCATCCTTGGCCTCTGCAAACAGCTCCCGTGGACCTCACCCTCCCCACATAAACAAAAACACATTCAAAACCACAGGCGGCCCCTTCCAAAAAAAAAACACCACTGATGGCGGAGGGAGCAGTTGAGTTGCCCCCTTACAAACAGACAAAATCACACAGCCCAAAAACTCCCCACCATACCTGCATACTCCAACCTCGGCAGTTCCAGCTCCTCCATCTCTCATCCACATGCAGTTCTCCCCCATTTTATGGCTCTAATGGTCATTGGCTTCTTCTGGCATTTCAAAACAATACTCCAACTTTTGAAAGTTACTCATAGTTTAGTCGGGTAAGTACCCCAAACCGAGTCTGCCTTCGGTGTAGCACCGCCTTGGCCTTGTTAAATTCGGCACGCCTCTTTGCCAACTCCGCACCGACATCTTGGTAAATTCGACCCGGTTCCCCTCCCATTCGCAGTTCTGCTTCTCCCTAGCCCACCACAGAATCTTCTCCTTCTCCGCAAACTTGTGGAGTCTCACGATCACCGCCAACGGCGGCTCTAGCACTCTTGACTTTTGCTTTAGGGACTTGAGCACCCTATCCACCTCTGGGGCCTTGACCAACTCCCCCTCCACCACCAGCCCCGCAAGCATCCACAAAATGCATCTTGTGGTGCTTGTACATTCCAAGTCCTCCAGCAGGCCCACAATACACAAGTTCTGTCTTCTGGGCCTGTTCTCCTGCTCCTCTACCTTTGCCCTCAGCGACATGCAGAAAGTCCCCCAGGATCCCCACCTCTACCTCCAACGACACCACTGTGATCAGACACCACCTCTTCCATCTCCCGCATCTGCGAACCGTGTGTCTGGAGACATTTCCCTACTCGCTCCATCAATCCTTTCAGGGGTGCTACTACTCCGTCAATGGTCTTTGACCGATCCTCGTTCATGTCCTTTCTTTGCTGATGAAACTCTTCTCTAATAAACGCCATAAACTTCTCCATCTGGGGCTTTCCAACTTGTGGCAACCTTTTGCCCTCCACCATCTTCGCAATTGCTACTGTGCCACAGGTCTCCTCTGGTTCCTTGACCAGGTCCATAACCATGTTTTTGACGGGTCTGATAACCACTAGACATGCCACTTGCAGGGGGGAGCTTTTCCTCATACTTTCGGGTCAAAAGAGCTCAAACCAACACCTTCGAGCCGGAGCTGCCCTGTGTGCGACCGCTCACTCCATGGCCGCCACCGGAAGTCCCTCAAAAGGAAAACACAATTGCCCACGAATGACAAAATCACTAAGGTCCAAGTTGGAGTAAACACCTCTTTGTGTTTCAACAACTGAGCTCAGCAAAATATTTCAAAAATGGGGCAAAGGGTAACTTTTAAAAAATCATTTGAAGAGAGAGTTCATAACACTGCTGGTCATCCACTATAAGTATTTGATGTTTCTTCTCATGGCATACTAAGCAATTAATATTACTTTTGGAAAGCTTCCTCAATACATAAACTATATAAAGTAGAACTCTGTAACAATGGAAATTTGAGTTTTGACATTAACTCGTTCTAAATTATAGGGCAGCATGGTGGCACAATGGTTAGCACTGCTTCCTCACTATGCCCGAGGTCTAATGTTCGATCCCAGCTCTGGGTCACTGTCCTTGTGGAATTTGCACATTCTTCCCGTGTTTGCGTGTGTTTCACCCTCACAACCCAAAGATGTGCAGATGAGGTGAATTGGCCATGCTAAATTGCCTCTTAATTGGAAGAAAATGAATTGGGCACACTAAATTTAAAAAAAACTAATTCTAAAATATATTTAAATTATTTCAATTTTCCATAACTTTAATGTAAATATCACTGCCCTTGTTAACAGAGCTACTCAGTTTTCTTTAATGCTATTGAAAGTTTTACCAACCTCAGTGAAACTGAAGAAAAGACCTATGCCACCAACAAATCTCAGTACTTCTCCAGCATAGGTTTTTAGGATCGATCCACATGGAGGACATTCACCAACACAATGCTAGAAAAAGAAAAAGGTGGCAGAGATTGTATTTGTTTACAATTCAAATTTTCAATAGTGAACTATGCATTTTTGGCTTCTTAGGTTGGCCGCAACAGTCCATTCTCCCCTCAATAATTCAAAGGTGTAATATGAATACAACAGTGCACTAAGTATTAATACAAAGGCCATTTTACTTGCTTGTTTGCCCAAGACTTCTCAAGAGATAATGGTGACTTTTGCCATCACTAAGGAAGAGTTCCACAACAGTGGAATCAGAGAAATTGCAGCATAGGAGCAGACAATTCACATAATTTTGTCTACGCAAGTTCCAGCCATCTGCATGCACTTATCGCCCAATAAAAAAAGGTTAGCTAGGTACTGAATTAGGATTCATCCAGGGCTTCACACATGCAGTTTAGGCATATTGAAACATTCTAGGGTACTGAAAAATCAATGGTTGAAAATTATGGGCAATAGCCTTCGATTTCCAATGTGGCGGCACCGTAGCACAGTGGCTAGCACTGTTGCTTCACAGCTCCAGGGTCCCAGGTTCAATTCCCGGCTTGGGTCTGTGTGGAGACTGCAAGTTCTTCCCGTGTCTGCGTGGTTTTCCTCCGGGTGCTCTGGTTTCCTCCCACAAGTCCCGAAAGATCTGCTTGTTAGGTAATTTGGACATTCTGAATACCTGAACAGGCGCTGGAATGTGGCGACTAGGGGCTTTTCACAGTAACTTCATTGCAGTGTTAATGTAAGCCTACTTGTGGCAATAAAGATTATAACATATGCACTAGTTGTCTGCAGCAGAACCTTCCAAAAAATACCCTGACATTTGACACAAACAACAAATTCAAAGTGGCTAAAATTTAAAATTCACTGACATTTATTTGTACATAAAACCTTACCGTATACAAACAGATATCTGCACCAATGATAAACAGTAGCTCGTCAGTTCAAATGAGTTCATAGTTATTGTCTACAGATTAGAGTTCATAGATCAAGCATTTTCCAAGTTTATCAATTAGATTCATTAAGAAGTTCAGAGGTACCCACCAACAGCACCTCTAAATTAAATATAAATTGTGATTTTAAAAAGTTAGATTGGAGGCTGGATTCTTGACCCTGGCAGATTGGAGATGGGCAAGAGTTAATCTGTTACTGGGGATATTTTTGTCAGTTCCTGGTTTCATCCCACTCTGTGTCACTGGCAACTCTACATGTGTCAAACAATTAGGCAATTACCAAACAAATTGAGGCTAATTAAAGGAAGCTGACTGGAATTTTCCACTTGGCCTCCAGCTTCCCACAGGCAGTAGGCCAATATTCCTGCCCGAGTGTTGGTACAGCAACATGCCACTCTGTATCCCACCCACCACCCCGACATACCCATCAGCTCTACCCCACCCACAGTGGAAGCCTGGCTGCAAAAGTCATTTTATAATTTAAGAGAAAAACGTTTGAGAGAGTCTCTCCATGTTGAAGTGCTCTCTTCAGTTGCTTGTAGGAACCTCACACTTTCAATTTCACTTGGCCAACACCATCATTCTCTTTTCTATCTTGGTCTGCAGATCTCTACTCCTCCTCTAATCACTTCTTTCAACAAGTGCTCGTGCCTTAGAAATGGCCAATCAAATCATGTTGCCTCTTCTTGATGATCACCATTGATGAGACCATCAATTCAAGCGACGCATGGTTAGAAGTGAACAGTGGTTTTAATCGTCTTACAACAGAGCCTGCCTGTGACGAGATGAACTCTAGATGAACTGGCAGGAAGGCTCCGACTGCCAAGCTTTATACAACCAGTGGGGGTGGGGGGGGGAGTGAAGGGCGGAGCCAAGGGTGGAGCCCAGTACAAACTTCCGTACATTCCCAGCACACCTCCCCCTAGGGGCGGAGCCGTGCAACTGCTCATGTGCCGAGCTTACAGAGGCATGGTACAACATGTGTGATAACAGTGTGAATTATGCTATTCTGATTCACCACATTCACCCCCTGTAAAAAAATCAAGTCCAGCGGGGGTGATAGTTTACAGATTGAGCCTGTCCGGTGGTCGAGTTGTCCGTTGTGATCGGCGGAGCACCGGGGTTGCAGTCTCTTTTGGTGGCTGGATGATCACGGTCAGTTGGGGTACGATGGCTGACTGCGGGGGTGATTCTGTCCGAGCTTCATACCCGTCTGGTTCGACTGGGGAGTGGGGCGCTGGGAGCTTGCGGGTGCGGGCGCGCGGAACATGTGTAGCGAACTGGTAGGCGCGGGGGCGTGGGGCACTGTGAGTTGGGTGGGGTGTAGTGTGAGGGGTACCTCGGCAGTGGTAATGGTGAGGTTTGATCCTGCAGGCGCTAGGTCCCAGAGGGATACGGTGTCATGACGGCCGTCAGGGTACTCTATGAAGGCGTATTAGGGGTTAGAGTGTAGTAGGAGCACTTTTTCCACAAGCGGGTCAGTTTTGTGTGTCCTGACGTGCTTCCTGAGGAGCACTGGGCCCGGTGTCTTCAACCCTGCCGGGAGCGAAACCCCCGTGGTAGTACCCCTGGAAAAGATAAAGAGCTGCTCGTGAGGGGTCTGATTGGTGGCGGTACACAAGAGGGACATAATAGCGTGGGGCGCGTCTGGGAGGACTTCTTGCCAATGGGAGATTGGGAGATTCCTGGACCGGAGCGTCAGTAGGACGGTCTTCCAGACCATCGCATTCTCCCTCTCCACCTGCCCGTTCCCCCTGGGGTTATAGCTGGTAGTCCTGCTCGAGGCGATGCCCTTGTCGAGCAGGTACTGACGCAGCTCGTCGCTCATGAAAGACGAACCGCGGCCGCTGTGTACATAGCTGGGGAAACCAAACAGGGTGAAGATGCTATGCAGGGCCCTAATGACTGTGTGGGAGGTCATGTCGGGGCACGGGATAGCAAAAGGGAATCGGGAGAACTCGTCGATGACATTTAGGAAGTACACATTCTGGTTAGTTGAGGGGAGTGGCCCTTTGAAATCGATAGCGAGGCGTTCAAAGGGCCTAGAAGCCTTGATCAGGTGGGTCCTGTCTGGTCTGTAGAAGTGCGGTTTGCACTCCGCGCAGATCAGGCAATCCCTGGTGACGGCTTTTACCTCCTCCGTGGAGAAAGGCAGATTTAGAGCTTTAATGTAATGGGCGAGCCGGGTGACCCCCGGGTGGCAGAGGTCATTGTGGATGGCTTTTAAGCGGTCGCTCTGCGTGCTGGTGCATGTGCCGCGGGACAGGGCATCTGGGGGCTCGTTGAGCTTCCCCGGTCGATACATAATATCGTATTTGTAGGTGGAGAGCTCGATCCTCCACCTCAGAATTTTATCATTTTTAATTTTGCCCCTTTGACAACTCGCAAACATGAAGGCAACCGATCTTTGGTCAGTGATGAGGGTGAACCTTCTACCTGCGAGGTAGTGCCTCCAGTGACAAATAGCCTCCCCAATGGCTTGTGCTTCCTTTTCGACCGAGGAGTGTCGAAGTTCCGAAGCGGCGAGGGTTCGGGAGAAAAATGCGACTGGTCTCCCTGCCTGATTTAATGTGGCTGCAAGAGCTACCTCTGAGGCATCGCTCTCAACCTGGAAAGGGACGGATTCATCCACCGCCTGCATGGCCGCTTTGGTGATGGCCTCCTTGATGCAGTTGAAGGCCTGACGGGCCTCAGCTGACAGGGAAAAAAGTGTGGCCTTAAAGAGTGGGCGGGCTTTGTCCGCATATTGAGGGACCCACTGGGCATAATATGAAAAGAAACCCAGGCACCGTTTGAGGGCCCTGGGACAATGAGGGAGAGGGAGTTCTAAGAGCTCCGGGTCCGGGTCGGGGCCCAGGACTCCGTTTTCCATGACATAGCCGTGGATGGCTAGTCTGGTTGTGCGGAAAATGCATTTCTCCTTGTTGTACGTGGGATTAAGCTTCTGGGCCGTCTGGAGAAATCGATTGAGGTTGGCATCATGGTCCTGCTGGTCATAGCCGCAGATGGTGACATTATCCAAGTACGGAAACGTGGCCCGCAGCCCGTACTGGTCCACCATTCGGACTATTGCTCATTGGAACACCGAGACCCCATTTGTGACGCCAAAGGGAACCCGGAGGAAGTGGAAGAGGTGGCCATCGGCCTTGAACACCGTGGAGTGGCGGTGCCCCGGGCAGATTGGGAGCTGGTGGTATGCAGACTTCAGATCCACCGTGGAGAAAATCCGATACAGGGCTATCCAATTCACCATGTCTGCAATCCTGGGGAGGGGGTATGCGTCGAGGTGCGTAAACCGATTAATAGTCTGACTATAGTCTACGACCATGCGGAATTTTTCCCCGACAACCACCACCTGAGCTCTCAGGGACTGTTACTGGCCTCTATGATCCCCTCACGTAGGAGCCTCCGAACCTCGGTTCGAATGAACACCCTGTCCTGTAGTCTGTACCGCCTGCTGCGAGTGGCTACGGGTTTACAGTCCGGAGTGAGATTGGCAAAGAGAGGGGGGTGGGGATTCACAGCATGGCTAGGCTGCAGATAGTGAGTGGGGGTAGAGGTCCACCGAAGCTGAGGGTGAGACTCTTGAGGTTGCACTGAAAATCGAGTCCCAGTAAGAGTGGGGCGCAGAGTTCAGGCAGGACGTATAGCTGAAAATTAGAATAACTAGCGCCTTGGATCGTTAGAGTCGCAACGGTGCGTCCTTGGATGTGGACCCGGAAGAGTGGGAACCCGAAGCGAGGGAGATAGTTTGCCGTGCAGGAAAAACAGGGAGCGTAACAGCATCTTACCAGATCTGGGTGTACGAAGCTCTCGGTGCTCCCGGAGTCGAAAAGGCACGGTGTACCGTACCCGTTGATTTGGACCATCGTCATAGAGTTGTGGAGATGTTTTGGGCGCGATTGGTCCACTGTGACTGCGTTGAGTTGCGGGTAGTCGGCGGCTCGGTCGGCTGCACTGGGGTGGCCCCGCGATGAGTGCCCACTGAGGTCGCAGTCTTCAATCAAAATTTCTGAGTTTGGAGAGGATGGAGCCCAAGATGGCCGCTCCCGTGGATCGTACGTGGCGGGCGGCGAGGAAGTCGCACATGGTCGGCCGCGTGGTGGGGGTCCGTCAAGATGGCGGCCCCCATGGATCGCACGTGGCGGGTGGAGGCGGAGTCGGGGTATAGGCCGCAGCGTTCCGGGGCCTGCGAGTGTGGAGTGCGGTTGCTTTGTGCCACGGGAGAGTTAGGGGCTGGGGCCTTCCTTGCCAGACACACTCTGGCGTAGTGACCTTTTCACCCGCAGCTGCTGCAGGTCGCGTTGCGGGCCGGGCAGTACTGCCGCGGGTGCTGGTACTGGCCACAAAATAGCAGGCTGGGGCAGCATGGTGGCTGGGCGGCAGCGCGGTGCAGGCCTGGAGCAGTCGCTGGTCGGGGGCCTATGACGGGATCCGCAGGAAACGAGGTGAGGCTACGAAACGAGACCTCCATAGTTGTAGCGAGTTCAACAGTATCTTCTAAATTTTGAGCCCCTTTCTCCAGCAGTCGCTGGCGCACGTAATTCGATCTGAGGCCTGCAACAAAGACATTGCGGACAGCAAGTTCCCTATGTTCAGCAGCATTTACTGCCTGGTAATTACAGTCCCAGGAGAAGGCTTTTAAGTCTCTTAGAAATTCTCCTAGCGATTCTGTGGGGCGCTGGCGGCGATTAGTAAAAACGTGGTGCACGTAGACCTCATTGACGGGCCTCACGTACATTTTGTCGAGTAGGGCCAGGGCCTCTGTATATAAGCCGGTACAATTTAACTGAGTAGATATACAATGGCTCACCTTTGCGTGCAGTAGGCTGAGTTTCTGCTCCTCCGTCGTTTCTGTGGTGCTTGCTTCAGCCAGGTAGGCCTTAAAACATCGGAGCCAATGTGAAAAGATTTATTTTGCCTCTGCATCCTGTGGGTCGAGTTCCAGTCGATCAGGCTTGAGGGCTGATTCCATAGTCGTTCCTTACTGTTTCTTAAGACGATTAAATTGATGAGACCATCAATTCACACGACACGTGGTTAGAAGTGAACAGTGGTTTTAATCGTCTAACAACAGAGCCTGCCTGTGACGAGGTGAACTCTAGATGAACTGGCAGGAAGGCTCCGACTGCCAAGCTTTATACAACCAGTGGGGGGGGGGGGGGGGGGGAGGAGTCATGGGCAGAGCCAAGGGTGGAGCCCAGTACAAATTTCCGTACATTCCCAGTACACCTCCCCCTAGGGGCAGAGCCGCGCAACTGCTCGTGTGCCGAGCATACAGAAGCATGGTACAACATGTGTGATAACAGTGTAAGTTATGCTATTATGATTCACCACAACCACCATCCTGAAGACTTCTTCATTGCTCTTGCATTCTCTCCAACCTATCCATTCCATCCTTCACCAGACCACATTTTACCACTTTCAAGGTTTTGGACATCCATTTTTCTTGGGAGCCACATTTCAGTCCATGCAACAAGACACTTCAAATCAGTCCTGATAATTATTTTCTCAATATCTTTCCTCATTACTATGTTGGCCGATTCTTCATGCTTTGAGAATGCATTCCTTGCCATTGATATTCTGGTTTTGATTTCTTTGATGGGATAACCATGTTTTGATCAAATGCTTCCCATGTACTTAAATGATCACAGTGACAGACTGCTGAAGATGAAACTCTATGCTGACCAATGGATGTTGATATTATATATCAATGCACATGCCCAAAGGCACTCAGATGAAGAAGTAGAAGAAGCAAGAGTGCCAGAAACTGGGAGAACTAATAGAAAAGGAAAATAAAACAGAAAGCTGCTTGCTGATCATGGGAGATGTGAATGCTGTAGTCAGTGAGTTGAAAATGAAAAAATGAAAATCGCTTATTGTCACGAGTAGGCTTCAATGGAGTTACTGTGAAAAGCCCCTAGTCGCCACATTCCGGCGCCTGTCCGGGGAGGCTGGTACGGGAAATAATGGAGTTAGTGATGAAAATGAAATTGAAAGTCATAGACTGGGTACCAGAATAGAAGAGAGGGGCTGGTTGAGTTCCATAGAAGCTGGAAGCTGGGCATCATTAGTATCTGGTTTTAAGCATTATCAGAAGAAACCTAAAAATAAGCTGGGGATCTGAAAAGGTATCAAAATGATTGCATCCTTGACAAGCAGGGATAACAAATCAGCATTAAGAATTAATGTACTTGAAATCTCATCACAGGGTTAGAGCAGAGATTATGAATTGGGCAATTCTACAGCCATGTTTCAGTTATGCCAGACAGTTTAACAAGGTTTAGCAAAAGTTCCAGATAAAGGAGCCTCTGGGGAAATTGGTGTCACCTAGCAAAGGAGATTCTGCAGGAGTGTGCCTTTCGGGAAACGACCAGCTCCAGGAAACTTGGATAGAATGCAACTTCTGGTGAACACAACTAGAGTGTTGAATTCATAAAAGTGGTAAGTGAGAGATCAGACAGACGGAAGTTGTTGAAAAGACTGTGGATCACACAGTCTTTGCGCGTGGAATGATGAGAATATCTGTAATCTCATGAGAGTCTTTGGTATATCTGTTATTCAATGTGCAATTTATAGTTCATACCAACCGTAATTTGCCTATCAATTCAGGCTTAGCTTATGACGATTCTAATTTGTGTTGAAGTTTTTTTTTTAAACGTGAAACCTTGTTGGTCATTTCTTCCTGTACGTGTTGTGTGGTAAATGTGGTTATTTTGGTTTGAGTGTGGAGAAATGGAGCAAAGACAGAGGAAAGGAAGAACTGACACTCTGAGAAAATAATGGAATTGATTGGGGAAGGGGAAGGTAAGTAAGAGGAATTGACAGGAGGGTTGGTACTCTGATCATAGAATCGGAGGAAGAATAGATGGAAATTGTATGACGATCAGTATGAGAACAATGCCAAGCCGATAGAACAAGGACCAGAAAAAAATACATTTCCCAGGATGATTTAGGGTCTCATGTTGAAGAGCATGAAATATTTGGAGTATTATAGAACTGAAGCCAGGTAAAGTAATAGGATTGATGGAATCACTACAGAAATAATAAAATAACTTGGAGAGAAGGTAACAAGAGAATCATCAACTTGTGTAAGGAGATGTACACAAAGGAAGAATGGCTGGAAGACTTTGAGGAGCGCAAGGGTTCCATTGGACAAGGTGGCAAAGACCACAAAATGTGAAGAGCATTGCATCATAACTTTAATTACACAAGAATCAACAGTAATGTTAAAGATCCGAACAGATTGATTCCAGATACTCATGGATAGAATGAATTAAGTGATAGATGCGTACAGAATGAAATGTTTGCACAAAAGATGAAAGTTATAAAGATTGGAGAATTAATGATGGAAAAACAGAGGTCAAGATAAATTGTCAACAATTGGAACAGTTAAGTATCACAATTTAAAATAATAAGACAACCAAATCAATGTAAAATTACGCCAGTGAGGCATGAAACTAGGCTAGCTGCCATGGAGATCTGAAATGTTAATTGGCTTCCCATAGAGAGATGTGCCAATTTATATATCCCATGATTAAACGCTGCTTAATTATGCATGTTTCTAGGACTATGAAGTACTGAACAGACCCCAGGCGTTCAGTCAGTTGAAATGGCCAGTCACTAGCAAGCATCTTCGGATAACTATTATTTTCATTATAGCTATTCTCAGCTAAATAAACAAGAAATGTTGTTTGCCTATGGTACGAAGTTTAGGAGTCTTTGTGGCTGAGGATTTGTGCTGTAGAGTTGTTGATTATCATAAACTTGATACTGATAGGAAAATAACCTGTTCCCCTTCTCTAAGACAATGTGGGTGTGAGTTTTAGCCAGCTGTAAAAGAAAAGCAAGAAATAACTAATTTGAAGAGGCTTAGCGATATTAGGCGCACATCAAGGGAATCAATAATGTTGTAGCTTTATTATTTTTAATATACAAGAAATTGTCTGTTGAAACAAAAACATCGTCTATTCATAAATTTCATAAAAACAGGCCAGTTTTTGGTTTAAAGGAATGATTTGTCTTGATAAGAATGCTTTTCGATCTATCTTCTCTTCATAGGCTAGGTGCGATATGTCAGTGGCTAACATATACAGAGCATGTCATCTATGGTCCCATCCCCAGGTTGTTATTGTTTAAATAGATATCAAGCAGAAATAAAAAGTACCTTCTGGTTTTCAATGCAAGCAAAATCTAATTACACAATTGACTGGGGACATTGAACCAAAGAGAATATCATAAAACTCAAAATAAATAATGATCACATTTATGGTCATGTTTGTAGCAAATTCACACCAAATATTCTGTGGTTTATTAGAAACCAGGGGCGGGATTCTCCGAACACCCGCCGGGTCGGAGAATCGCCAGGGGCCAGCGTCAATCCCGCACCTGCCGTGTCCCGGATTCTCCGCCACCCGAGATTCGGCAGGAGCGGGAATCGCGCCGCGCCGGTCGGCGGGCCCCCCGCCGCGATTCTCCGACCCGCGATAGGTCGAAGTCCCGCCACTGACAAGCCTCTCCCGCCGGCGTGGATTAAACCACCTACCTTACCGGCGGGAGCAGGTGGCGCGGGCAGGCGCCAGTGTCCTGGGGGGGGGCATGGGGCAATCTGACCCCGGGGGGTGCCCCCATGGTAGCCTGGCCCGCGATCGGGGCCCACCAATCGGCAGGCGGGCCTGTGCCGTGGGGCACTCTTTTTCTTCTGCCTTCGCCACGGTCTTCACCATGGCAGAGGCGGAAGAGACCTCTTCCCCTGCGCATGCGCCAGGATGACATCAGCAGCCACTGACGCTCCGGCACATGCACAGACTTACTCCGGCCAGCGAAGTCCTTTCAGCCCCGGCTGGCGTGGCATCAAAGGCCGTTCACGCCAGCCAGAGGAGTGGGAACCACTCCGGTGCGGGCCTAGCCCCTCAATGTGAGAGCTTGGCCCCTAAAGGTGCGGAAACGTCTGCACCTTTGGGACGGCCCGACATCAGAGTGGTTCATGCCACTCCAACACGCTGGGACCCCCCCCGCCCCGCTGGGTGTGGGAGAATCCCGGTCCAGACACTTTGACTACCAGGTAAATGGTTATTTCTAGGTCATGTATATTTTCCAATAAAATACAAAATTATCCTGCAAATCCTTACAAATGTGACCACTATCATTCATGAATGATGACAAATATATAGATCCATTGTTCTTAGTTCAATAACAAAGTACTTTTACTGGTCTTCGGGTCATAATTTTGTCTTCTGATGAAGGTGGGGCTAAAATCAAAAAAGATGAAATCCTGATGTTTTCCTTTGCAAAAACAAATTTCCTCTCCCTTCCCACCGCATACTATTTTTGTGTGGTCTTTTCATGGGTCAGGAAGCCCTTGACTCAGGGCACAACAAACCCAGAGCCCCACACTGAGGACAGGGCCACCAATGTGATCCCTATGGGAAGCTTGAATTTCCTTATTCGCCATTATTTTCATGTCCTGATGCAGACACACCTTGGGATCTTTAGTATAATTATCTGAAGTAATTTAGTAACCAAAATCCTGTTCACATTGGAAAAAACCCTTTAACCTTTCACCTAAAAGAAAAAAGCCATCTGTTTTTGCACTGCTTTGATTAACAGGACGTCTGATGTAGCTTAGAAAAAAAAGTCATCTAGCTTTTTAAGTTTCATTCGACTCTGTTCAGATTTCATATTGTTTATTATGACATCTAAGCTTATTATGCATGCTTGGCCAAGTTTCAAAGGTTTTTGAACGACTTCTCTCAACAGGGGCTATGATTGACCGTTTTAAGAGGTGATTACATGTTTATCTCTTCCTGATATGATATGCGAGTAAATGTTTTAATAAGAGTTGAATTTTATGAATAAGAGTTTATTCAGTTAGAGGTTTCTTAGAAATGACAGGTCTATTAGATTGTTAGGAGTTTATTTTTTTAATGTTCTTTTCAGAGTCCTCCTGAGATTTGCATATAGCAGCTACTGGGTAAATGACTAAGATAAGTAGGGGACATGAAAATAAAGTTTGGAAACTGGACATTAAAAAAATGAAATTGAAACAAAATATCAAATATAGAAATGTACAAATTGCTCATCTTCACTGGTCAAATGTTTTTAAAATAAATATTAATTGTGTAGCCATCTGGGATGGCCACTTTCAGTATATAAAATGGAAACTCGCAGAGCCTATACGGAAAATGGACAATGCAAAGCAAACAAGCAGGCACAGAGCCTGAATGTATATTTGGAAGACAGACTGTAGACGGAACCAAAACTCTGGGTCGATTTACATATTGATGGCCCATCTCCGGGAAACAAAGAACGAGTGCTCAGGTAGCCAATACTGTTCCAGACAGTCCGGCGCCACTACCCCAACCAGAAGACACAAATAAAGCAAGGCCAATGGCCACTTAGGACACACCCAGCCATCAAGGCACCCACCGCTTTATTGGCTTAGATTGATGACAATGATCAAGAAGCTGCCCAATTAATTGGGACCAAATTTAAGGCCCGCCTAAAAGCGCGCAAAGCCCCTCCAAGTATAAGAAGGAACCCCCACGAAAGGTTCACTCTCTTGGATTTCGCTCTCAAGCGGAGAGACCCTTCCACCAGCACCACCAAAAGCAAGTAAGTTCAAGTTCAAGGCTCACTACCAGACAGATGACCTTAGCTGTTCTCCTGTTACCTCTTCGAACCCAACAGTCTCAGATCCGAACAATGGCCATTGTTCCTCTGACCTAAGTGGGCACCCGAAGTGAAGTATAGGTGTTAGTGATAGATATAGTTTAGCCTCTCGTGTTATTGTGCATGAGTAAATCATACTGTGTGTAAATAAAGTAGTATTGGCTTTGAACTAACTAACTGGTGTATTGGCTCTTTGATCGGTATTCAGGTTGAACCTTGTGGCGGTATCGAGAGATACCTGGCGACTCTGAAAGCATACTCATAATTAGGATTAAGAAAGGCGACCTTATTAACCGCCATATTTATAGCAAGTAAACAGCAACAATTGGAAACAAATATCTGGAGAATTATTGAGACAAACTCTAAAGACAGAGAAAGCTAAACTGGACATCCCTACAATGAGTGGATTACTCCACACCCATTTAAATACATCATGCTAACGATCATGATTTTGCTGTGGAACCAGCACTAAATGTGCTGTTCACAGAATGCACACATTAGCACAGAGCCACAAGAAATTATAATTTCTTGTAAGTGTTACTTAAAGCCAGCCAACATCTTTTGAGGGAAGGTGCACTAGGGCTGCTGCAAGTGGCAACACCATTTGGATTTGCAAGAAAGAACAATGGTTGTCAATGGAAAAACATGTATACCAAGGTTTTCCAATGCTGCACTGGGGATTTTGGTGGAGTGGGTAGAAAGGAGGCAAGATATTTTTATCTAACAGGGCAGAAAGCCCTCCAAACACACAAGGCTTTGGGATCCTAAAGTTGTGAAGATAAATGCTAGGATTTCAGCTACAAGGACCGAGATGCAGTGTTGAAAGAGATTGATTGACCTCAGTGATCAACCACAGGGAATGCATTTCAAATACTATATCCTGCCACCAATAACCTCAAGCACTTCTCAGACCTGCATGGAGATCAAATAAGAGCTGTGAATGCATGTTTGGACAGAAGTTCAGAGCTTTTCTTCCTGACCAGTGAATGTTTTCTGCATGTGGATAGAAGCATCTGCTTTCTCCAACACAAAACTACCTTATCGGCACATTATTAAAAGTGACAGCTTGCCACTGGGTAGAACTATTACTTGCTCCAGTGTGAAGTGGCCCAAAGGAATGTTTGAGGGTTTTGCAATGTTCTGACTTTATTACTCTCAGTCTAAAGACCTGAACTACCAGTTCTGTCACATTGATACATACTGACCTAAATATTTGCAGTTTTGTGCAGCCTAGAAACAACCAGAAATGAATTGTTGGTTCAAAGACTTTTCACCAAAGGACAGGTGATAAGTTAGAGCATGGATTCCAATCTGATGTTTTGTACACTTACTGCTTTGCAGGTTTCGTTTATGTTCATTTCATTAAAGCCACAGCAGTTTAAATATCCTTCCACATCCCCTCTGGTTTCCACAGATTTGTTCCATCCCACTTCCAGAAAATGGTTCTGAAAGAAAACAACAGTATTATCTTGCATTTTGATACAATTGGTAAGGAAAAGAACTTACATTTATATAGTGCTGTCTTAATGTCTCAGGGCATCCAAAAGCGCTTCAGAAATGAGAAAACAGATTGTCAGGACCTCAATTTACTATCTCATCGAAAAGACAACACCTCCCACAATGTCAGTTTGTTCCTTTACTTATTTTACATAAACAAAGGCTAAGGATTAGACAGTACGATTGAGTGCAAAGTTAAAGTCTGTGGTTCTGTGGTGGGATAAAATGGAATTGTAGGTAGGTGGAGTCAGCCTGAGGGACTGATGAACTGTGTTTGCAGTAACTTGTGGGGAAGAAATTAGTCACGGGCAGAGTATCGGTGCATGCACTGCTGGAGGGCCAAGGGTGAGTCAATCAAATTTCAACCCTGAGCTAGCAGATGTGACCAAAGGATCTCAGCCATCAACAGTGGGCACAGGCATATCTGTATTCTCAGAAATGGGGTGAGGATCATGGGAATTAATTTCAAGAAGCAAAGGATGTAAAATTCAGGGATCAAGCGCAGGGTAAAAGATAAATCCAAGGAATCAGTCTGGATGAGGAAATTGGTCCATGGGGTAGCAGCAGGGAAAGGGGGAGAATACAAAATCAGTCTTTGCAGTAGAATCTGGAATAACCGGCCCAACTCAATCTGACTGTGAAGCGGAAGGCATAAAAATAGAGATTGTGCTGCAATTTGAAGCAGTACCCAAGATACGGTAAGAACTAACAGGAGCAGATTGGAAGCCTTTCAGTGTAGAATTAAATTTTTCTAATGATGGATCTGAGAACAGAGATTGCAGAAATAGATCAAGGACCTAAATGGATGGAATCCAGCTGAGAATACAATCTTGTAGAAAACAGCAACAAAGGGTGAAGTCACTGTTAGCCCAGAAGCCAGTGTAGAAATAGATTTCAGCCCGGAAATGGATTTCTGGCCAGGACCAACACAACAGTAAACCGTGAAGCCAGCAGTGCACTGAACTACAGCCCTGAAAATGAAGTTATAGGGTGATGTAGAGAGCAGGTGCTGGGCAGACCAGAACCAGCAAATAACAAGTTGCAGACCTTCACTTGATATTGGGCCACCATGACAATTTAGGAAATAAGCAGAAAAATCACCAAGCAGGGTAAGGATGGTAGCAGAACTTCCGCAGAGATCTTGGTCTAAATATGGGGTCATGACTTTGTTCTGAAGGAAGGGACAGGGCAAAATGAAAGGCAGGGAGAAGAACAATAATTTAAATATATACATTTTCAGGGGAGGGGGGAATTATTTACTTTACAAAATTGAAGTCTATTTCAATGGAAAATTGCTTGCAAAAAGAAAACAATTGATTTATACATGGATTACATCATTGTGCTATTAGTAGCAGGTTTGCATCTGCACCGTGGCAAGCATCTGCGGACTTAAGAATTACCAATAAAAATAAATAGTTTTCAAGTAATGTTACAATATCTTCCTAAAACATTACTCAAAACAAATCTAACAGCAGAGAGGTTTGTAGGCAGGACATGCAATGAGAAAGGAGGCATTGCTGGATCTGGTTCTTCAGAATAAAGTGAGCAAAGTGGATCAAGTGTCAGTAGGGCAACACTTAGGAAGTGATCATTGCATCACAATTAATAAACCAGTAACAAAAACAAAATGCTGGGCATTTCATGGGGAAAGAGGAGGTGGTTCAGAGTCACTTGGAAGCATTTAAAATTGATAAAGGGGATGTTTTGGATGAGCTACCTGCAGAGTTGATAAGACACCAGGTCTGGATGAGGTCCATTTAACGGTACTGAGGGAAGCGAGTGTGGAAACTGCGGAGGCACTGGTCATAATTCTCGGGGATGGCGTCAGAGTGCTGGAGAGTTGCAAATGTTCAAGGTAAAGGTAAGAAGTCCAGCAACTACAGGCTTGGTAAGTAGGGAACCTTCTAGAAATGATCATTTGGGTCAAAATTGTCACAGGGACAAATGCAGGTTAATTAAGGAAAGCCAGCATGGACTTGTTAAGGGCGAATCATGTCTAACTAATTTGGAGTATTTTGATGAGGTAACGGAGACGGTCAGTGATGGTGACGCTTGTGATGTAATATACATGGACTTCCAAAAGCCATTTGAAAAAAGCCACTCGATAAAATGCCACACAACAGACGTGTGAGCAAAGTTGCAGCTCATGGAATAAAGGGGCAGCAGCAACCTGAATGTGAAACTGGCTGTGATACAGAAAGCAAAATAGTAGTTCATTGTTGCTATTCAGATTGGAGGAAGATTTATAGTGGGGATCCCCAGGGGTCAGGATTAAGATCCCTACTCTTCTTGACATATTAATGACTTGGACCTTGGGATACAGGCCTCAATTCCAAAATTTGCAGATGATACAAAACTTGGAAATATTATGAACTGTGAGGAGCAGTGGAGAACTTCAAACGGGCAGAGAGGTTAGTGGAATTAATACTCATGTGCAATATTGTGTCCAATTCTGGGCACTGCATTTTAGGAAGGATGTAAAAGCTTTAGAAAGATCTGCAAAAAGTGTCATGAAAATGGTTCCAGGGTGAGGAACAGATTTGAGAATTTGGGACTCCTCTTCTTAGACAACAGAAGGTTCAGAGATTTGATCAAAATATTCCAACTCATGAGGGGTCGGGACAGAGCAGTTCCCATTGCTGGAATGACAAAGAACCAATGTGCATAGATGAAAGGCAATGGGCAAATGAAATGACATTGGCAACATGTGGGCAGCACGGTAGCACAGTGGTTAGCACAGTTGCTTCACAGCTCCAGGGTCCCAGGTTCGATTCCCAGCTTGGGTCACTGTCTGTGCAGAGTCTGCACCTTCTCCCCTCATCTGCATGGGTTTCCTCCGGGTGCTCCAGTTTCCTCCCAGAATCCAAAGATGTGCAGGTTAGGTGGATTCGTGGATTGCTAAATTGCCCTTAGTGTCCAAAAAGATTTAGTGGTGTTACTGTGTTACGGGGATAGGGTTGAGGTGTGGGCTTAAGTAGGGTGCTCATTCCAAGAGCCAGTGAACTCGATGTGCCAAATGGCCTCCTTCTGCACTGTAAATTCTATGATCATGAGGAAAAACCTTTTGATGCACCAAGTGGTTAAGATCTGGAATGCACTGCCTGTGAGTTTGGTGGAGGCAGGTTCAATCAAGGCATTCAAGAGGGAATTGGATTACGATCTGAAAAAGAAAAATGTGCAGGGCTATGGGGTAGAAGGCAGGGGAATGGTTTTAGATCAATTGTTCCATCAGAAAGCCAACATTAAACAAGGGGCGAAATTCTCCAACCCCACGCAGGGTCGGAGAATCGGCCGGCGGCGCCGATATTGCCACTCCCGCCATGTTAAAGATTCACCCACCCGCCATAAAACGGCGTTCTTCAAATCCCGCCGGTTGCCTCGGATAATGGCTGGCGCCGGCGGGATGCCATTGTTTTTTTAAGCTTTTTTATTCACCGGCCCGGATGGGCCGAAGTCCCGCCGACGTGGCCACAGGTCACGTCGGCGAAAATCAAAGTAGGTTTATAACGGCGTCAACCATTGATGATGGTTGGCGCCGTTCAGTTACCTACATCGAGTGCGGGGGGGGGGGTAGGGGGGTAGGAGGGTAGGGGGGGTGGGGGGGTAGGGTGGGGGTAGAGGTAGGGGGGTAGAGGTAGGGGGGGTAGGGGTAGGGAGTAGGGGGTGGGGGTAGAGATGGGGGGTAGGGGGGTCGGGGTAGGGGTAGAGGTAGGGGGGTAGGGGTAGGGGGGTAGCGGCGTGCAGAGGGGGGGGGGCGATGGTGCATTGGCCCCGGGCATCCATTGGATGGGGGCATCAGCAGAACTTCCTCAAGGCTCCACTTCCTCCCAGCTGCCTTGTCTTTGTTTGAGAGGGAGAGAGAGAGAGAGAGAGAGAGAGAGAGAGAGAGAGAGAGAGAGAGAGAGAGAGAGAGGGAGATTGTGGGGACGGACAGAGAGAGAGAGACTGAGAGAGGGAGTCCCGTCCGTCCTCTGGCTGAGAACAGGGCTTTGGTGAGTGCATTGCAATCTGCCTAAACCCAGGAATATTGCCTGGTTAGAATGCAGAGGGAAATGCTGGGATCCCGGGGTGGGAGATGTGTCTGGATTTGTCTATTTCTGCTTCAGCCTCTGCGATTTCAGGTCAGTTTCACAACAACAGGAAAAACGCGCGGAGAGAGAGGGATAAACTTTTGGCAAAGTTTCTGGGTTCTGCCTTTATAATTCACAGCGCAGAACCCATTTAGAACAAAGAACAGCACAGCGCAGGAACAGGCTCATCGGCCCTCCAAGCCTGCGCCGATTATGTCTGTCTAAACTAAAATGTTCTGCATTTCCGGGATCTGTATCCCTTGAATCCCACCTTATTCATGTATTGCACCAACTCCCCTGCCAGCGCATTCCAAGCACTCCACACTCTCTTGTAAAAAACATGCTTTACATATCTCCTCAAACCTTTCCCATTCTCACCTTAAACCTATGTCCCCTAGTACTGACTTTTCCACCCTGGGAAATAGGTCCAACTATCCATTCTGTCCATGCCATTCAATTTTGTAGACCTCTATCAGGTCGTCCCTCAACCACCGTTATCCCAGTGAAAACAATCTGTGTTTATCCAACGTCTCCTCATGGCTAATAACCTCCAGACCAGGCAAAATCATGGTAAACGCCTTCTGTACCCTCTCCAAAGCATCCACATCCTTCTGGTAGTGTGGCAGCCAGAATTGTAAGCAATATTCCCAACGTGGCCTAACAGGTTCTGTACAGCTGCAGCATGACTTGCCAATTTTTATACTCAATGCCATGACCAATGAAGGCAAGCGTGCCTTATGCCTTCTTGGCTACCTTATTGCCTGCATTGCCGATTTCAGTGATCTGTGGACCTGTAAGCTCATAAGATACAGGAGCAGAATTAGGCCATTTAACCCATCAAGTCCGCTCCGCCATTCGATCATGGTTGATCTCACGCTGGCCTTAACTCCACCGTCCTCCTTCTTCTCAACAACTCTTCAGCCCATTATCAATTAAAAATCTGTCTAACTCCTCAAATTTTCTCACTGCCCCGCCATCCACCGCAGACTGAGGTAGCAAATTCCACAGATTATCATAGAATTTACCGTGCAGAAGGAGGCCATTCGGCCCATCGAGTCTGCACCGGCTCCTGGAAAGAGCACCCTACCCAAGGTTAACACCTCCACCCTATCCCCATAACCCAGTAATCCCACCCAACACTAAGGGCAATTTATCATGTCCAATCCACCTAACTTGCACATCTTTGGACTGTGGGAGGAAACCGGAGCACCCGGAGGAAACCCACGCACACACGGGGAGGATGTGCAGACTTCGCACAGACAGTGACCCAAGCTGGAATTGAACCTGGGACCCTGGAGCTGTGAAGCGATTGTGCTATCCACAATGCTACCGTGCTGCCCAAGATGATTGATGAAGGAAGGACAGTCGATGTTGTCTACATGGACTTCAGTAAAGCCTTTTACAAGTTCCCTCGTGGTAGACTGATACAAAAGGTGAAGTCACACGGGATCAGAGGTGAGTTGGCAAGATGGATACAGAACTGGCTCAGTCATAGAAGTCAGAGGGTAGCAGTGGAAGCATGCTTTTCTGAATGGAAAACGGTTCAATCACTCTTCATATGACAAACCCTTCATCTCTGGAATCAATCTAGTGAACCTCCTCTGAACTTCCTCCAATGCCATTACATCTTTCCTCAAATAAGGGGACCTAAACTGTGCACAATACTCCACATGTGGTCTCACTAATGCCTTGTATAGTTTCAACAACACTTCCTTACCTTTATTCCTTTAGCTATAAATGCCAACGTTCCATTCACGTTATTATCTGCTGTATCTGCATGCTAGTTTTCTGTGACTCATGAATGAGGACCCCCACCTCCCTCTACAACGGTGCACCCCAAAGTCTCCCCCCAGTTAGATAAGTTGCCCAGAACTCTCTGCCTGTCAATACTCCTAAGGGTTCTGTCATTTACTGTTTAATTCCCATCTGCAGAAAATGCATTATCTCACATTTGTCCAGATGAAACTCCATCTGCCATTTCTCCGCCCAAGTCTTCAACCAATCTATATCCTGCTGTATCTTCTGATAATCCTCTTCACTATCTGCAGCTCCACCAATCTTTGTGTTGTCCGCAAACTTGCTAATCAGACGAGCTACATTTTCCTCCAACTCATTATATATACTACAAACAACAACGGTCCAAGCACTGACCCTGCGGAACACTATTTGTCATAGCCTTCCATTCAGAAAAGCATGCTTCCACTACTACCTTCTGTCTTCCATGACCGAGCCAGTTCTGTATCCATCTTGCCAACTCACCTCTGGTCCCATGTGACTTCACCTTTTGTATCAGTCTACCATGAGGGAATTTGTCAAAGGCTTTACTGAAATCCATGTAGACAACATCCACTGTCCTTCCTTCATCAATCATCTTCGCCAATTCCTCAAAAACGTTAGTGAGACGTGACTTCCCCTCCACAAAACCATACTGCCTCTTGCTGATCAGTCCATTTGTTTCCAAATGTGAGAAAAACTTGTCCCTAAGAATCTTCTTCAATAATTTCCCTACCACTGACGTAAAGCTAACCAGCCTATAATTTTCTGGATTTTCCCTGCTATCGTTCTTAAACAAAGGAACAACATTGTCTCTTCTCCAGTCCTCTGGGACCTCACCTGTAGCCAATGAGGATACAAAGATTTCAGTCAAGGTCCACGCAATTCCTTCTCTTGGCTCCCTCAGTATTCTATGGTAGATCCCATCAAGCCCTGGGGACTTATCCACTTTAATGTTTTTTAAGACATCCAACACCCCCTCCTTTTGATATCACCAGACTATCTACACATCCTTCCCTAGACTCATCATCTATCAAGTCCTTCTCTTTGGTGAATACTGATGAAAGTACTCATTTAGTACGTCGTCCATTTCCTCTGGCTCCACACGTAGATTCCCTCCCTCCTCTGTCCTTGACTGGGCCAACCCTTTCTCTGGCTACCCTCTTGTTCTTTATATAAGTATAAAATGCCTTGGAACTCTCCTTAGCCCTGTTTGCCAAGGCCTTTTCATGACCCCTTTTAGCCCTCCTGACTCCTTGTTTAAAGCTCCTTCCTGCTTTCCTTCTACTCTTCAAGGGCTTCATCTGTTCTCAACCTTCTAGACCTTACGAATGCTTCCTTTTCCTTTTTTGACTAGGCTCATAATATCCCTCGTTTTCCAAGGTTCCCAAAACTTGCCATACTTATCCTTCATCCTCACAGGAACATGCCGGCCCTGAATTCTAATCAACTGATGTTTCCCACATGTCAGATGTTGATTTACCCTCAAACAGCTGCCCCCAATCTAAATTCTTCAGTTCCGATTAATATGCTTGTAATTAGTCTTTCCCCAATTTAGCACATTCACCCAAGGACTACTCTTATTCTTATCCTCAAGTACCTTAAAACGTGCGGATGTATGGTGACTGTTCCCAAAATGCACCTCTACTGAAAATTCAACCACCTGGCTGGGCTCATTTCCCAATACCAGGTCCAATATGGCCCCTCCCCGAATTGGACTATTTACATATTGCTTCAGAAAGCCTCCTGGATGCTTCTTACAAACTCGGCCCATCAAAGCCTCTAGCACTAAATCAGTCCCAGACAATATAGTGAAGTTAATATCACCCACAACAACCCTGTTGCGTTTACATCTTTCCAAAATCTGTCTTCATATCTCTCTTGATCCCTCTCACCTGTTCTCTCTCCCCAAACATCTTGCGCCCTCTCACAGTTTCACTCTCCCAACATCCTTGCTCCCCTTCCTGAGCCCCCTCACTCCAACAATAGGGAGTGACAGTGGCGTAGTGTAGTGTCACTGGACTAATAATCCGGTGTCCCTGGCTAACGTGCATAGTGGTTAGCACTGTGGCTTCACAGCGCCTGGGTCCCAGGTTCGATTCCCAGCTGGGTCACTGTCTATGCGGGTTTCCTCCAGGTGCTCCGGTTTCCTCCCACAGTCCAATGACGTGCAGGTTAGGTGGATTTGCCACACTAAATTGCCCTTAGTGTCCAAAAAGATTAGGAGTTATTGGGTTAGGGAGATAGGGTGGAAGTGAGGGCTTAAGTGGGTCGGTGCAGACTGGATTGTCCAAATGGCCTCCTTCTGCACTGTATGTTCTAGGTTCCAATCCTCTGGGGGCCTGGGTTCAAATCCCACCAGGCCAATTGGTGGAATTTAAATTCAAGTAACAAAGGCTGGAATTAAAAGTCAGTCTCAGTAGTGGTGACCATGAAACCATGGTTGACAATTGTAAAAACTCACCGAGTTCACTAATGCCATTCTTACCTTAGCCTACATGTGACTCTTAGATCCACAGTAATATGGTTGACTCTGTGCTTCTTTCTGAATTGGCCTAGCAAGCCACTTAGTTCAATGGGAAACAAATGCCAGTCATGTCCACATTCCATAATAAAAAAGAATAAAATAAAATAACTGCACTAAAGCAAAAGTGGGTGGTCAAGTCTGGCAGCACTATTTCGATAAGTTCCTCAATTTACAAACCATGCAGAAACGTGCTATTAGAATGAGGTTTTAACCAGGGGTTCTCTGTACAACTAAACAACAATTAAGCTCCCTCAGGGCAAACTGCCATTTCCACCACCAGCCATTCTATCACCTCTGATGGAGTCTACCAATTTATTACCCAATAGTAGGAGTTTTATATTGTCACTCCACGTCTACCCAGAAGTGAGTAGAGACTGTTCTAACTAATTTTATCCAGAAAAAAGACATCCATCAGAGTCAGACTTGAATCCAAATTGAGAAGGTGAAAGGGCAGCAAATGTAAGGTGCCACCAATTTACTTATAGATAGAAACTGTGAAGTGTCATGACACATCCTATCAGTCTCATAGATTTACCAGTTTTTTTTTCAAATCGATAACACTAAATATAATGTAATAGTTTTCAAGGGTCAATTTTATGACGATCTATAGGTTTTCAATTTCCATACAATGGGCTTTAGGAACTTGTCAGAACGTCCAAATGGATTCCCTGAGCATGTACTTTACAGCAGGGCACCAGATAGCACAATCTTCCTAGGAGTTGCCTCCTGATCGGCCTCAACATGGAGTGGGCCTTGGAAGAGTAGATACAAACAACAGAGGTCTGTATCTGCCAGACCGCTAGGTCTCAAACCCTGGCTAGTACAGGAATTATAAATTTCTCAATGGATCTGTGATTAATATTCAGAACTGAGAAGGCTAACATTCAGGCTACTAAAATTCTTGTTGTCAAATCAAGTGTATAAAAGAGCTCGGTCGCTAAGCAGAAAATGAAAAATTAGTTCAACTCAACGCAACAGAGAAATTGAGAACCATTTCTGAATTTGCAAAAATAACAAAGAACTTAATTTTCTCACCTGTTGACTCTCATTAAGTGCAAGACTTGCGCAGGAGATCGAGAACTGGACGACAAATACCAAGAACAAAATGATCATATACTGATAATCAGTAGTTAAGGAAGCAAATATTAATAAAATCTTTTGCTGATCTTATGATATATTTTAATAGGCAACTACCACATCAGAAAATATCTGACCTGAACAAAATCAGCCAACTTGTCATTATGTTAAGTATTTTTGGTCATTTATCTATAAATTTGAAAGTAATACATTTTTCTCAAGAGTGGTTATGGTCTGAAATACCCTAACAGTTTCAATTGTGGTTTCCAAAAGGAAATTGGCTAAGCACCTGAAGATAAAAAGTACTTACAAGGTCATGAGGCTAGGACAGGGGAGTTAAACTAGCTCAGGCTTGTCCAACCTGTGGCCCAGATCTTAGCCCCTGAAGATATTCTATATGGCCCCAAGAACCAAAATGCCAGTAAGACAGATTAAGAGAGGTTGAAGGTTCTCAAGTGGCTGCTCCTCCAATCACAGGTTGTTCCTCTCCTGCACTTCAATCATTAACAAGAGTACAGTAGACAGGAGAGGGAAAAATGTAATTTTACCCGAACTACAGCTTCATTTTCAGTTAATCAATACAATGTTAAATTACAGAAGCAATACTTCATTATATTTCTAACAGGTGCCTGTTTAATCTCGAATATGAATGATTATTTATAGTCTTCCTCATTCTGTTCATCTGTGCACATTATTGTGGAAATAATGCAAATTCCACAAATAGGCGGCATGGTGGCACAGTGGTTAGCACTGCTGCCTACCAGCACCAGGGATCCGGATTCAATTCCGGCCTTAGAGTTTGCACGTTCTCCCCGTGTCTGCGTCAGTTTCCTCCCACAATCCAAAGAGGTGCAGGTTTGGTGGATTGGCCATGCTAAATTGCCCCTTGGTGTCCAATGGTTAGGTGGGTTACGGGGATCGGGCAGAGTGCTCTTTCAGAAGATCGCTGTAGACTTGTTGGGCCAAATGGCCTCCTTCTCCACTGTAGAGATTCATTGATCCTATGAAACAGTGCCATGGCATATTAGTTGTCTCAATACCTAAACAGTCCAAGAACAGAGTAGAGTCATTTGATTTACACACATTGGAAACTGATCTATCCCAAATGTCCCATCTATTGTTTACATGCATCCTTGATTCAGCCATCTTCCCAAATTATCTGTAGTTCAGCCAGCAGAGGGACTCAGTTGTTCTGCAAATATGCAAAGGCAATTAAATTTTAAGGATTTTGTTCATTTTACTAGCTTATCAGAATTTCAATCAGCGTTAATAATCCTAACTAAGCAGCTGGATAGGGTTTGGTCATTCTGCTAAATCAACAGGTTAGCCTTCTTGAATTTCAGAGAAAATTAGTTCAGATTTGGTCATTCTAATGGAGTTAATATTTTGCTTAAATGGCTTCTCCTGGACGAATAAATAAAGTCAAACTTTCGAAGTCGGTAAACACTTCAACTTAGATACGTGAACAATTGTAATAATTTTCACTTTATTTAAAAATGGAGGAAATAGTGAAAAGCCTTAAATTCTGGTAATACATTTTCTTGTTCATGGATATCAACGTGTTAAGCAAATATTAGAGCAGTGTCATCCTGCATAACTAGACTAACCACGCTTTCTGTGAAGTCAAACAAAGGGACCATTGCCAGATATTTATTTTCCCCACAATGCATTTAACTTCCTGTGGCAGCATATAGGATCCATTAACTTACCCACGTGCAGGCACAAACCATTTTCCAACTACTTCATACACACACGATTGCTCCAATTTCCTTCAACCGCTGTCCTGACATTTTCTTTCCATTTTTAGAATAATTTTCTCCCTTCCAATTACTTAGAATTTTACAGCACAGGAAAAGTACATTTGGCAGAATAGTATATAGGAGTGCGGGTCGTATAGGCCCATAGCCCTATTGAATGTAGATGCCAAGATATTGGCAAAGGTTTTGGCAGTAATGCTGGAGGGATGTCTCCCGAAGGTGATTGGGGAGGATCAGACTGGGTTCGTGAAGAGACGGCAGCTGTTCTCGTAAGTGAGGAGGTTGCTGAATGTGATCTTGTCTCCGGCGGGGGGAAAGGAGACGGAGGTGGTGGTGACACTGTACGCAGAGAAGGCTTTTGATTGGGTAGAGTTGAATTACTTGATGGCGGCATTGGAAGGATTTGGAAATGGGTCACGGTTTGTGGTGTGGGTACATCTGTTGCACAAGGAGCCGATGGTGAGCGCTCGCACTAACAGTACGAATTCGGGGCACATTGCTCTGCACAGGGGTTGAGGAAGGGGTGCCCTATGCCCCCCACTGTTGTTTGCACTGGCTGTAGAGCCCTTGTCCATCGTTCTAAGGAGCTCGGGACTATGGAAGGGATAGTGAAGTGGGGTCAGATAGAGCATAGGGTATCCTTACACACTGATGGTCTGTTATTGTATATCTTGGAACCGAGCACATCAGTGGGAGTACAATTGAGCTGCTGCAAACATTCAAGACGTTCCCAGGTACAAATTGAACTTTGGCAAGAGTGAGTATATCATGGTCTCCCAGATGGGAGTCGGGGCTGGGGTAAGAGGGTTGCCATTCGTTTGGTGCCAATCCACTTTCGGTACTTGGAGGTATAGGTGGCTCGGGATTGGGGTGGCCTCCGAAGAGATAATTTTACTAGTCTAGTGGGGAAGGTGGAGGCTCATTTGTCAAGGTGGGAGAACTTCTCCCCATCATTGGAGGACCATATTCAGGCAGTTTAAGTGAACGTTTTCACGATTTTTGTTCTTATTCCAGTGCCTACCAATCGTTTTACTGAAATCCTTCTTCAAGGAGATGGACAAATTGATCTCCTCGTTTATCCGGGGGGGGGGGGGCAGGATTAGGAGGGTGTGTCTTGCAGAGAGGCGACAGGTGGGGAGGGTTGGGCCTCTCAAACTTGTTGTCTTATTATTAAGTGGCGATTGTGGAGAAGGTGCAGGGGACCAAGGAGGGGGAGGCCCGATGCTGGCAACGGCGCCACTCCCGATAGCTCCAGGAAAGTGCTCGGTGAGTCACATGGTGGTGGCCACTTTGGAGATGTGGAAGTAGTTTAGGCTTCATTTTAAGCTGGGGGTCGGGGGGGTGCTGATTAGGGGGAATCATGGGAGGGTGGAAGCAAGGGTTCAGTGATGGGACGAGTAGGGGAATATCAAGGAAATGAAGGACTTGTTTCTTGATGGATGATTCGTGAGTCTGGAGTTGGGAAAGAAATATGGATTGCCGCAGGGGGGTTTAGGTACCTGCATGCTCAGGATTTTGCAAGGAAGGTGTTCCCGACCTCGATAGTGCCGGTCTCCTCTTTGCTGGAGGCAGCGCTGCCACCGGTAGGTGGAGAGGGTGGTTGTTTCGGCGATCTATGGGAGGATGCTGGAGGAGGACAGGATATCTATGGAGAGGATTAAGGCGAAGTGGGCAGAGGACTTGGGGAGGCAATGGAAGAGGGACTGTGGAGTGAGGTGTTGCTTTGGGTAAATGCCGCAACCTCGTTTACGAGGCTGGGTTGAACAGTTGAAATTTATGCAAAGGGCGCACCTCACAAAATCAAGGAAGAGTTTTTGACCCCAAAGTGATGTTTGAGCTGGAGGGAGGGGGGGGGGGGGGGGGGGGGGGGGGGGGTTGTGTGAAGGAAGGGTTCTACAATTCTTGGGGTTTGTTTATTATGCACTTTCGGAGTTGGTTGCCGTTGACTGTTGAGGGGGGAACTGTTCTCTTTTACATATTGTTGCTGTTGATCTATTTCTGATTCTCTTTTGTATGGTGAAAATTATGAAAATATTGCGAATTAAAATATATTTTTTAAAAATAGGTTATGTTAATGTTTACACGCCAAAGGATCTTCTTCCCGTCTTACTTTTATTGCATTGTATCGACACATCATTTGATAGAGGTTTGTTTTGATCAGTGAGTAGGTAGATTGTAGTCACAGAGCAATATTAGAAACCAGTTACTCAGTATGTTATGGCATATTGCTGCATAGAGTAAGCTAGTAGGGTTAGTGGGCAGCATGGTAGCACTGTTGTTTCACAGCTCCAGGGTCCCAGGCTCGATTCCTGCTTGGGTCACTGTGTGGAGTCTGCACATTCTCCCCATGTCTGCGTGGGTTTCCTCCGGGTACTCCTGTTTCCTCCCACAAGTCCCGAAAGACGTGCTCGTTAGGTGAATTGGACATTCTGAATTCTCCCTGGACCCGAACAGGCACGGAATGTGGTGACTAGGTGCTTTCACATTGCATTGTTAATGTAAGCCTACTTGTGACAATAAAGATTATTATCTGGTGACAAGAATTAAGGGTGGGATTCTCCGTCTCGCCGCACCAACTTTCTGGTGTGGCATGTTCCCCCCAGCAGTGGAATTCTCCGTCCCGCCAGCCGGCCAATGGGGTTTCTCACCGTGGGCAGCCCACACTGCGGGAAATTCCTAACCGCTGGTGTGCTGTTGGCGCAACGGAGAATCCTGCGAGCGGAGAATTCAGCCCTAAGTATTCCAATGCTGAATCTTATCACTGCAGAAAATAGTCATAAATATCTGGATCATGCGGAAATGTGCATTTGCTATAGAAAATCCAACTAATGACAAGCTTCTAATTCACCAATGTTTGATTTTTCATTTGATCGAGCTGCATTAATGGATGAATGCACCCCACACATACTGAGCCAAGTATCAAAAATGATCACGTGAACAAATTCAAAATATTTACCTAACACAGGAGGTTGGACAAGACTGCTCCAATTTGCCTTCTTCATTGTGCAACTTGAGAAGTATACATCAACTTTGTAAAACTTAATGGAGGCAGAAAGCAAAGCACTCTGACAACCTTTCAGCTCTCTCACATGGTTTGTCTTGCAGCAGTTTGGCCATTTAAGTAGGTAGAACCTCTATGTGCTTCTAATGCCACACAAAATTCTTTGGAATCAAGACCCACTAAGATCATTGCTGGTGGAACCAACTTCCCCATTATCTATTCAGGAGTTTACGGGTGGTGCACCAACTGGTCTGGACTGGACAATGCTCTACCAAATTTCATTCCAATATGGATATTTTGTATTTGATTACTGGAACATGATTTAGAAATGTGGGCAGAGGAAGCACTTAAAGGCACCAATCCAAGGTCAACTGTAAAAGGAATGTGGGAGGTGTGGTCAAAGGACTGTCACCATCAGGATACCTACCATCGTTACATGTTATTCTCTTTCATATAATAACAGAGCATACACTGCAATACCGCAGCATGACTCAAGATATATTGACACGCAACCAGTCATAAGGATTAGTTGCAAAAATGTTTACATTTGGTTTGGTACCTTTTTCATTTAATCTGGTCCCAACACTCAAATTAGTTTGAAACAAATAAGTAACTGCAGTCTACATGGACACCATTTAGAAGGATGGCTCAAATTGGAAGCTTGAGGAATGGAGCTAAGCTCATACTGTACACATATTTCAGACATCTACCAACTGCAGTATTTTGCTTCTAACCATGTGTACAATTAGATCTGTTGAATGTGTACAGGACAGTCAATTAACTTTGAATCTATTATTCAAGATTAAACACTAATCGGGAATACACACAGCATGTGCCAGAGTTATTCAGAAAATCTGCTTAGAACTTTCAAAAGTCAGGCTCTGATTACACAATGATCAGTTGCTGTACATGGGCAAGGAACAGGCTCTGCAAGTATACCCCTGGGAAACTAGCCCCTGTGGATTATATGGCATTTTCAATGGATTTGAGATGTCCACTTTAATGTGCACAGGGAGACCTTGATGCTATTGCTCATGGGTAATCCCAGGATATAACAGGGCTTTTTTTGTACCGATGTTTAATCCAATTCCAATATGTCTCAGCCATATCACACTGGTTCAAATCATGGTTGCACGTCTGAAATTGGTTCATTTTCACACCAGTCATTCTGTGATTTATGAATAAGATAACCAATTTAGAGATGTTTTTTTAAAGCTGTGGACTGGACACATCACCAGTAGAAACAGGATTGAAACTATGTAAATGTAATATGTGAAAGAATCTTAAACCCAATAGCCTTTCATCCTATTTAACTCAGTTAGCAACGTGAACACAGGCGAAAGACCAGCACCTAACCCACTACACCATCCAATCATCCAACAAATCAATGCTGCCTCATGGTTTCACTGACATTTTTTGCACCCAATCATAACAGAATTATAAAAAAAATGAATGGTGCATTTTACTGTGTATATTTCTATTTTGTACTTACTCCAGTTCTCTTCCATGCATCATTAAAACCCATTTTTTGAACTGTCTCAATGATCAAAGTAAATATTAATTATTTTCTGTTAAAGGATACAAAAAACAGCAACACTTGGTGATGCTTAATGGCTCCCAATAGTCCAATCAAAGCAATAAAGAAAAGAAAGATTCCCACACCAATTACTCCTGCGACAACAGAGAAGCTTGTAACGAGTCCAAAGGTTTTACCCCATGCTGCAATTCCAATCAGCAACAGACTCACCAGCTGTAAAAAGAAAAGCATACGTTTAGAATTACAGAGAGCCAAGTTCAGATGATAATTTTGTTCTCAGAATCACAAAAGTTTACAGTAAAGGGGAGTTCTTTCGATCATTGCTCCAACAATCAAAAGCCAATCCCATTTTCCTACATGTCCTTTAAGTACAAATATTTTTCCAATTTCCCCTCAAAATAAAGCAACAAATGAAGTCTTTGCCTCAAACACTTCCTGTGACAAAGCATTCTGTACCCTAATAACCCTCTAAATAATTTTTTTTCTGCGCCCTCTCTTCCCTCTGAGCAATGATTTGAATTTGATGATCTCTTGTCTGGCTCCCATTAAAAAAAACATTGGGCCTGGATTTTGCAGCCACGCCCACCTCAAGATCGCCATAGAAGGGACGAGGACCATATAGATGTCCGTTGACCACAAGCGAGAATTTCTGGTCGCCGGGCGAGCGTACCTGAAAAATCCTGCCCATAATTTTCTAATTCACAAATAAAACTTCAGGATTTCTCAAACTTTGTATTAAACTGGAGCTTAAGCTGCTGCATTGGAAATAGTTCCAGTATCTCGGGAGTCACTTCTTGACAATTTTCCCACTTCCACATCCTCTTGGAAAATCTATACTGTACCATCTTTATAATGTTATTACTTTTTCCACAATTCAGTGTGGTGTACAGTGCTCTGTAACCAAACAATGTTTTGTACATAATCATTACTTCCTTTCCTCTTCTACTTTACATGTATAAACAAAATGGTACCAGCTTTTTTAAAAACACATATAAAGTTTTATACTATTTTTATATAAATAATGCAGCAGAAAAAAAATACACCACACAACCGGAACCAGGACAGAACAGAGCTGAAAGTGATGTTACCCAGGGCTCAATGTTGGGACCCTTGCTTTTTCTAATTCATATAAATGATTTAGAAGTGGGTTTGGGGTGCAAAATCTCTGGGCGGGATTCTCCGATGTCATGCCGGGTCGGAGAATCACCGGCGGGCCACGCAAATCGCGCCATGAGTCCCGACGTCGGCACGCGAGTGGCCGTAAAAAAAGAGCAGAGTCCTGCCGGCACTGTTCTAACCTGCTCTGGGCCGGCGGGACTTCGGCGTTGAAGGGTCGGGTGGCGACCTTTGGGGTGCGGGGGACAAGTCCTCTGATGTGGCCTGGCCCGTGATAGGGGCCCACCGATCGGTGGCCAGCCTCGGTGGTTGGGGGCCTCCTTTCCTACGCACCAGCTCCTGTAGTCCTGCGCAATATTGCGTCGGGGCCGGCACGTTGAAGGAGGCCACTGCACATGCGCGCATTGGCGCCATGCCACTGCGCATGTCCTCGTTAGCGCCGACGCAACTGTGCATGTGCGGATCCCGCAGCACACAGTTCGCATCAGGATCTGCAGATGGAGCGGCGCGAACTGCTCCAGCACAGTGCTGGCTGCCTGGAGGGGCCAGAATTAGTCGTGGGAGCGGCCCGTTCAAGCCATCGTAAAACGCGACACCGTTTATGACGGCGTGGACACTCTGCCGCGGGATTGGAGAATCCCGCCCACAAAATGTGCAGGGAGAATACTGAATTGTGAGGATCACGCTGAGCGACTTCAGCGGGACTTTGACAAGTTGGCAAAATGGGCAGACACCTGGCAGATGAAATTGCAGCAAAATGTGAGGTAATGCATTTGGTCGAAGAAACATGGGGGAGACAATATAGGTTTAATGGTACAATGCTGAGGGGAGTACCGGAGCAGAGGGACCTTGGGGTTCAAGTGCATAATTCTAAGAAGGTGGCCAGGCAAGTTGAAACAAGAATGCTTCTAGTATCTTTGAATTTATAAATAGACGCATAGAGTATAAAAGCAAGGATGTGATGCTACACCTCTACAAATTATAGGTCAAACCACATTTGGACTACTGTATTCACTTCTGGGCACCTTATTTAAGGAAGGATGTTAAAGCACTGGAGAGAGTGCAGAGGAGATTTACTGGAATAATACCAGGAATGTGGGCCGGGATTCTCCCTTTTGGGGACTAAGTCCCCACGCCCGCCGGAAAACGGGCGAGAATCACTCCGGAATTTTTCCTCGAAAGTCCAGGGTGATTCTCTGTTTTCCAAGGGGCTGACAGAGCCCCAGCCTGCATCCCGCAACCTCTGGCTGCCGGCGGGGCCTGCTGTCCAGACTGCGCAGCCGCGCCTGCGCCGCCGACATAGTGGAGCAGTGGAGCTGCACAGCAGGCCCACGCGGAGTAAGGTAGGTCCCCCCCAGATCACGATGGTCTGCCGATCGGTGGCCCCCGATCGCGGGCCTGGTCACTACTGAGGCCACGCCCCCGGAGTCAGATTCTCCTCGACCCCCACCGCGGCCGCGGGTCCCAGCTCCCGCCAGGTGGTACCAGATGTAAACCACAGAGAATCTTCGCGGGGACCTGCTCCAATGGCCCCCGACAGGCGTCGCAACGACTGCGCGCGTGCGACTGGCGGGTCCGCGGAGAATCGCGGAAGCACCGTCGCGCCGGATTTCCGGCATGAACGGCTATTCTCCGACCCCGCCCCAGGCATGATTCCGGCGCGGAAGGTCGGAGAATTCCGCTCATGGAATTTTAGATATAAGAAAGGATTGGAAAAATTGGGCTTGTTCCTTGGAACAGAGAAGATTAGGAGGCAACCTTACTGAAATGTTAAAAATTCTGAACAATTTTTAAAGGTTACAGATGGATACTCTGTTCCCACTAGTCAGTGACTAGAGGGTCACAACTTCAAAATGGTCAGCAAGAGAGTAAGGAGTGAGATGAGGAAAAACTTCTTTACTCAGAGAATTGCTGCGGTTTGGAATGCGCTGCCTGGGAGAGTGGTGGAGGTGGATTCCATAGGTTTCAAAAGAGAGCTTATATATTTGAAAGTGATGTATTTAGAGGTCTACGGAGATAGGGTGGGGAATGGGACTAGCTATGTTGCTCGTTTGGGAGACAATGGGCCGAATGGCCTCCTCTGTGTTGTAAATTACAAAAATAAATGCAATGTAAGAACAAGCAAGACAGGGTCACTTCAGAAAAATGGACGTTAAGAACTAATAATACCCCCCGATTTAATACTGGATTATTCAGAAAGTGGGGAGGGGGAGAGAAAGAGGAGAAGGCCATATAAATTTGATAGGATAATGTCTCAGGCTGGCAGACACCTTTATGGATAGCAAAATCAAGACTAACAATATGACCCATGAGAAATTTCAGAGGAAGCTTTGCAAGAGTAAGTCAGACAATGCAGGATCTAGAACACAAGACATCATAAAACTTGCTCTCCAACTGTTTAGGTTCCACAGAAATCAGGACTTTTTCCACCGGGGAAATACAGGAGTTGAGATGCAGGCTTGTCTGATCAGGATAAAGTCTTTGATATACTTTTAAGAAGAGTTTCTCCGGATGTCAAATTGTTGGCAAAGCTGCTCAAAGGATGACAAGGAAGCATTACTGAACATATCTCCCAGCTTACAAATGTCTCTATTTCTCCAAGTATCAAATCCATAGTCTAATGTCTCCATAAAATTGTAGGGCAGATGGTAGCACAGTGGCTAGCACTGTTGCTTCACAGCGCCAGGGACCTGGGTTCGATTCCCAGCTTGGGTCACTGTCTGTGTGGAGTCTGCACGTTCTTCCGTGTCTGCGTGGGTTTCTTCTGGGTGCTCCAGTTTCCTCGCACTGTCCAAAATATGTGGTTAGGTGGATTGGTCACTCTAAATTGCCCCATCGAGTCCAAAAGTTGGTGAGTTACGGGGCTAAGGTAGAGGTCTTGGCTTAGGTAAGGTGCTCTTTCAGGGGCCGGTGTAGACTCGATGGGCCAAATGCCTACTTCTGCACTGTAAATTCTATGATTCTATGAAGATAATGGTAGACCGACTATCAAGCCAAATGGAGGTAGGATCCTTTCTAACCCACTTCCTTATAAACTTCTGATGAGAGACTAATTGGTACAATCTAAAGTTTGGGACACCCAGACTCCCCTTGGAACCTGGGAGCTGCAGCTTGGTGAACTTTAGGCAAGACTTCGTCTTACTCCAAATAAACAAATAAATCACTCCATTAATCTCTTTACAGACTCCCGCAGATAGCAAGATTGGCAACATCTGCAAGGGATACAGCAATCTAGGCAAAACATTCATCTTAACCAAAGCAATCCTACCAGCAATGAAACCGACAGGGACGACAACACAGCTTTTCTCGCCTATTACAGCACCTCGCGCAATTTTGTGAATATTCCACCATATGGTTCTGCTTCAACTAACTTTTGAGCAACAGAGTTACAAAAACACATGATCCTCAGAGAAAGAAATTCTCCTTACCTATATCTTAAATGAAGGACCCCTTATTTTTTTTTAAATAATTTTTATTCAAATTTTCACTAAATAGCAATAACAAAATACAATTTTTAAAAAAGAGGAAACAAACCCCCCATATATATACAAAAAATAAATAAATTAACACCCATCATCAACAACAAACAAATATCCACGCCCTTTGAACGCAAAACAGAGACGAACACCCCCCCCCCCCCCCCCCCCCCCCCACCCGCCCCAACGCCCCCCCAGGTTGCTGCTGCTGCTGGCCTTTTTTCTACCGTTCTGCCAGGAAATCTAGGAATGGCTGCCACCTCCTGAAGAACCCCTGCACAAATCCCCTTAGGGCAAATTTCACCCTCTCCAATTTAATAAACCCCGCCATATCGTTGATCCAGGCCTCCACGCCTGGGGCCACGCATCCTTCCACTGAAGAAGAATCCTCCGCCGAGCTAGCAGGGACGCAAAGGCCAGGATACCGGCCTCTTTCGCCTCCTGCACTCCCGGCTCCCCTGCAACCCCAAATATTGCGAGCCCCCAGCTAGGTTTGACCCTGGATCCTACCACCCTCGACACCATCCTTGCTACGCCCTTCCAAAATTCCTCCAGCGCTGGGCATGCCCAGAACATATGGGCATGGTTTGCTGGGCTCCCTGAGCACCTAACACACCTGTCCTCACTCCCAAAAAACCGGCTCATCCTTGTCCCGGTCATGTGAGCCCTATGCAGCACCTTAAATTGTATGAGGCTGAGCCTCGCGCACGAAGAGGAGGAGTTCACCCTCCCAAGGGCATCCGCCCACGTCCCCTCCTTGATCTCCTCACCCAGCTCCTCCTCCCACTTACCCTTCAGCTCCTCCACCGAGGCCTCGTGCTCCTCCTGCATCACTTGGTACGTTGCCGAGATCCTCCCCTCTCCAACCCACACCCCCGAGAGCACCCTGTCCTAGACCCCGCGCGGTGGCAACAGTGGGAATTCCGCCGCTTGCCGCCTGACAAACGCCCTTACCTGCATATACCTGAAGGTGTTCCCCGGGGGGGAGCCCGAACTTCTCCTCCAGCTCACCCAGGCTCACGAACTTCCCATCCACAAACAGGTCCCCCATCCTCCTAATACCTCCCCTGTGCCAACTCAGCAACCTGGCGTCAATTCTCCCCAGGACAAACCGGTGGTTCCCCCGTATTGGGGATCCCACCGAGCCCCCCACCTCCCCCCTGTGCCGTCTCCATTGCCCCCAAATTTTGAGGGTAGCCGCCACCACCGGGCTCGTGGTATACCTCGTTGGAGGGAGCGGCAGCGGCGCCGTCACCAGCACTTCCAGGCTCGTGCCCACACAGGACGCCATCTCCATCCTCTTCCATGCTGCCCCCTCCCCTTCCATCACCCACTTGTGCACCATCGCTGCGTTGGCAGCCCAGTAATACCCACAGAGGTTGGGCAGCGCCAGACCCCCCATCCCTACACCGCTCCAGGAACACTCTTCTCGTCCTCGGGGTCCCCTGCGCCCACACAAACCCCGCAATGCTCCTATTAACCCGCCTGAAGAAGGCCTTCGGGATAAGGATGTGGAGGCACTGGAACAGGAACAGAAATCTTGGGAGCACCGTCGTCTTGACTGACTGCACCCTACCTGCCAGAGACAGCGGCAGCATGTCCCACTTCTTAAACTCCTTCTCCATTTGCTCCACCAGCCTCGTGAGGTTAAGCTTATGCAAGCCCCCTAGCTCCTGGCCACCTGGACCACCAAGTACCTGAAGCTCCTCTCCGCCCTTTTTTAGTGGGAGCTTACCAATCACCCCCTCCTGATCCCCAGGGTGAACAACGAACAGCTCGCTCTTCCCCATGTTGAGCTTGTACCCTGAGAAATCCCCAAACTCCCTGAGAATCCTCATTACCTCTGGCATCACCCCCACTGGGTCCGCCACATACAACAAGTCATCCGCATAGAGCGACACTCGGTGTTCCTCCCCACCTCGCACCAGCCCCCTCCAGCTCCTCGACTCCCTCAACGCCATGGCCAGGGGTTCAATTGCCAGCGCAAAAAGCAGGGGGGATAAGGGACAACCCTGCCTCGTCCCTCGGTATAGCCGAAAATACTCCGACCTCCTCCTATTGTGGCCACACTCGCCACCGGGGCCTCATATAGCAGCCTCACCCACCTGACAAACCCCTCCCCAAACCCGAATCTTTTCAGCACCTCCCACAAGTACCCCCACTCTACCCTATCGAAGGCCTTCTCCGCGTCCATCGCCACCACTATATCCGCCTCCCCTTCTACCGCCGGCATCATTATAACATTCAAGAGCTTCCGTATATTAGTAAGGACACCTTATTTTTAAACAGCGATCCCTCGTTCCAGATTGTCCCACAAGAGCAAACATCCTCTCCATATCCAAATGGTCAAGACCCCTCAGGATCTTAGATGTTTCAATTAAGGTACCTCTTACTATTCTAAATTCCAGCCTAATCTGCCCAACCTTTCCTCAAAAGATAACTTGCCCATTTCTGGTATTAGTCGAGCAAACATTCTTTGAACTGCGTTTATACCGTCCCTCAAGTAAAGAAATCAATACTGTCCACAGTACTCCAGATGTGGTCGCACCAGTGGCCTGTACAACTGAAGTATAACATTCTTACTTTTATAATGAATTCCCCTCACAATAAGTTATAATATGCTATTAGCTTGCCATAGATGCCATAATGCCATAATGGGGCTGTTTAGCACAGGGCTAAATCGCTGGCTTTGAAAGCAGACCAAGCAGGCCAGCAGCACGGTTCGATTCCCGTTAACAGCCTTCCCGAACAAGCGCCGGAATGTGGCGACTAGGGGCTTTTCACAGTAACTTCATTTGAAGCCTACTCATGACAATAAGCGATTTTCATTTTAATTTCATTGATGTCACAGATGTCATAGATGTTTACAACATTGAAACAGGCTCTTCGGCCCAGCTTGTCCATGCCACCCAGTTTCTATCACTAAGCTTGTCCCACTTGCCCGCATTTGGCCCATATCCCTCTATACCCACCCTGCCCATGCAACTGTCTAACTGTTTGTTAAAGGAAAAAATTGTACCCGCCTCTACCACTGCCTCTGGCAGCTCATTCCAGATGCTCACCACCCTGTGTGTAAAAAACGTTCGCCTCTGGTCTCTTTTGTATCTCTCCCCGCTCATCTGAAACCTATGCCCTCTAGTTCTAGACTCCTCTACCTTTGGGAAAAGATGTTGACTATCTACCTTATCTATGCTCCTAATGACCTCTATAAGATCACCCCTAAGCCTCCTACGCTCCAGGGAAAAAAGTCCCAGCCTATCCAGCCTCTCCTTATAACTCAGACCATCAAGTCCTGGTAGCATGCTCGTAAATCTCTTCTGCACTCTTTCTAATTCAACAATATTCTTCCTATAATAGGGTGACCAGAACTGAACACAGTATTCCATGTGTGGTCTTACCAATGTCTTGTTCAATCCCAACTCCTGTATTCAATATTCTGACCAATAAAACCTAGCATGCCGAATGTCTTCTTCACCACCCTGTCCACCTGCGAGTCCACCTTCAAGGAGCTATGAACCTGTATCCCTCGATCGCTTTGTTCTGTAACTCTCCCCAACTTCCTACCATAACTGAGTAGGTCCTGCCCTGATTTGATCTACCAAAATGCATCACCTCACATTTATCCAAATTAAACTCCATCTGCCATTCATCGGCCCACTGGCCCAATTGGTCAAGATGCTGTTGCAATCTTATATAACCTTCTTCACGATCCACTATGCCACCAATCTGCTACCTCACCCTGGATTCTGTGAGATTTAACCTTTTGCAACAATCTACCATGCAGTACCTTGTCAAAGGCCTTTCTAAAGTCCATATAGACAAAGTCGATTGCACTGCCCTCATCTACCTTCTTGGTTACCCTTTCAAAAAACTCAATCAATTTTGTGAGACATGATTTTCCCCTTACAAAGCCATGCTGACTTTCTCTAATTAGCCCTTGCCTTTCTAAATGCCTGTAGATCCTGTCCCTCAGAATACCTTCTCACAATTTACCTACTACAGAAGTAAGGCTAATGGGTCTGTAGTTTCCAGGCTTATCCTGACAGCCCTTCTTAAACAAGGACAACTTTTGCTCCCCTTCAATCTTCAGGCACCTCTCCCGTGGTTGTCGATGATTCAAATATATCAGCTAGGGGGCCGGCAATATCCTCCCTAGCCTCTCACAATGTCCTGGGATACATTTCATCAGGTCCCGGCGATTTATCTATTTGATGTGCTTTAATACCTCCAGCACCTCATTCTCTGTAAGATGTACACTCCTCAAGACATCACTTTTTATTCCCCAATTTCCCCAGCATTCATATCTTTCTCAACAGTAAATACTAACAAGAA
Organism: Scyliorhinus canicula; assembly: GCF_902713615.1. Taxonomy (NCBI): domain Eukaryota; kingdom Metazoa; phylum Chordata; class Chondrichthyes; order Carcharhiniformes; family Scyliorhinidae; genus Scyliorhinus; species Scyliorhinus canicula. Next base: position 104,013,844 of record NC_052150.1, read on the forward strand.
ATATTCATTTAGGACCTCTCCCATCCCTTGTGTATCTGCACATAGATGACCTTGTTTATCCTCAAGAGACCCTACCCGCTCCCTAGTCATCCTTTAACCCTTTATGCATCTGTAAAAGCTCTTTGCATTTTCCTTTGCCTTATCTGCCAAGACAATCTCACCTTTTTGCCCTCCTGATTTCTCTCTTAACTCTATTCCGACAATCCCTATACTCTACAAGGGATCCACTTGATTCCAGCTGCCTATGCATGTCATATGCCTCCTTCTTCCTTTCGACCATGGCCTCAATATCCCGAGTCATCCAGGGTTCCCTCCTTCTACCAGCCTTACCCTTCACTCCAAGAGGAATGTGCTCACCCTGAACCCTAGTTAATACCTTTTTGAAAGACTCACACTTACCAGCTGTCCCCTTGCCTGCAAATAGGCACCCCCAATCAACGTTTGAAAGTTCCCGCATAATACCCTCAAAATTGGCCTTGCCCCAATTTAGAATTTTAACTTTTGGGCCAGAACTGTTTGTGCGGAGTCTGCACGTCCTCCCCGTGTGTGCGTGTGTTTCCTCCGGGTGCTCCGGTTTCCTCCCACAGTCCAAAGATGTGCGGGTTAGGTGGATTGGCCATGCTAAATTGCCCGTAGTGTCCTAAAAAGTAAGGTTAAGGTTAAGGGGAGGGTTGTTGGGTTACGGGTATAGGGTGGCTACGTGGGTTTGAGTAGGGTGATCATTGCTCGGCACAACATCGAGGGCCGAAGGGCCTGTTCTGTGCTGTAGTGTTCTATGTTCTTCCTATCATTATCCATAGCTATCTTAAAATTAATGGAATTATGGTCACTGCTCCCAAAGTGATCCCTCACTTCCATCACCTGCCCTTCCTTATTCTCCAAGAGGAGGTCAAGTTTTGCCCCCTCTCCAGTCGGGTCATCCACATACTGAATGAGGAATTCTCCCTGAATACACTCAACAAATTTCTCCCCATCCAAATCCCTAATGCTATGGCTGTCCCAGTTAATGCTGGGAAAGTTAAAGTCCCAACTATTACCACCCTATTTTTCTGGAAGCAATCTACAATCTCTTTACCATGGCAGGTTGATGGAAAAAGTGAAGTCGTATGGGGTTCAGGGTGTACTAGCTAGATGGATAAAGAACTGGCTGGGCAACAGGAGACAGAGAGTAGTGGTGGAAGGGAGTGTCTCAAAATGGAGAAGGGTGACTAGTGGTGTTCCACAGGGATCCGTGCTCGGACCACTGTTGTTTGTGAAATACATAAATGATCTGGACGAAGGTGTAGGTGGTCTGATGAGCAAGTTTGCAGATGATACTAAGATTGGTGGAGTTGCAGATAGCGAGGCGGACTGTCAGAGAATACAGCAAAATATAGATAGATTGGAGAGTTGGGCAGAGAAATGGCAGATGGCGTTCAGTCCAGGCAAATGCGAGGTGATGCAGTTTGGAATATCTAACTCAAGAGCAGACTATATGGTCAATGGAAGAGTCCTGGGGAAAATTGATGTACAGAGAGATCTGGGAGTTCAGGTCCATTGTACCCTGAAGGTGGCAACGCAGGTCGATAGAGTGGTCAAGAAGGCATACAGCATGCTTGCCTTCATCGGACAGGGTATTGAGTACAAGAGTCGGCAGGTCATGTTACAGTTGTATCGGACTTTGTTAGGCCACATTTGGAATACTGCGTGCAGTTCTGGTCGCCACATTACCAGAAGGATGTGGATGCTTTAGAGAGGGTGCAGAGGAGGTTCACCAGGATGTTGCCTGGTATGGAGGGTGCTAGCTATGAAGAAAGGTTGAGTAGATTAGGATTGTTTTCGTTGGAAAGACGGAGGTTGAGGGGAGACCTGATTAAGGTCTACAAAATTATGAGAGGTATGAAAGGGGCAGCAGGGTAGCATGGTGGTTAGCATAAATGCTTCACAGCTCCAGGGTCCCAGGTTCGATTCCCGGCTGGGTCACTGTCTGTGTGGAGTCTGCACGTCCTCCCCCTGTGTGCGTGGGTTTCCTCCGGGTGCTCCGGTTTCCTCCCACAGTCCAAAGATGTGCGGGTTAGATGGATTGGCCATGCTAAATTGCCCGTAGTGTGCTAATAAAAAGTAAGGTTAAGGGGGGGGTTGTTGGGTTACGTGGATATGGGGGTTTGAGTAGGGTGATCATGGCTCGGCACAACATTGAGGGCCGAAGGGCCTGTTCTGTGCTGTACTGTTCTATGTTCTATGTATGGACAGGGTGGATAGCAACAAGCTTTTTCCAAGAGTGGGGGTGTCAATTACAAGTGGTCACAATTTCAAGGTGAGAGGGGAAAAGTTTAAGGGAGATGTGCTTGGAAAGTTTTTTACGCAGAGGGTGGTGGGTGCCTGGAATGCTTTGCTAGCGGAGGTGGTAGAGGCGGGCACAATAGCATCATTTAAGATGCATCTGGACAGATATATGAACGGGTGGGGAACAGAGAGAAGTAGACCTTGGAAAATAGGAGACAGGTTTAGATAAAGGATCTGGATCAGCGCAGGCTAGGAGGGCCGAAGGGCCTGTTCCTGTGCTGTAATTTTCTTTGTTCTTTACATATTTGCTCCTCAATGTCCTGATAATAAACTCCTCAATATGCCAAATTATTTACTGCGCCTGCATACCAACCTTTTGTGATTGATGCACTGGAACACCTAGATCCTTCTGAATCTCAGGAGCTCTGCAATCTCTCGCCATTTAGATAATAGGTTTATTTTTTTATTGTTCCTGCCAAAATGGACCACTTCACATTTTCCCACGTTATAGTCTATTTGCCAGATCTTTGCCCACTTACTTAACCAATGTCACTTTGTAGCCTCCTTACATCCTCTTCACAACTTTTCCTACCTGTCAGAAAATTTGCAACCATACCATCTGTCCCTTCATCTAAGTCATTTATAAAGGTTGTAAAAACTTGAAGCCTAACTACTGATCCCTGTGGCAGACTACTGGTTAAATCCGAGCAATCAGAAAACGACCCATTTGTGCCATTCATCCCATCTCGTTTACTTTCTGCCAACCAATTTTCTATCTGACTATCTTTCAATATTTCCATCAGACTATATTTTCTCTTGCACTTTTATAACAAGCTTCAAGACATGTTATGATGCAGTTTCAGATGATCATATACACACTGCATTCGCTTCATCGATCCAATTGGCTATTTTTTGAAAAATTGTCAAATATAACATGCCTTTTACAGAAATGTGCTGATTGTCCTTGATCAATTAAACTATTTCTAAATGCTTACAGGTCTTTTCAAATTATGGATTTGAGGAAAAAGAAATACTGCTTCTTTTAAAGCTTTGCAAAAATCAGGGTGAACTCAATTTCATTGTCAATGTTCCAATACATGCTACCACTAATTCCTCTTCATTTAACGCAATTCACGTGTAATTAATATTAAAAGTCATAACCATGTATATTTAATAACATATTTAAGCTGACACATAGAATAAATGTTATTTTAGGAGGGCTTGGCAGGATGTTTCCCAATGGCTTTTTGGATGAGATCCAGACCTGGATTCACCCACACTCAAGTCATTTTTTGGGGGCTTGGGGAGTTTCGAGTCCACACTTCAAACTTTTTCTCTGCAGTGGGGAATAAACTCACCAGCCAGACCGCTCCTCAGATCAGGTGCCATTTTGAAACAGTGCACCGATCTCCAAGTGCATTTGAGAGTCCCCCACGGATAACGCCATCCACGGACATGGAATCACCCCCTTCCCAAGTGAGCACATCCCACTATGGGCCATTGAAGACCCCCCCACCTTTAGGGCCTCCCCCTTCACCCGCCCAACCTTTATGATACCCCTGCATGGATCCCTCTCTTCCCCCCCCCCCCCCCCCCCCCCACCCCCCCACCCGACCCCAACCCTGGAGTGGTGACTCCCGGGAGCCAGTAGATTGTGGACTTAACCCAGCCATGCATATTTACATGAGCCTAATGTATCATTTAAATATGATTATCTGGATCATGGCCCACATCGAGTCAGAGTAACTCACGTGCAGTTTTGAGCCTGGCACGAGGCCGGCTTTGGGCAACGAAATCAGTGCCCGGCAGAACACGGTGGCAAAATTACGCCTGTAAATTTGCTTGCTAACAACTGCTCAAGAAATTTGAAAAATAAATAACAGTTGGCTTCAGGTCAGTATAACTACTTCTAATGGAATAACGAGCTGCAGAGAAATGTCCCAAAGTCTCCAAGGATAAGTTACAGACAAACATTTCATTTAAAAATAACATTGAGAAGGAAGACAAAATCTCTCATTGCAAGCTCTTACAAAGAATTTCCATTTCCATTGATGCAGAAAGTCATTGTTTCTCTCAAAGCATTACTAACACTATTTACAGCAGTCTTGCTTTGACATTATAAAAAGAGGTCATTGTTATCTTGTTTGCCATGGGTGATGAAGTACAAAAGGTACCAAGCAACACCATGTTATAATTTATCCACAAACTGAGGTCTCAAATAACAATGTGCTGCTCAGTACTATATAGTAACTTGCCCAGAATTATAAAGCATAATTACTGTTTTACATGTCTCAGTAAAATTAATTTGGGGGGGGGGGAAGCTAATACATTCACTGTAATAGTATATCCTGGGAAGTTTATCACTGCCAAAATGGCTGTTATCTTCTGAAATGAACAATTTGTCAACATTCAATGCAAGAAAATATTCAATTATGCCATTATCTCAAAGAAAATTATGGATTAAAGCATAGGTTCAGCAGTTCTCCAGACGAAGGACAGGGTGGGAAATCACAGGTGAAACATATAGGTTCCTTTTGTTCATTAGTTGCTAGCTAAAACGCATTGGCATAGCCCTCAAAATCGGTTGCCTTGCCCAACCTCTCACTTAAACATGTAACTGCAAATGGATGGTGGAAAAATAAGATTGGAAGGGAAAAATCTGTTAAACTGTCAACTAAGGAGAATTTTTAATCTCGTGGTTTTATATCTAGTGTAATGGTTCTGCTCAATTTATTGATAGTAACTGACAACCAACATTTATCAATAATCATTGGGTAGCACTGTAGCACAATGGTTGGCACAGTTGCTTCGTAGCTCCAGGGTCGCAGGTTCGATTTTCCGGCTTGGGTCACTGTGCGGAGTCAGCACATTCTCCCTTGTTGGCGTGGGTTTCCTCCGGGTGATCTGGTTTCCTCCCACAGTCCAAAGATGTGCAGGTTAGGTGGATTGGCTATGCTAAATTGCCCTTTGTGTCCAAAAAAAAAAGGTTAGGTAGGGTTACTGGGTTGCAGAGATAGGATGGAGGTATGGGCTTGGGTAGGGTTCTCTTTCCAAGGGCCGGTGCAAACTCAATGGGCCAAATGGCCTCCTTCTGTAGATTCCATGATTTATGTAGGGAAACATTTGACACTGCTTCAACACTGAGCTGCATGGACACCAAGCAGATTGAAGATGGGGCGGGGGTGGGCAGACCAAAGGGTGAGAGTGCAAGTATAGTTGAAGTAGCACCCTTGAAGGAGACAGGAGACTTGATGATTGCACAAAATGTAACAGTACAGGGAACTGGGAAGAGAATTCAACAGTACACAAGTGAGTAAACAAAATGTGAGAGATTGTGGGACAGAGCGGGGCAAAAGGCAAGAGACTGCAGGACAGAACAGCTAAAACTGAGACACCCAGGACAGAGATGGGGTTACCCATCAGCAGGAGGAGCCAATCAGAATGAAAGAAATCGAGGTGTGGCATCACAGGGAAGGAGTAGATGTGTTTTATCCATTTATCTTATCTAAATTAGGGAATTTTAATCAGGATAAGTAGAACATTATCAGAAGCATGACGAGAGACATTAAAATGTAATTAAGAAAGCAATTAATTATTTAACTAAAACACAATAAAGGTGACAGGTGATGCACTGCAGCTGAAGTACGTGGTGCCTGCTTGAAAACCAGTGTGATCCAATGCAAACACGACCGCAGTAAGTGTCTGTGGCTCGGAGTTAATGACCTGGAGTCTGAGGTTTGGACACCGTGATGCATCACGAGGGGGAAAATTACTTGCACACTTTGATCCAGAAGGCAGCCACACCGCTTAGGCTAGGACCTTCTGATTTGGGCTATGGCCAAGCACAGAAGGGTGTGACTGCAAGCGAGGTAGGCATGGGGATTGAAACGGTAGAAGTGAAGGAGCCTCAGCCCTTGTAATTGGTTTGAGGTTCTTGTAGCTTGTATAGATGAAAGCAGGGATTGCAGGGTGGATGAGCGATCTGACCAGCACACCATGGTGCAGGTAACCATTTAAGTAGGGGTACTAAATAGGAATATCAAGGTAGTAGGAGATAGTCAGAGGGATAATTCTCTGACGCTGACAGCAAGAGTCCATAAGATTGCATTGGCTGCCTGGTAGCAGTGTTAGGGATATCTGTCTGGGCTGGAGAGGAACTTTCTGTGGAAGGGGGAGGATCCAATTGTCATGGCCCACATAGGTACCAGCAATATAAATAGGATGAGGAAAGAGGCTCTGCTTGATGGTATGAGGAGCTAGGGGCTAAATGAAAAAGAACCTCTGCTATTAACACCTACTCAGGGCCATTGCTCATTTTTTACTACTGCCATTACCACCCGCTTTGCCTTTTGTTCCATTACATCGTTGGTGCTTAATCTTCCCAACATCTAACCCATCCCTGACCTTCCCCTTTACTCCACCTGGCCGACCCCCCACTTCACTCCACTTTCAACAGCACAAAATCCCATTTCAACCTTTCTTCACCTCCGAAGGAGAATCGTATTGGACATGAAACATTAAATCTGTTTATCTTTCACCGGGTGCTACCAGGCCTGCTGAGTATTTCCAGCATTTTCTGTTTTTGCTTTAACGGTAATAATCTCTTGAAATTAGCAAATTGACACATTGAGTAAATAAGATCAGAGAGTTGAATGCATGGCTCAAAGAATAGGATGGAAGAAATTAGTTTCAATTCATGGGGCACTGGAACCAGTACTGGGGAAAGTGGGATCTGTACCTTTGGAAAAGTCTGCATCTGAATTGTACTGGGAGCTGTGCTCTTGTGAGACGAGACATATAACCAAGGCATGAGAGAGGGTTTGGAAATAAATAGTGAGGGTGAGATATGAAATGAGTGAAGAGGTGGTAAATTGAAGAAAAAACAAGGCAAGAGAGCAAGGTAGCAATAAAGGCAATGATAATCAGAGCGTGGAAGGCACGCAAAATATAAGGGGATGGAGAGAGAGAGAGAGCTGGCTAAAGTGAACATGGAAATTAGGTTAACATAGAACATAGAACAGTACAGCACAGAACAGGCCCTTCGGCCCTCGATGTTGTGCCGAGCAATGATCACCCTACTCAAACCCACGTATCCACCCTATACCCGTAACCCAACAACCCCCCCTTAACCTTACCTTTTAGGACACTACGGGCAATTTAGCATGGCCAATCCACCTAACCCGCACATCTTTGGACTGTGGGAGGAAACCGGAGCACCCGGAGGAAACCCACGCACACACGGGGAGGACGTGCAGACTCCGCACAGACAGTGACCCAGCTGGGAATCGAACCTGGGACCCTGGAGCTGTGAAGCATTTATGCTAACCACCATGCTACCGTGCTGCCCATAACGGTTATATGTCTCGTCTCACAAGAGCACAGCTCCCAGTACAATTCAGATGCAGACTTTTCCAAAGGTACAGATCCCACTTTCCCCAGTACTGGTTCCAGTGCCCCATGAATTGAAACTAATTTCTTCCATCCTATTCTTTGAGCCATGCATTCAACTCTCTGATCTTATTTACTCGATGTGTCAATTTGCTAATTTCAAGTTAAGAAGTAGGTCAGCAGTGATGGAGCAAAAGAGGTTTAATAAGGAAATAGTGGATGCAGTGAACAGGTTTTGTGTCTGCCTTCACTATAGAAGGCAGAAATAACATCGGAAATAATTGGAAATCAACGGGCAAAGGGATCATATTACAATTACCAGGGAAAGGGACTGAGAAAATCATTAGAACTGAAGCTTGACAAATCCTCAAGTCCTGATGGACTTCATCCTAGAGTTCTCAAAGAAGTAGTTGCTGAGATTACAAAATTGTTACAGGCAGGAAGCGGCCATTTAGCCCACCGTGCATGTACCAACTATACAAACAGTCATTATGGCTTAGTGCCATTCCCCCACCTTTTAGTCAATTAATTGGTTTTCATTTTCCCAAACTCCAAGATTCTGGAAGGTCCCATCTGTTTGGAAAATAGGGAATATCACTACTCAATTCCAGTGGAGGAAGAAACATAAAGCTGGAAACTACAGGCCAATTAACCTAATGTATCATGAGAAAATGCCAGTCTATTATTAAGGAGGATAAATCAGGGCACTTAGAAAACCTTAACGTTATCAAGCAGAATTAACGTAGTTTTGGTGAGAGGGAAAAGGAGTTCTTTAAGCAAGTAATAAGCAAGGTGGCTAAAGAGCACCCTGTAGAAACTGGGCAGCATGGTAGCACACGTGGATAGCACTGTGGCTTCACAGCACCAGGGTCCCAGGTTCGATTCCCCGCTGGGTCACTGTCTGTGCGGAGTCTGCATGTTCTCCCCGTGTCAGCGTGGGTTTCCACCGGGTGCTCCAGTTCCTCCCACAGTCCAAAGGCATGCAGTTTAGGTGGATTGGCCATGATAAAATGCCCTTAGTGACCAAAAAGGTTTAGGAGAGGTTATTGGGTTACGGGGATAGGGTGGAAGTGAGGGTTTAAGTGGGTTGGTGCAGACTCGATGGGCCGAATGGTCTTCTTCTGCACTGTGTGTTCCATGTGGTGTACTTGGATTTCTAAAAGACATTTCACAAAGCGTCACATCAAAGGTTACTTCACAAAATAAGAGACAAAGGTGCTGGGGGTAATATATTAGCATGGATAGAGGATTGGTTGGTTAACAGAAAAGAGACTAGGGATAAATTTGTAATTTTTGGTTTGGAAAGATGTAACCAGTGGAGTGTCACAGGGATCAGAACTCGTTCCTCAACTATTTACAATCTATATCAAGGACTCGGATGAAGAGACCGATGTACGGTTGCAAAATTTGCTACTGACACAAAGAGAGGAAGGAAAGTAAGTTGAGAAAAGGAGATAAGGGGCAGCATTCTCCCCTACCCGGCGGGAAGGGGGGTCCCGGCGTAGGGGAGTGGTGCCAACCATTCCGACGTCGGGCCTCCCCAAAGGTGCGGAATTCTCCGCACCTTTGGGGGCTAGGCCCGCTCCGGAGCGGTTGGCACCACAACGACTGGCGCCAAAACCGGCACCAGCGGCCTTTCAGGCCCGCCGCCCGGCACCGGGGCTGGCCGAAAGGCCTTCGCCGGTTCACGCATGCGCCGGTGGTGACGTCAGCCTAGCGCATGCGCGCTGGGGGATTCTCTTCCACTTCCGCCATGGCGGAGGCCGTGGCGGAAGAGAAAGAGTGCCCCTACAGCACTGGCCCGCCTGCCGATCAGTGGGCCCTGATCGCGGGCCTGGCCACCGTGTGGGCACCCCCCGGGGTCCGCTCGCCCCGCGCCCCCCTCAGGACCCCGGGTGCCCGGTCGCGCCGCCAATCCCACCGCCACCAGAGGTGGTTCAAACCTCGGCGGCGGGAGAGGCCTCCCAGCGGCGGGACTTCGGCCCATCGCGGGCCGTAGAATCGCCGCAGGGGCCTCGCCGATCAGCGCGAACGTCACGCCGATCAGAGGGACGTGATTCCCGCCCCCGCCAATTCCCGGCTGGCGGACCCCTGCTGGGGGTCGGAGAATTTCGCCCCAGGAGCCTGTAAAGGGATATTGATAGGTTAAATGAGTGGGCAAAAATGTGACAGAATATAATGTATGAAGATGCGAACTTGTCACTTGGCAGGAGGAATAGAAAAGCAACATATTTAAATGGAGGGGGATTGTAGAGTTATGTAGTTCTGTGGTAGAAAGGGATCTTGATGTGTTGGTACATGAATCATAAATATCTGTATGCAGATACAGCAAGTGGTTTAGGTGGCAAATCGAACATTGGCATTTACTCCAAAGGGAATGAAACATAAAAGCTGCTACAATTGTCGAGGGTGTGGGTGAGGCTTCATCTGATGAACTGTGTATAGTAAGGAGTTGTTTTCGGAGGAAAGGGCAGACATATTGGGCCTGTATCTATTGGAATTTGGAAGAATGAGAAGTAATCTTATTGAAACATACAAGATCTTTAGGGGACTTGAGAGGTGCATGCTAAAAGGAGGTTTTCCCTTCTGGTATGGGAGGGACTAGAACAAGGGCAGAGATATTCTGGCGCAGTGGGTAGCATCCCTGCCTCGGAGTTAGAAGCATGGGTTCAAGTTTCATTTGAGGACTTGATGGCCAAATAAGATGCCTTCAAAACACGGCCACGGCCAAACAGGATCAACTTGTAGATCCTTTTAACATAGTAAACGCCAGCTGGGAAGAGTGGGAAAAATTCCTGGTCAGTCATGTGATGGAAAGAAATTGGAGCTTCTAACATCACTATCCATAGCTCTTGGCTACAACTTGCATGTAAAAGTATACGCTGTCACAACATTTTGGACTCTTGGCTGGATGATCATTGTAGATCAGAGTGGTACCAACAGCACAGGATTTCTATCCCACTCTGGCTATGGTAGACTCAGGATCTGCCTCCTTGACCTACCCATGGTGGAGATGTTGGATCTATTGGTTGAATCTGCCTTCGGGCTGCAAACTCAATAAGGTTAAGAACTTGAGGATCAAGTTTAAAAATAAGGAGTTTTCTATTTAAGATAGAAATTAGGAGAATTTGGTTCTTAGAAGGTTGTTAGTCCGTAAAATTCTCTTCTCCAGGGGACAGTAGAGCAAGGGTCATGGAATATTTTTAAGGCTGAGTTAGACTTGAGTCAAGAATTTAAGGATATTGGGGCTATGCAGGAATGTCGAGGCCACAATAAAATGTATATAAAATTTTGCTACCCATGAAGGAGTGAGAGGAAGGATGAAAATTCAAATTCAAAGAGCAAAGGCTAAAAGGTGAGGTTTAAGGATGGAGAATATTGCAAAGTAGAGCTTATGCATAGGATGGCAATAGGCAAACTTACTTGCTTGCCCTGTTTTACAGAATGAATGTTCATGTTAGGCATGAAAATCAACATAAACATAACATAGATACATAGACATAGAACAGTACAGCACAGAACAGGCCCTTCGGCCCTCGATGTTGTGCCGAGCAATGATCACCCTACTCAAACCCACGTATCCACCCTATACCCGTAACCCAACAACCCCCCCTTAACCTTACCTTTTAGGACACTACGGGCAATTTAGCATGGCCAATCCGCCTAACCCGCACATCTTTGGACTGTGGGAGGAAACCGGAGCACCCGGAGGAAACCCACGCACACACGGGGAGGACGTGCAGACTCCACACAGACAGTGACCCAGCCGGGAATCGAACCTGGGACCCTGGAGCTGTGAAGCATTGATGCTAACCACCATGCTACCGTGAGGCCCCAAATAACACAGAAGATTAATGGGAAAGCATATCATTTTAAAAAATGAATGTGATCCTCTCCATAGAGTTAACAGCTAAAACAAATACAATGCATCAATAATTTAAAATGTCATGTGACAGGATTTATTCTTTGGATCAATGCTGGAAATCCTCTACCTCATTTGCATCAATGAAGTGAAATAAGGTTACTTTGCAATGGTTTGATCCAGAGCCAGGGAGAAAAATCATGGACCCTGGTGCATCTCTGCTTTCCAGGCCCCTTATTCCCCACATCCTCCCCCCCCCACCCCACCCCCAACCCCACTCCCATTTAACCCTCCCTTTCCATCATGTACGACATTTTGTCTCCTTTCAAGATTCACCAATCAAGTCACCAAACAATCACAGAAAGGTACTAGTAAAATGATAACGTCGATTGTTGGTATGTGGTTACAAATATCATCTGATGTATGTGTAGCTTGGGTTATTAATATTAAGGGCAGCAATGATAAAATGCAGTGTTAGTTTTTGTGTGTCTATATGATCCCACCACATTGGGAAAATGTTTGATTCCATTATAAAGGATGTAATTGAAGAGCATTTAGTAATATATAATATAATCAAGCAGAGTCAGCATGGCTTCATGAAGGGGAAATCATGCATGACAAATTTATTAGAATTCTTTGAGGTTGGAATGAGCAGGATAAATAAAGAAAAACTAGTAGATGTAATATATTTGAATTTCAAAAAAGCGTTTGATAAGACACCACCCAAAAGATTACTTAATAAGATAAGTGCCCATGGTGTTGTGGTAATATGTTAGTATGGATAGAGGATTGGCTAATTGATAGAAGACAGAGAATTGGGATGAAGGACATTTTCAGGATAGCAAACTGTAACTAGTCAAGTACCACAGTGATCAGTGCTGGTGCCATAATTATTTACAATATTTATTACTGACTTGGACAGGGAAAATGAATGTATTATTGCCAAGTTTTGTGAATGACACAAAGATAGGTAAGAAGGCATGCATTGACGATGACACACATCTACGCAGGGATATAGACAGGTTAAGTGAATGAGCAAAAGCCTGGCAGATGGAATATAATGTAGGAAAATATGCACTTCGGTAGGGACAATAAAGGAGCTGAATATTATTTAACTGGAGAGACTGCAGAAATCTGCAGCTCAGTGGGATTTGGAGGTCCGCCTGCATAAATGATAAAAAGCTAGCATGCAGGTTCAGCAGGTAATAGGGAAAGTAAATGAAATGTTGGCTTTCATCTCAAAAGGAATGGAGTATAAAAATAGGGAAGTTTTGCTAAAACTATACAAGGCACTAGTTAGACTACACCTTGAATACTGTGAATTTAGTCCCTTTATCTAAACAAAGATGTATTGGCATTGGACGCAGTCCAGAAAAGGTTCCCTAGGTTGATCCTGGAAATGGAGGGATTTTCTGATGGAGAGGTTGAGACAGTACTTATTGGAGTTTAGTAGAAAGAGAGGAAACCTTTATGAGACATCTGGGGCGGAATTCTTCATCTCGCCATACCCGTTTTCTGGTGCGGCACGTCCCCGCCAGCAGTGGAATCCTCCATTCCGGCAGCCGGCCTATGGGGTTCCCATTATGGGCATCCCCACGCCGTCGGGAAATCCATGGGCATTAGTGCACTGCCAGCGAAAAGGAGGATCCCAGCCCATGATTTTCAGGGAGCTTGACAGGGTAGATGCTGAGAGGTTGTTTCCCCTTGCTGGAGGTTCTAAAGAGTAAGGGATTACCTATTTAAGGCAAAGATTATGAGAAATTTCTTCTGTCAGAGGGTATTGAATTTGTGGAATTCTCTACCACAAAGATTTGTGGAAGCTGGGTCATTAGACATGTTCAAGGCTGAGATAGACAATCTGTAAAGGAATCAAAGGTTATGGGGATAAGCCAGGAAAGTAGAGCTGAGGATCATTTCAGATTAGTCATGATCTCATTGAATGGCAGACCAGACTTGATAGGTTGAATAGCCAACTTCTGCTCTTACGTCTTATGGACCAGTAAACAAACCAGAGTCCAAATTTTACTTGAACAGCATTGCGCAACATTGTTAATTTGAAAACAAAATATCCCATCAATTATTTAGAAAACTGCAAATAATAACACTGATTTTGGTGACTACTTCAGTCATCAGAAACATACTCTTAACATTGCACCATATGAACAAAGTAACAGTAAATTCATATTTGAAGGAAAGATTCAACACTTGCAACCCTGGTAAATTGCACAAGATCTTTTCCATTCTGGAGAAGAATTTCTCCTGCCTGGCTGCATGTATTATTCAAAATAATAATTTCATAGAAGGATGTAATTGGATTCTGTTTTATCAGTAATCTCAGAGTAGAAAGATCAATCTGCTCGTGAGCAACAAAGGGGAATGACTGAACAATCAGTGAAAAGCATTGAAAGCCCTCTGGTATCTCATTGCGACACGTTTAAGAGGTCAGAGGACAAAGACTGAATGGTTCATAACTGTATCTTTGTTTTATTGATCAGCAAGACTGAAGAATTTCCTGATTGCTCCTTCTCGCTGCAATTTATAATTTGCTAATATCTACAATGCAGCACAACTCTGTCACAATATTTAATTCCTCAAAAACTCAAAAGCGCCAAGTTGAGTGAGATAATAGGTAGTATACAAAAAAGACAAGATTGAAGTTGAGGGAAAAGATTCTGAGGATCAAGAACAGTGTAAAACAAGTTAGTGATTCACTATGCCATTATGCACTCAAGTCCTGGAAATTTCACCCCACAAAGCTTGATCAGAACTAAAGGACCAATCCTTTAAATTTAATGATATTCCAGGAGCAGAGAATGTAAACTAAAATGGGCATGTGAAGAGGGGATTACGATGTGTCTCTGTATACTGGAAATTGTCTTTACTATTACTAATTTTCCCTAACATTTATCATTACAGAAAATGCAATATTTACAATGTTCAATAATTAGTATATTCTACAATCAGTCTCTAAAGCATAATCCTTCTTTATTTTAGCCTAATTAAGTTACAAATAGCAAAAATACAGTACAGAAACCAGGTCTTCTACTTCTTACTTACATTAAGATATTTGAAAAATCAGAGTTACATAAGCAGATGGAAAGTGTATTTTAACATTTAAAATATGGAGTTGGGTAACTATAGTTTTGGCAGGCCTCAGGAATTCGGTGCATGCACCTGTCAGGAAATGGTCGCACTGTGCAGCTCATTGATTTCATATCTTTAGGCTGGAAACCGTTCATCCGCACACACGCAGAAGAAATGGAAAGAAGAAAGGTTAAATGATACAAAGAACAGGTCAGGTGACCTGGAACTGGAGCATCATTGCAGAGTGTCCCTCCCAAAGGAGCGGGACATAGGAAGGGGACAGGGAGAAGTTACAAAACCAAGAAGATGGTCCCAATCAGGGACTGGGACAGTAAGATTATCCAGAAAACAGCCCCAGGTAAGAGACAAAGATAAGGATCAGAGGTAGATTCCATTGAGTCAAGGTAAGCAATAGGAGCAAAGAAAAAGACTCCCAAGTTAAAGCAAGAGCTGCAGTGAACAGACTTGAAGTGAAGTGGTTTTGTGAGGTGCCCAAGAGATCAGAAAGCGCAACCGACATTTGGTGACTTTGTGCTACAGGCCAGAGGGAAAAAGGAACCATTTTGGAGCAGTGGTGTTCTGCTTTGCACAGCTGAAGATCAGCTTGAGTGCACGTAGAGATCCAGAGAAAAGACATTTCAGAAAGCAAAAATGGAACCCTGGATCCTTGTGAAGCCATCCAAGTGGGAGCGATGTTTGGAGATTTCTAAGTCAAGTTCTTCAAATGTGGAGATTGGAAAAGACACAGTTTTAGTGAGATTGTGGGGCTCACACTGTGACAAGCACTGGGTGGGTTATTGAGGCATCCATAGAATCTACTTGGGTTACATCTGTCATTTACTGGGGAGAATGGCATGTCTAACCATAGTTGACCTGTTAATTCACACGTACCGCTTACTTACCTGAATACTAGAGTATAAGGTAGATCTAGTAAATTGTTTTATCTTTCCAAATTTCTATGTGACTTTAAAGATATAGCTGGAGTAGGGCAGCACGGTGGTTAGCATTGCTGCCTCTCGACACCAAGGTCCCATGTTCGATCCCGGCTCTGGGTCACTGTCCATGTGGATTTTGCACATTCTCCCAGTGTTTACGTGGGTTTCACCTCCACAACCCAAAGTTGTGCAGGGTAGGTGGATTGGCCACGCTAAATTGCCCCTTCATTGGAAAAAATTAATTGGGTACTCTAAATTTATTTTTTTTAAAGATATAGCTGGGGTGAAGGATGTGAATATTTGCAATAATTTTTACATTTCTGAGAACTTTCCAACCATTTTGTTGGGTGTAATATACTTAATTTTCTTGTTTAATAAATGTTTTATTCTTTGTGTTAAAAGTTCATCAGCAGACTCCTGTGAATTTTTTCAGTAACTTTCCTCTGCAGTTTCTAAAAACAAAACATGGATCCAGGTTTCCTTCTGGGATTGGATTTGTCCAGTATTAACATTAGCTGGGATCTAACACAAGACTTGGATAGTGTGTGAATGTCTTTGATGTGGGCTTTGTTGAGTGGATGTCATGTCGATAACATAGCCTTGTGTTTTGTTTTATCATGAGTAAAGAAGCAGATGAAGGATCTAGCACAGGAGCATCACGTAAACTGTATTTTAAAAAATGGTAATTAAAACAGGTGTTCAATTTGCCCAATTTTAAGTATCAGAAATGAGTTATAATTTCCAAAATGGTATTTACAAGTGTGGTATTTATAAGTTGTATAAATAGGAGTATTACGTTATTCAACAAGTCATTATAGCTGAATTGTTACAGATTGAAGGCTCACAGTACGCAAAGGTTGATAACCTTCACTTCTAAATTTGGAAACTTAAATAAACTGACCTCATGAATTTTCTTTGAAAGCAGCTGCAACATTCTGTTCTCTGGGAAGGAACAAATGGAATGTATACAGTAACATTCACACAGTGAAAAATTATGAATGCCGGTCAATTAATTGATAAAAATGTGTGTGGACTTTCTAACAATCACCAGAGAATGGGCTAATGGGTTATCAGACATGCCAGATGCGTAATGGAAAACAGATTTAAATAATCCACAAGATAAGTGTATACAAACAAAAGCATGACAAAATAAAGAATTGTTTTAATAAGGGAATGAAGAGGGGAAAGCCAAAATGTAAATATAGCAAGTATAAACCTGTGGCTTTCTGTAGGATGTTATGATGGGGGGGGGGGATGTCGAAACAAATAATTCCTCCCCCTAACCTCCCACGTGCTGTGCTTCAACCCACAGTGATAATCCCCATCTACTTGCTCCCAATGTAGACATTTCACATATCATAAACGGCCATTTGCAGTGAAGAAAATAGAGGGTATGACTGAAGTCTGAGTTGCTATAGTTCAAATAAGAATGCCAAGCAGAAAAACAGAAGGACAGATTTTGAAGCTTATACAGAACTTTAGTGTAACACTGGAAGAGGCCGCGAAGGAAAAGCTAATTGTACAAATGGGAGAGGGACTTTCATGTCATAGCAAAATTAGAAACACACTTCAGAATTGGGATGTTGCACAAAACAGTCATGTAATCTGTATCTGATTTCCCCAGTGCTGTGGAAGTAGCAATGTCATCAGAAATTTTATCAACAAGCTTGAAGCACACTTTTCTTGGTCAATGCATGACCAGTTGACTGGCAAGAATGGCATGGCATGCTTTCCACCATGGGTGGTGGAAACACAAGAGTTGGGGGGGGGGGGGGGGGGGGGGGGAATGTTGTGAAGAAAGTGTGCTGAGAAAGAGATATGGGTTCATGGCTAGTAAGAATATGGGACTGACAGTAAGTTTGTCTTAGTTTGCAAAGGGAGGTAACAGAGGCAGCTGAACAAATTGTCTCTGTGACAGAGACTAAGAAATCCACGAACTTGACACCCTTATTAGGGAGGAGTGGATGGAGTGAGCAGGGGGGAAATAGCTTGATGGGGTAGTTAATAGTAAAGAAAAGTAGCCCGATGTTATTTTTCCATTTAGGATAATTAGACTATTTTGAACACCAAAAGGGAACTAAACAGACCTTTATGTGGTCAAATCACATCTAGTAACTGACAGTTCGGCACAGGTGCGATGCAGCTTGCATCCCTTGGACTTGCCAGACTGGAGATGGTTACCTTACCAGGCAATGACAAAATGGGAAAATTGTGGAAAGATTGTTGGAACCAAATGCATCAAAACTGGAAGCAACAGAATAAGCAAATCTACAACTGCAGAAATATCATGACAAACGGAAGATCAATGGTTCAGCACTTTTGAATTTGCAGTCATAATTGACTCGGGGAAATTTTTTTAAAATTTTTTTTAAGGTGGATATGTGGAAGAAAGTGGTGATGAGGTGGTTCAGGGGATGTGCCCAGTGAATGATACTGAGAAGTGACCTCATCAATGACACAAGAAAGAAAGAGGCTCTGAAAGAAGTTCTAGTCAATGAGGTGGTAATTTACATGGTTAGGAGAGAGGTGATGGCTGGAGGAAGGCAGTTAATTCAAATAAGGAAAAGAGGATCTGAGATGGAGACTGAAATTACTTCAAATAAAGGAGTTTGTCAGTGCAGTAGATAAGAATGGGGGTCACACCAATGATCTGCATCAGACTCCATGGGGTGCAATGGTAAATGCCACAAGGAAACGTTACTTTAGTATACAATTAAGTTATTTTATAATTGGAGCTGGTATAGAATTTACATACATTTAAATTAGGATGGTATTCCCTCTGCATACAAGCCCTGTCGGCAGATTTAGCTGAAGGAGAAGGAAATGTCAAGAATATCTGCTGGAGATAATAATATTCTTTACTAGTGTCACAAGTAGGCTTACATCAACACACTGAAATTAAGTTACTGTGGAAAGCCCCAGTCACCACACTCCGGCATCTGTTCAATTACACGGAGGGAGAATTCAGAATGTCCAATTCACCTAACAAGCACATTTATCGGAACTTGTGGGAGGAAACCGGACGCCACGGCGAAAACCCACACAAACACGGGGAGAATGTGCTGACTCTGCACAGACAAAGGCGATGTCATACATGAACATGAAACAAATTATGACTCACAAAGGAGGAGTGTAAGATTGATATGGTAAGCCAAGTGAAGTACAGAAACCATATGCAAATGATAATTGACAGTTTACATATGAAGGAATCAACCAATATAAATGTGCACCCTTTTAAGTTCTTTAACATGCCACAATAATGTATCTTTCACACCTCGGATCATAACAATAGGAGTCAACTATATAGCCCAGCAAGCCTGTGCCATCATTCAAAGAAATAATGGCTGATCTGAAACTTAACTCTATGCACCGACTTTTGCCCTATATCCCTTGATATTTTTGGATAATATCTATAAACCTCGGTTTTAAAATTAACCATTGGTCAAGCATCAATTGCCGTTTGAGAAGAGAGTTCCAAACTTCTACAACTCTTTGAGAGAATGAGTGGTTCTTAATTTCACTCCTGAAAAGTCTGGCTCTAATTTTGACTATGCCATCCAGCCCTTGACACAATAACTATGGAAATTATTTTCCCTACCTATCTCATCTGTCCCTTAATATCTTGAAAACTAGCCTTTGCCGAGGTGGTGAGGGAGCAGCTGCAGGCAATCAAGGCAGAGTTAAAAGCAGACGCAGAGGCCGCAGCACAGGCAGCAGTGACCAGGGCCATGTCAGGGGTGCAGCAGGCTCTGACCAGATTGGAGGAGAAAGTGGATGCCCAAGGGAAGATACTGGAAGCCCAGGGGGCAACCATTAAAGAGCTGGAGAAGGCAGCGACTGACGTGAGCGACCGGGTCATGTCCCTGGAGAGGGAAATGGCGAAACTGAGTGCAACACAAGGGAGCCTGAAGGGCAGGGTAGACGACCAGGAGAACAGCTCGAGAAGGCAAAATATTAGGATAGTGGGCCTGCCAGAGGGGATCGAGGGTAGAAATCCCACAACATTCGTGGCTGCGATGCTGGGCTCCTTAGTGGGGCGGGAAACTTTTCCCACCCCACCGGAAATGGACAGAGCTCATCGGTCACTGCGCCCGAAGCCCAAGGAAGGGGAAAAACCGAGAGCAGTTATAACCAAACTGCACCGGTACCGGGATAGGGAGACAATCCTGCGCTGGGCCAAGGAGAATAGAGCCTGCAAATGGAACGGGCACGCCATCCGAATCTACGAGGATCTTGGAGCGGACATAGCTAAGAGACGGGCGGAGTTCAACAGAGCGAAAGCAGCTCTCTACAAGAACAAAGTACGTTTTGGTATGCTGTACCCAGCAAAACTCTGGGTCACACACCAAAACAAGGAATATTTCTTTACAGCCCCTGCCGAGGCGAATAGATTCGTCGAGGAGCACGGGCTGGAAAAACACCATGGGAAGTAGGGACGAGGGGCCCATGGCAAGGAGAAACGTCATGCCGACGGGGGGGTGGGGAGGGGCGAGGCAAAGCCAGCCCCCTCCCCCCTGGCAGGAACACCCAGAACGAAAAACAACCCAATGCCCAAGGGCCCGCTCCAGGTGGGAGGCCAGGCCCCGGCACGAGGGAACGGGAGTACTGGAGAGGGGAGAGGAGAAGCGGGACAGCAACCTCCGAGAGGGGAGCCACCGTGCTAGCAGGAAAGCTAGCGACGGGGGCGCGCAACAGAGCAGGGCCACAGCGCACCCCCAACAGGGGGGAAGGCGCCAGGCAGGGGAGGGGGGGATCACCCATCAAAGGTGGGAGAGCAAATGGGGACAGGAATGGGGGAGAGAGGGGCAATGGAGGGGTATACACGGGAGGGGGGAAAAGGGATAGAGCGGGGGGGGGGGGGGCACTCGGGGGGAGAGAGACCAGGGAGGGGAAATGCAGGGACGAAGGGACAAAAGAGGCCAGAAAGGGAATAGGGCCACAAAGTGCCACGGACAAGGGCTCGAAACAGGGAACCGCTGCAAGCACCCACCCAGTACGGTCTGTGGGTGAAGGGGCCCCCCGGAGTGCAGGGGACTACCCGCGTGGCGGACACACAGTGGACGGCCATGGCGGGTGTCCCCGGGACAAGGGGGAACCCCGGAGCGCAGGGACCCGACCGCATGGGGAGAGCAGTGATAGTGGACATCCTGGACGGCCCCCTAACAAAGGGAAACCCCAGAGGGCAGGGGCGCGTCCACCGGACAAATATGGTTAACCCCACAGGAGCAAGGGGGCTGAAGCCCCCCACCAGAATAGTCACCTGGAACGTAAGGGGACTTAACGGCCCAGTGAAGAGATCTAGAGTCCTCACCCACCTTAGAAACATGAGGGCCGACATAGTCTTCCTCCAAGAGACGCACCTGAGGGAGCAGGACCAACTGCGGGTAAGAAAGGGCTGGGTGGGACAAACCTATCATTCCTGTTATGGGGCAAGGGCCAGGGGGGGTGGCGATCCTGATTGGCAAGAGGACAATGTTTAGGGCGACAAAGACGGTTACGGACCCAGGGGGACGGTATGTCATGGTCAGCGGGGCCCTGGATGGGGCGCCGGTAGTTCTAGTTAACGTGTACGCGCCCAACTGGGATGACACGAGCTTCATCCAAAAGACCATGGCAGAAATCCCGGACATAGCGACGCACCGACTAATCATGGGGGGGGGACTTCAACTGTGTACAGGACCCAAAGACGGACAGATCAAACCCCAGAACGGGGAAAACCTCAAACATGGCAAGGGAACTCAGTCACTATATGGAGCAGATGGGAGCAGTGGACCCCTGGAGATTCGCCCACCCGGGGGAGAAAGAATTCTCTTTCTTCTCCCCAGTACACAATGTGTACACCAGAATTGACTTCTTTGTGGTGGGGAAAACGGTGCTTCCAGGGATAGACAAGGTGGAATATTCCGCAATTGTGATATCAGACCACGCCCCACACTACATGGACGTGCGGCTGGAGACGGGAAGGGCCCAGCGCCCCATGGAGGCTGGACGGTGCCTTACTAGCTGACAAGGCCTTCAGCGAAAGGATAGCGCGGGCCATAGCGGAATACACGGAGAACAACCAAAACGGGGAGGTCTCAGCCTCCACGTTCTGGGAAGCGCTTAAGGCCGTACGAAGAGGGGAAATCATTGCCTACAAAGCGCAAAGAGATAGGGAGGAAAGGGTGGCTAGGCAGAAGCTGGTCGACTCCATACTGGAGGTAGACCGTAAATACTCCGAGGCCCCGACCGTAGAGCTCCTGGCGGAGAGAAAAGAATTACAAAGGAACTTTGACCTGCTCTCCACCAGGAAAACAGTACACCAACTCCGCCAGGCACGCGGGGCCCTGTACGAACACGGAGACAAAGCCAGCCGCCTGTTGGCACACCAGCTGAGAAAGCAGGCAGCCAGCAGGGAAATTGCGCAAATCAGAGGTACCAGAGGCACGTGGGAAACAGAACCAGAGAGGATTAACGAAACCTTCAAGGCCTTCTACCAAGAGCTATACACCTCGGAGCCCCCAACGGGGAAGGCTGGGATGAACCGGTTTCTTGATGGACTGGACATACCAGTCGTGGGAGAGGGCAGAAAACGGGATCTGGAAGCACCACTAGCACTGGGAGAGATCATGGAGAGCATTAGCTCCATGCAGACGGGGAAGGCGCCGGGACCGGACGGATTCCCGGCGGACTTCTACAAAACATTCGCGACAGCGCTGGCCCCGCACCTGCGGGAGATGTTCACAGACTCGCTAGCTAGGGGCACACTGCCACCCACGTTAGCACAGGCCTCAATCTCGCTGATACCTAAGAAAGACAAAGACCCAACGGAATGTGGGTCATACAGACCCATATCTTTGCTGAACGCAGACGCCAAAATACTGGCCAAAATCCTAGCCAAAAGGCTAGAAGACTGTGTACCTGAGGTGGTCACAGAGGACCAGACGGGCTTCGTCAAAGGTAGAGAGCTTACCGCGAACATCAGGCGCCTGCTGAACGTGATAATGACCCCCTCCGGGGAGAGAACACAAGAGGTGATCGTCTCCCTGGACGCAGAAAAGGCCTTCGACAGAGTCGAATGGAAATACCTCATAGAGGTACTGGAGCGGTTCGGGCTTGGAACAGGGTTCACCGCTTGGGTAAAGCTCCTATACAACGCTCCCATGGCGAGTGTACGGATCAACAATACCAACTCCCAATACTTCCAGCTGCACAGGGGCACCAGATAAGGATGCCCACTGTCCCCGCTGCTGTTCGCACTAGCAATTGAACCGCTAGCAATCGCGCTCAGGGCAGCAAAAAATTGGAGGGGGATCCGAAGGGGAGGTAGAGAGCACAGAGTCTCACTCTATGCGGATGATCTGCTCCTCTATATCTCGGACCCACAAAGCAGCATGGACGGAATCATAGCGCTCCTGAAAGAGTTTGGAGCCTTCTCGGGCTACAAACTCAACATGAGCAAAAGTGAGATCTTCCCAGTACACCCGCAAGGGGGGGGGGGGGAGGCAGCACTAAAGGGCCTGCCGTTCAAACAAGCCCGAAATAAATTCCGCTACCTGGGGATCCAAATAGCCCATGACTGGAAAGGGATCCACAAATGGAACCTCACCAGCCTGACGGAGGAAGTTAAAAAGGACCTGCAAAGATGGAACACACTCCCGCTCTCCCTCGCGGGGAGAGTCCAGACGATCAAAATGAACGTACTGCCCAGGTTCCTTTTCCTGTTTAGATCCATTCCGATCTACATCCCCAAGGCCTTTTTCAAAGCGCTGGACAAACATATCATGGCGTTCGTATGGGGGGGTAAAAATGCTAGGATCCCAAAGAAGGTCATACAAAAAACAAAATCCAGGGGGGGGCTAGCCCTCCCGAATCTACAATTCTACCACTGGGCGGCAACAGCCGAGCGAGTAAGGGGATGGATCCAGGAGCCAGAAGCCGAGTGGGTGCGTGCGGAGGAGGCCTCCTGCATGGGAACCTCCCTCCGGGCCCTCGCCACGGCAGCACTCCCATCCCCACCCAAAAAACACTCCACCAGCCCAGTGGTGACAGCCACCCTCCAATCCTGGAACCAACTGCGGCAGCAATTTGGCCTGTACAAAATGTCGGATAAGGCTCCCATCTGCAACAACCATAGGTTCAAACCAGCACTGACCGACGCCACCTTCAAAAGGTGGAGGCAGGACGGGGGGACACTGACAGTCAGGGACCTATACACGGACGACAGGATCGCAACACTGGACGAACTGACAGAGAAATTTCAGCTAGCTGGGGGGAACGAGCTATGGTACCTGCAGCTCAAAAACTTCCTACGAAAGGAGACAAGGACGTACCCACAACCGCCACGACAGACACTATTGGAAGACCTACTGGACGCAAGTATCCTAGAGAAAGGGAACTGTAGTGACATGTATGACCGACTGGTAGACAGGGACGACACCGTACTGGACGCAACAAGAAGGAAATGGGAGGACGACCTGGGGATGGAGATAGGGTGGGGACTCTGGAGCGAAGCACTGCATAGGGTCAACTCCACCTCCACGTGCGCAAGGCTCAGCCTGACTCAACTAAAAGTGGTACATAGAGCCCACTTAACGAGAAACCGTATGAGTAGGTTCTTCCCGGAGGTGGAGGACAAATGTGAGCGGTGCCAGAGAGGCCCGGCCAACCACGCCCACATGTTCTGGTCTTGCCCCGGACTTGTGGAGTACTGGACAGCCTTCTTCAAGGCTATGTCCAAAGTGGTGGGGGTGAGGGTGGAGCCATGCCCGATAGTGGCGGTCTTCGGGGTTTCAGACCAGCCAGATCTATTCCTGGGGAGGAGGGCGGACGCCCTTGCCTTTGCTCCCTGATTGCCCACCGTAGAATCCTGTTTGGCTGGCGGTCAGCAGCACCACCCAGAGCTGCAGACTGGCTGTCCGACCTCTCGGAATCTCTCCAAATGGAGAAAATCAAATTCGCCATCCGAGGGTCGGACGACGGCTTCCACAGAACGTGGGAGCCATTCATGCAACTGTTCCGGGACCTGTTTGTGGCCAACGTACATGAGGAAGAATAGTCGGGTGGCCAAGAACCAGGGGAAAATGGGCGGGAATCGGGGGAAGGTAGCCGGGGGGGGGGGGGGCTACGGGCTCGGTATGGGGGTTTGATGGCAAGCCAAGGCCCAAAACCAAACTATAAATAAATGCCTATAAACATGTGCCTCGGCCATATTGGGAATGTAAAATATGTATGCTGGCTAAAGGGGGCGGCCACAATTATTGTTATGAAGATGCTTACCTGTAAATATTCATGTTAAATTTTTGTGTTTTCCTTTTTTTTTCTCTCTCTCTAATAACTTGTAATTTGTCATATATAAAATATGAAAACTCAATAAAAAAACAT
This sequence comes from Scyliorhinus canicula, assembly GCF_902713615.1. NCBI lineage: Eukaryota > Metazoa > Chordata > Chondrichthyes > Carcharhiniformes > Scyliorhinidae > Scyliorhinus > Scyliorhinus canicula. Next base: position 104,038,741 of record NC_052150.1, read on the forward strand.
TTATAAAAAATATCTTGAAAACTTCAATCAAATCACACCAATACCTTCTAAAATCCACAGAATATAACCCAAATTGTGTAACACCTCTTCAATTTAACCCCGAGACCGCAGGTATCATTTTGGCAAACTTATGCTGCCAGTATATACTTTCTCAGGTCTGGTGGTTCCAACCTCTCAGTGCTCGACGTGTGGTCAGACTACGGCTTTGTATAACTGAAATAAGACTTCCATGTACTGTATTCCATTTCTCTTAATATAAAGGCTAGAACTCCATTATCCTTTTTGATTATTTTCTGCACCTGTACATGATATTATGGGTCTGCACTTTTTCTCGCTTTGGAAAGTTCCTATTCCATCCTTTTTATGTCTGAAGTGGATGACCTCTCATTTCTCCACATTGAAATCTGGTTACCATGGTATTTCCCATTCACTTGATATACCAATGTTGTTTTGTACGGTAAGATTTTTATCTCCACTGCTACACTGCCAGCTATCATTGTGTCACCAGTAAATTTGGATATGTGGCTTTCTATCTCATCAAAGTCACTAATGAATACAAGGATTAGTCAAGGCCCTAACTGCGAGGCAACGAGTCAAATTGGAGTACTTGCCCATTATCCCCACTCTCTGTCTCCCTCTGCTCAGTTTGTTTATGAACTATTATCTATATTTTGTTTCCACCTGAGCCTCCCTTCATTACTAATTTCTAGCCCATGTCACTGCCCCATTTAAACTTCCCACTAGGACCTTGATCTCATCCTGTTTCAGGTGAAGCCTGTCCCAAAAGTAGGGTTCATGTTGTATGTGTTCCAAGAAATGGATCCTTTCTTTTTCTTGCACAATTCCTTCAGCCACATGTCACTTCCTGAATCTGTTTATCTTTGTGCCACGTTGCATATGGCACAGGTAATAATCCCCAGTTTCTAAAACCTGGAGGTCATGTCCTTTACCTCCTCGCACTCTCCAAGCAGGCTATTTCCACAATTAATGTCCATGTTGTGACCTCTTCAATACACATTCAAGCCAGTCGAATGTTCTCACTTTCGCATCAGGTAGTGTGATAAATAATTGAACATGATATTGCTGTTGAAAATTCTGAATCATTAAATTTAGCGGTGCATCCACGACAGGGCTTTAGCACAAAAAAAACATGGCACTGTCAGAGGTGCCATTCTTCAGATGAGACTTTAAAATGAGGTCCCATGACTGTTTGGTTGGATGTTAAAGGTGGCAGCATCTTGAAGAAGAGCAGGGGAGTTATCTCCAGTGTCCTGGCCAATATTTATCTCTCAATCAACATCACAAAAAGAATTATCTAGTCATTATCATATTGCTGTTTACAGGAGTTTGCCGAACATAAAATAGCGGTTATGTTTCCTACAACAACAATTACACTTCAAGAAGTACTTTATTGGCTGTACAGTTTTTCTTTTTTTCTTCAATATGCCAGAAGCCCTTTATAAGCTGTTGGTACTGGAAAATCTACTCTACACAACATCAGTACATCTACCACAAGCACAAATTAATATTCTACCCCACTGTATAATTTTATTGCTGGTACCTTGCAGCAATTATTGTTCACTATTAAATTTAAAAGGTTTATAAAAATAAACTGACAGATTAAACGTTACCATTTGTACAGAACGGTTGTAGGTATCTTTTCTCAAACCTACACACTGCAAAACATGCAGGGACACAAACTGCTTTCAAGTCAGGAACATTGATCGGGTTCTAATGAATATTCATTTTTGAAACGATGCATACCTGCTCCCTATGACAATTCAAATGAACTTTAAATAGGGTACTTCTAGCTTGTAAATAGTTGCTAGTAACTAAAGTAAATTCAGCAAAAGTGGACAACTTCATATTTTCGTACATTATATACATTTTTGCCCACTCTTTTAACCTATTTATATCCCATGGCTGACTCTTTGTACCATTCCAAAGATATGCAAATTTGTTGGATTGGCCATGCTAAATTATGGAGTGTCCAAAAATGTGCAGGTTAGATGGTGTTACGGGAAGGGGGATTGGGCCTACAGTTTGGGGCAGCATGGTGGCACAGTGGTTAGCACTGATGCTTCACAGCTCCAGGGACCCGGGTTCAATTCCAGCCCCGGATGACTGTGTGTGAAGTACATTCTCCCTGTGTCTGCGTGGGTTTTCTCTGGATGCCCCAGTTTCCTCCCACAGTCCAAAAATGTGCAAATTAGGTGGATTTGTCATGCTAAATTGCACATAGTGTCCAAAAGATTAGGTGGGGTTAAGGGGATAGGGTGGGCAAGTGGGCTTTGGTGGAGTGCTTGTTCAGAGGGTTGGTGTGGACTCAATGAGCCAAATGGCCTCCTTCTGCACTGTAGGAATTCTATGATAAATTAAAATCTAATCATAAAACACCATGCATTCCTGTGCTGGCTTTGACAATGAACTATCTGTTCCTTGTTTACATTACAATTTCTTTATTGCCTTAAAAATTCTCTTCCATTTGCAAATGCACTAGATTTTCATTCCTTAAAACTGCCTTGCAGAAATACTCATTAAAACAAGCTCCAACATATTAAATCACGTGGTCGTGACGTGCAGCATATCAAGATAAAACACGCTTCGATAAAAGAACATTGGATATTGAGGAATGTTTCTTTGAAATCAGCATAGCTTTTTAAGCGTTTTGAGAAACAAAAAACAGGTCCAATGTGTACATGAATTGCATCATGTGAGCACCACCTGATTGAACAGGGAAATAAAAACGTCAACAAGCATTCCTACCCTCCATCTTTAATTTAGTGACGCCTACTGGAAGTCATTGTTGAAGAAGTGATATACTCCTCACGATAAAGCAATTCCCATTTAGATACTTATTAACCTTGAACTAATTTTTGTTTCAGTATTTGTAACTTCATACTTCATTATATTGTACAGTTATTTTCTCGTAAACAACTGCACATTAACCTTCAATCCAGCAGTAATTACATCACAATATCTCAGAGAAAATTGATATACACCACCAAATGTATTGTTGTGAAACATGCATTCACAGAAATTTAGATTATAGCAGACTTCTAAATTACTAATTTGCATCAATCTATTTCTTATATGCTGATGCTCCTTCAGAAAGTCAAAAAACAGCAAGTCAATCACTGGGATGGAGGGATTATCAAATGAGGAGAGAGTAAATAGTCTGGAACCTTTATTCTCTGGAGTTTAGAAGAATGAGAGGTGATCTCATTCAAACGTACAAGATTCTTACAGGGCTCACTGCAGGGAGAATGTGTCCCCTGTCTGGGGGGTATGGAGTGTAGGGGGGTGTTCTAGAACCAGGGGGCACACCAGGTCTCAGAATAAGGGGTCGGCCATTTCGGACTGTGATAAGGAATTTCTTTACTCCAGAGGGCGGTGAATCTTTGGAATTCTCTGCCCCCGAGGGATGTGGAGGTTCAGTCATTATGTTCAAGACTTGGATCAATACATTTCTGCATAAAAAAACATCTAGGAATACACGGTTCGTGCACGAAAATGGTGAAGTCAAAGATCAGCCATAACCTGATTGAATGATAGAGCAGGCTCAAAGGGCTGGATAACCTATTCCTGCTCCTATTTCTTATGTCCTTAGTCACAGAAAGAATACCAGAGACCTGTTGGGATATTTTGTATATTTCCTCACTGTATGCATATTTTACAATCATGTTTTGTGACAACTTTTATGATTGTGACATTTAAAACAAAATTTTAAACTGCAAAGCTTCAACTTTTTTTGCAGCTCTATTTGCTCAGTTAAATTATCTTTTTTATATTTCCCTGCATTTAACTGTATTCACTTCAATAAGTGACATCTCCAGGCTAGTTATTGTTGTCCTTAAATATGTATGTATGGTTTTCCCCATTTTAAAAGAGTGTAATTTATGACAGCCAGGTTTTTTTCATTCGAGCTTGTTCGTTTTGGCATATGGCATATTTTACTGGGATGCCCTGCATGCTCAGCAAGATGCCCTGAAAAGGCATCCCTTGACTTGTCCTCTACGGAAGCTTTGCTGAGCAACCTCTCCCAATTTGCATAAATATTCCCTAATTTCATCAAATTTAACTCTTCAAAAAGATGTTCCTTGCTCCTGGTATTTCTAATTACTGGAGCACGAAAAACTTTACCTTCCTGAAGTAATGTGTGTGTGTCATCTGGCAAGTAATCTAAAGGCCGAGGTTAACACGCTGGGTATAAAGGTTTGAATCCCACTACCGCAGCTGGTAGAAATTAAATTCAGTTAATAAATCTGGAAGTCAAAAGCAAATCTTGGTAATAATGACAATTGTCATAAAAATCCATCTGCCTCACTAATGTCCTTTAAGGAAGGAAACCTGTTGTCCTTACTTGGTCTGGCTCGAGATCCACAGCAATGAGATTAACTCTTAACTGCCCTCTGAAATGGCCTAGCAAGCAACTCAGTTGTATCAAATTGCATTGATTTAGGAAACAACAGCCTTTTGACTCTGCAAAGTCCTCCTTACCAACATCAAGGGGCCTGTGCCAAAAGTGGAAAAGCTGTCCCATGGACTAGTCAAGGAACAGCCTGACTATCGTCTTTCACAAAATCATACCTTGCAGGCAATATGCCTGTCGGTGGGACAGGACATACCCATCGCTGGGTATGTCATGTCCTACCGAAAGGGCAAATCCACCAGAAATAGTGGCACACTAGCATACAATTGGGAGGGAGCTGCCCTTGGGAGTTTCCAACATTGACTCTGGACCCCATGTCAAGGAGTTCCAGTACAGCTATGACACCGACATCTGCCTAGCATTATGGAAAATTGGCTAGGTATATCCTGTCCACAAAAAGGACAAATCCGACACGGCCAATTATCATCCCATCAGTTTACTCGCAATCATCAGCAAATGATGGAGTGGGTCATCAAGTGTCATGAAGCAACACTTACTCAGCAATATCCTACACACTGGTTGGGTTCCTCCAGGGCCACGTAGCTCATGGCCTCATTACAGCCTTAGCTCAAACATGGACAACGAGCTGAACTCAAGGCGAGAGTGACGGCCCTTGACATTGATACTGCATTTGGTCGAATATGGCATTAAGGAGCTCGCAAAGCAGGAGTCAGTAATGAATCAGCCATGTAAATACTTTGGCTACCAGAGCAGGTCAGAAGCTAAGAATCCTGCGACAAGTAACTCACCTCCTGACTTCCCAAAGCCTATCCGTCACTTGCAAGGCATAAGTCTGGTGAGTGATGGAATACTTTCCACTTGCCTGGCTGAGTGCAGTTCCAACAACACTCAGAACAAAACATCCTGCTTGATTGCTAAACTTTCCACCACCTCCAAAATCCATTCCTTCTACCATGTAGTGGCAGCATTGTGTACCATCTACAAAATGCATTGCAGCAAATACAGCAATTCACCAAGTCTCCTTTACAGGACCTTCCACACCCATGTCCTCTACCATTAGGAAGGACATGGGCAACAGATGTATTCGAACACCACTACTTGCAAACTTCCCGGCAAGTCATTCAGAACTGCATCATCATTTCTTCACTGTCGCCAAGTCAGAGAAATCTGGAGCTTCCTGCAAAACAGCACTATGGTATACCTAAACCACATGACAGCAGCGGTTCAAGGTGGCTCACCACCTTCTCAAGGGAATTAGGGATGGGCAACAAAAATATTGACCTGGCCAGTGAAGTCGATGTCCCGTGAAATAAAATAAACAAGGAGAAAAGATTAAAAGTGATCATACATTTGTTTAATCAACTTGACTTTAAACTTCTTGGAGTTTTCTAGTTTATATTAGATTACACTCTCATCAAAATAATTTTCTAGTTCTCACATATTTTACCTCTTTTCAGAACTGGTAGCCAACAGAATGCCCTTAGTGCTTGCATTTAATTTTATATTAAAAGCTTGTTGAGAGTGGTTTATTTTGCGAGTTTTCTACACTGTACACAATTGACCTATTTTACCTCCAAGGCGTGTTGATACATATGGGTTACATCAACTTCTGTTTATTCCATTCTGTTTTATAAAATACTGTACATCCCCTACAGTTATATTTATTTCCATCCTCCAACTCAAATCATGTTTTTGATATGCACACAACATCCTAATTTCTAATAGTGGTCGCAGGTCTACAGCTTATTATATTTTTCCTCATGCATTCACCAGTTTCTACCTATCCCTGGTTTCTGATGCCCCCTTTGTTGTATCAGTGACCATGCCTACTTGTTGACTGCGCTCTACCTGACAATCCACCTCGTCTAGAATTCTGCTTTTCGGGCCCCACTCCATCCTAACCTGTCCAGTTTATTAGGCTGGCAGATTCAGCTTCAGTGGTTTTATAAGCTTTTGACCTTATTTGGTTTACTTGTAGCCTCCTGAACCCATCCTTCTTATTGTGGAAGGATTGAGGTATTCATGAAAATAATGTTCTTGTGCTTACACCACACTGCTGAGCCACACCATGCTGCTAAACCACTCATTCACCTCCATTTTCTGAGTTAACACTCTTATTCATAATTACTGGAATTATGCCTGAAAAAAATAGCTTGCATCCTCTATCAATGTGTCACAACATAAAAATTTGGAGCTGAGGTAGGCCACTCATCAACGTGACTGATTTGTTGTTGTATACCATTCCTCATTTGTGGTTTTTAAATGCCAATTTTTTATTTCTTCCCATGTCAGTTAGCTCTACATGGCCAACTATCAGTCAGTTCCTACCTGCCCCTACGATATACCTACCTATTCACTATCCTGAGCAACAATCAAGTATAAACATAATCTGTCATATGCAAGTTGTGTCTTTGTCCTTCCTGGTTTCTAACCATCTTCTTGGAAATTATCTTTTCAATGTTGGATAGTGTTTGCAATCTGTTGATAACATAGATTCCAGATAGATTATTGATTAGTAAGGGGTGAAAGGTTATCAGGGGTAGGTGGGAATTTGGAGTTGAGGTTACAATCAGATCAGCATGATCATATTGAATGGCTGGGCAGGTCAGAGAGGCTAAGTGGCCCATTACTGCTCCTAATTTGTTTGTTCGCATATAATCAGGAGAGCAACTATGCAGGGGTTTATACCAGTCTTGCTTATTTCACTGTAGTAATCCACGGGAGGCAGGAGTTCCGTCACCACACCAATATTTATTTACAATAACGATACTGTATTACAGGAGCAGCTACAAACAGTGCTGCTAGCAGTCCAGTCAACTAAAGACTGGCTCACAAAGCCTACACAGGTGATTATATGGGCCCCCTCAATGAGCTATCATTGAGGGAACTCATACTCCAATTGGCCAACCAATAAAGCCAATTGGAGTTCATTACCCCCCCCCCCCCCCCCCCCCCCAAAGGTCCGAGGGATTCCTGCCAGCTGGCATTCATCTGAGCTTCTTCCTGCTCCTCATGTCTGGGTCTGTCACCTCTGTGTCGTCCGCCGGGTCGTTCTCCGAAGTGGGCGGGGTGTACCTCATAGGTGCCCGTCTTTTCCTTGACGACCTCCTTGGAAGTTGTTCTTCCTCCTCCTCGGGGAGAGGTGTCGCGGCGGCCTCGTCGAGTGTGTCCATCTCCGACTCTGATGACTGGATGACGGGGTCTGGAGAAATTGCTCGGAGCTGGGGTGTGGGTATTCTTTCCGTCTGGGCTATCCCAGCTTGAGGCGGTCCTGCTTCGCCTGCCTCCAGGTGTGGTTCCGCTGCCCTTATTTGGTCTAGGTGTTTCTTCAGCACCTTACTTCCTATTGAAACCTCATAGGATATGGGCCCTGTTTGGGACTCTACCGTGCGTTTGACCCACGTTGGTCCATTCCCATAATTCTTAACCCAAACCGGTGCCCCCACCTGGAAATGTCTCTGCTGCCGACTATTATCATGCCCCCTGCGTTGGGCCTCCTGTTGTTTCTCCACTTTCCCTGTTAAATTTGGGAAAAGGAGACTCAGCCTCGTTCGCAGCCGCCTTCCCATTAAGAGTTCAGCTGGTGGTATGCCCGTTGTGGAATGCGGTGTGGTCCTGTAATCAAACAGCCAGCGGGAGAGCTTCGTGCCTATTGACGCTGCCGGCTGCTTCTTGGGTCCCGCTTTAAGTGTCTGGACCGCTCTCTCTGCCAGGCCGTTGGTCGCTGGATGGTAAGGGGCCGTTTTGATGTGACGGACTCCGTTTTCCTTCAGGAATTTTCCAAATTCCTTACTTGTGAATGCCGTTACGTTGTCCGACACCAATACCTCCGGAAGTCCATGTGTTGCAAACGAGGCCCTGAGCTTTTCAATTGTCGATGCTGTGCTTGCCGTGTTTACCCGGTGGACGTCCAACCATTTGGAGTGGGCGTCCACTATCACCAAAAAAATTGAGCCCATGAAAGGGCCGGCGTGGTCAATATGCAGGCGGGTCCACGGTCTGCTTGGCCATTCCCACGGGTGCAATGGCGCCGCTGGTGGCACACTTTGCCCCTGTTGGCACTCCTGGCACCGACGTACCAAGGCTGCTATGTCTGTCCAAACCTGGCCACCAAACGTAGCTTCGAACTAGCATCTTCATTTTAGACACCCCTGGGTGTCCGTGATGTAACTCAGTTAAGATTGCCTGACGGCCCCGAGCTAGGATGATTACCCGGGCTCCCCATAATAGGATACCGTCTTCTACGGTTATTTGGTCCCTTCTGCTCCAGTATGGGTGCATCTGGGGCTCCACTGGTCTTTCCAGTTCCCCTGTTAGCAGTAAATGCTTCATCTTGGCTAAAACTGGGTCTTTTTGCATCCACAACCGAATATGTTGTGCGTCTACTGGTAGGGTGTCCAAAAAATTTAGAGTCATTACTGTCTCCTCTACTTTTGGTATTTGCGGCAGAGTGTCCGGGAGGGGAAGTCTGCTCAAAGCATCTGCATGTGCTACCCGCATTCCCGGTCTGTGCTCCAGAACGTATCTATATGCCGCCAGTAGCAACGCCCAGCGTTGGATTCTAGCTGCTGCAATCGGGGGTATTGACTTGTCTTCTTTTAATAACCCCAATAACGGCTTATGATCCGTCACTATGGTGAATTTCCGCCCGTACAGATACTGGTGAAATTTTTTTACTGCGAATATCACCGCCAGTCCTTCCTTCTCGATTTGGGCGTACTTCCTCTCAGCCATCGCCAAGGTCCTCGAAGCATAGGCTATTGGCTGTTCTTCCCCATTCCGTCCTCTATGGGCTAAGACGGCTCCTACCCCGTAGGGGGATGCATCACAAGTGACCACCAACTCCTTCCTTGGGTCATAATGCTCTAGGACATTTTCGGATGACAGCTGTTCCTTAATGTACCTAAATGCTCGGTTTTGGCGGGTGGACCATTTCCATTCTTGCCTCTTTTTTAGTAGCTGGTGGAGGGGTTCTAGGATGGACGCCCTATCTTCAATAAATTTTCCATAATAGGTTACCAACCCTAGAAATGATCATAACTCCTGGACCGTGGTGGGAGCTAGAGCTTCTTTTATTGCCCTTACTCTGTCTTCTAATGGATGTAAGCCTGACTCGTCTACTTTATATCCCAAGTACGTCATTTGTGGGGCCAGAAAAACATATTTTTCACTTTTTAGCCGTACGCCTGCCTTTGCGAAACGCCTGAGCACTTCCTCCAGGTTCCTGAAGTGTTCCCTGTTTGTCCTACCCGTGATTAAGACATCGTCCAAATAAATCGCCACCTGCAGAATATTTTCCATCATACGCTGGACTATAGCGCAGGCTGATGACACTCCAAAAGGTAGCCTAGTATAATGATAAAGGCCCTTCAGGGTGTTGATCGTAGCGAACTTCTGGGAGCCCTTGTCCAGCTTTAACTGCAGGTAGGCGTGGCTCATGTCTAGTTTCGTGAACAAAAGCCCACCTGCCAATTTGGTATATAGGTCGTCTATTTTCAGGATTGGGTATTTGTCCAGCAGTGCATATTTGTTTACTGTCTGTTTGAAATCTCCACAGAGACGTATTGAGCCGTCTGGCTTCAAAATTGGTACCACCGGCGCTGCCCATTCCGAGAACTGTACTGGCCTGATAATGCCGTCGCGCCATAACCTTTCTATTTCATAATCTACTTTCTTCCTTAATGCAAAAGGTACCAGCCTGGCCTTACAAAATTTCGTAAGGGCTTCTGGGTCCACGTGCAAAGTTGCTTTGGCGCCTATGATTTCCCCCAAACATTCCTGGAAGACCTCCGGGTATTTTTGGAGTACTCCACTCAATTGCCCGCTTCCACTCTGGAAAATTTTCATCCAATCTAATTTTAGGTCTTTCAGCCAGTTCCGTACAATTAAGCTCGGTCCGGAGCCCTCTACTATCGTCAATTGTAATCTGAGCAATTGTTTCTCATATTCCATAGGTACATGAGTCGTGCCTAGAACTTCCAGGGGTTCCCCCGTGTAGGTTTTAAGTTTTGTCGATGTTTTTGTTAGGGTTAGTGGCTGGAGTCCATCTTTGATTTTTCTAAATGCTGCCACTCCCATTACTGATACGGCCGCACCCGTGTCTATTTCCATTATTGTCGGCCGCCCGTTCACCCGTGGGGTAATCCTAATGGGTTCTGCTTTCTTCGTTGTAATATTATATAATTGTTCCCCTTCGGAGGAGGATGGGGCGTCTAGGTTGTGTACTTCCCTGCGTCCCCACCTGCTATTCCTCTTTTGCCACCTCCTTCTAGGGTTTCTGTCATTGTTACCCCACTCTGTCTGGTGCCAGAAATGGTCCTTCTCTGTTGGGGGAGCCTCAGCCGGTACTTCCCTCTGTCTCCAGTTTGTCCTGGCAGGCTTGGGGGCAGTTCTGGGGTTTTCCTTTTTCCCTCTATTCCTCAGGTTTTTCCTGAGAGCGGCTATCTTGTAGCAGGACCCATTGTGGTAGTCCCTCTCACAGGTATCTACCTCGATTGGCGTGCCCTGTAGTTCCTGCGCCCCACTTGCTGCCTTTTCTAGGGACAGTGCGAGCTGTAACGCCTGAGTGCAGTCTAGCTCCGTTTCCGCCAACAGGCGTTTCTGTATTGTGAGGTTGTTTATACCACACACTAACCGGTCCCGAAGCATTTCATTTAGCGTTGAGCCGAACTCACATTTTTCCACCAGCCTTCTCAGGCGGGTCAAGAAATTCATGACTGACTCCCTGTCTTCCCGCTTCGCTGTGTAGAATCTGTACCTACGCAAAATGAAGGGTAGTTTTGGGTCATAGTGCTCTTTCACCAATTCCGTTACTTCTTGGAAAGTTTTCGTGTCCGGCGCATCGGGATAAGTCAGACTACGTATAATGGCGAAAGCGGAGGGTCCGCACGCCGACAGCAGGATAAGCCGTCTCCTTTCGTCCGTCAGTATATCATTTGCCTGGAAGTAACACATTCTCTCCACATACTGGGACCAGTCCTCAATAGCCGGGTCGAATGCCTCTAACCTTCCAAAAAACTGCATTTTTTTTAAATGGCAAGGCTTACCCTCCGAGTGCGGCAGCTGGTCTCTGCAAAATTCGTAGTTTACCTCGTCGCCACTGTAGTAATCCACAGGAGGCAGGAGTTCCGTCACCACACCAATATTTATTTACAATAACGATATTACAGGAGCAGCTACAAACAGTGCTGCTAGCAGTCCAGTCAACTAAAGACTGGCTCACAAAGCCTACACAGGTGATTATATGGGCCCCCTCAATGAACTATCATTGTGTCATTGAGGGAGCTCATACTCCAATTGGCCAACCAATAAAGCCAATTGGAGTTCATTACATTCACCAATGTTAATTCATCCAATGCCCCTTATTACTTGGCTTCCTTCAGCACTTGTCCTTCTGCCATGGCAACACTGGTCCTCATTGTTCTAGTCTCCAGCTCCAATGTCTTTTTGTTCACTCATGGTCTGATTCTAGCCTGGCCACAGAACTTGCTGAGATGACACATTTACTAAATTAATTACCAATTCCTATCCTCAGCTATCCATCCCCTGTGATGGTAATAGAAATATTCACCCTCTACTCTCCTTCCCTTTTGAATGTGTTCACTCACAACTATCTTTTCTTTCTGCCTGTCCTGAAAATACCCTACTAATGGCACCATTTTTGAACGTCATGGTCCACAAATTTATAATTACACAACATTTTTGTACCTTTACCAAAATTTCCATCTATATCCTTAAAAATGTTGGATCAGGTTTGTATTAATTGGGCTACAAGTCAGTTCAATTATTTAGTTTTCTGTCACTTGCCACTTTAAAAATTTAATAATTGGCAGGTTAGACTTTACAATCATTGTTTTTCCACTGAATAGTTGTATGCATTGTTCCTGTGGCAATTTTAAGACTAGAATAGTAGTTACTTTCAGATGAAAGCAGAAGGGCAGAAGCAGGAAACACAACTGCACACAAGAAAGCCAACAGGACGTCACTTTCTAAAGCCTAATTACCGATCTATCTTCAGAATGACAGTCGCCAAAGCCTTTGCAGGAAATGCTCAAGTTAACTGGTAAACATTGATTTTCTGACGAAAAATAATGTGGAAGTTAATCTTTTCTTTGAATTAAGCATTTGATAATCACATAGAAGTTCCAAATATGCAATGTGGCCACTTTTTTTCCACAATCTCACAGTGTGCTACAGATTTTTAAAAAACATTCTGGTTCAACATATTAGTCACTGCTACTGTTGCAAAAGAGAGAAAGTGTCTGTCATTAACTGCAAATTAAATTGGTTTTAAAATCTTTAAAAGTTGGACAATCCCCAAAAGTTCAAATTAAGTTAAGAAATACTGAAATATTGACTTTCTCAGTAAGTCACTGGGAATTCTATTGTAGTAATTGAAATAATTAACTCTGGTATTAATATCACTTACTGAAACCAGTGCGTCAACTGTAGACACTGCCGCAAAACAAAATTAATTCCGTTTTGCATAAGAATGAGACAGGATACCAGAGTCCAAAGAGCGATTAAAATGAACCACTGGTTTCACGCAAGTAGCTGTGACCAATTGGCATGTGGCATTGGTCTGAACTCGGGTTATTTCCTTCTCTATAATAAATACACTCCGATCATTTATAATGGATTATAATCCATAAAATGCTGCCAAAAAACAGAAGGTACAATTTTTCATCCGCATGAATTATTCATAAAATAGATTGATGACATGGGATATGGCGCTGCTTCTTTAACCTTAATATTGTCGACAGCTGTCCAAAGCACGTACAATGAATTTCAGCCTTACTAAAATTGTCACCCTAAATACAAAACTGGGGGGGGGGGGGGGGGGGTCTAATCTTGGGTACAGTAATGCAAGTGCTGAATGCTAAAGATACACGCCCAACCACACAGCTTCCTGAATATTTTATTGGTCATACAAATGTGTTACCAGAAGAACCATATGCAGGAGTGTTACACGTAGTGCACCTTCACCCAAGGGGTTAGTCATGCGGCGAATTTCGAACAGATTTTCAAAAACCACAGGGTACCACAACAACAACAAAAATAAACAAATCGTTGGTGATAGATGGGTAGCTGAAGGAAAGATAGAACCGGAGCGGCGAACGCACAAGACTATTGAAGCAGGATCCCCGAACAACCCTTCGGTGCAACAAATGCACCGAATGTAAATTCCGCCCGAGAGGAAATCAACACTTCAAAATGTGATCAACTGAAAATCAAAAGAGGCAGACAAAGAATTATATTTCTGGGGGAGGGGGTGATATTTTCACTCATTTCCGTCATCTCCAAGCCCAGCGGGGTTGCTACCATATGTGTCTCTCCCCACACGGACACAGGGTGTAAGCAGGTACTTACAATGTACAGCAGGTTCAGCACACACAGCGAGTTCTTGGAACAGGTGAAGCCGCCGCAAACCATCGTCACAATCAAGCCACTGGGCACAGATGTGTAGAGAAGGCGCGAGCTCCGAGACGGCAAAGACAATCGTCGCCCGCTGTGCTGCTGCTGCCGCTGGCCAAACCTTCCACAGGCAACAACTATTGGCTTGAAAATGACGCAAAACCAGCAGCTCCTACCGCTTCCTCCCTCAGAATGCAGGATCGCAAAGAGAGAACTACGGGGGGGGAGCTACTCGGAAGCGCAAACAACGCGCAGGCGCTGCCGCCTCCAACCAGCTGACGTTTGGTTTGGCCTGCTCCCCAAACTGTTCGGAATGAGCTGTTGGGTTGGCAACGGCAGGTCAGGTCCTAGAGACAGTCAGCAGTTTGAAGTATGTACTTCAAATAATGTACATTATTTTACATTATTTTAAGCTTCATATGCATCGAAATGCAAAATAAATTACATATGTGATCGGACCTCACTACTTGACATGAGTGGAGAAACTACGACATCTTCTTCATTGCCTTCAACATGTCATCGATGATGACAGAAATCTCGCCAAGGCCATCCAACCAGTGGCGGATTGGCCAGGGTGTCAGCTTGCCCGATGGCAAGTGGGCCCCTGATGAAGTGGGCCCCCTATATCAAATAAAAATGCAATAAAGAAACAAACACAGACAACTGTTTTAGTAATACAAAGGAATAAGAAAAAAAAGAGACCAGGACACAAATAAGCAGTGCGCGAAAAGGAACGAAGCAGGGGAGGTAGTGGAAGGATGTGGAATAGGGGGGCCCGGGTCGGGCATAATTAATGAAATTCCATGTTTTCAGCAAGAGTGTGTGAATTTAAAGATAAAGCTACAATTCGTGATTTGAGATGGTCGGCAACTTCAAAGGATATCAAGCAGTAGTCTTGGTTCAGCCGGTACATCGGTCTGGGGCCCGGAGAGCCAAGAATCTCTGAAGGGCCCTTAAAAATTATATTTAATTAGATAAATAAATCTCCAACTTCTTTCCTGAGATTTGTATTCTAACTTAATAAAATATAATTGTTTTTAAAAAGAGCAATACCAAATAAAAATGCAATAAAGAAACAAACAATCACTCAGTGTATGAAGGAACGAAGCAGTGTTAAACGGATGTGAAAAGGAGTGTGGGGGGGGGGGGGGGGGGGGCTGGTTCACCCGGGTCGGGCATATTTGGAAATCCACGTTTTCAGCAAGAGTGTGTGAATTTAAAGATAAAGTCACAGTTCGTGATTTGAGATGGTCGGCAACTTGAAAGGATATCAAGCAGTACATAGGGTCGTGAGGTCACCAAAAAGGAGAAGCGGTACCTTTGACCATAGAACATAGAACGATACAGCGCAGTACAGGCCCTTCGGCCCTCGATGTTGCACCAACATGGAAAAAAACTAAAGGCCATCTAACCTACACTATGCCCTTATCATCCATATGCTTATCCAATAAACTTTTAAATGCCCTCAATGTTGGAGAGTTCACTACTGTTGCAGGTAGGGCATTCCACGGCCTCACCACTCTTTGCGTAAAAAACCCACCTCTGATCTCTGTCCTATATCTATTAACCCTCAATTTAAGGCTATGTCCCCCCGTGCTAACCACCTCCATCTGCGGGAGAAGGCTCTCGCTGTCCACCCTATCTAACCCTCTGATCATTTTGTATGCCTCTATTAAGTCACCTCTTAACCTTCTTCTCTCTAACGAAAACAACCTCAAGTCCATCAGCCTTTCCTCATATGATTTTCCCTCCATACCAGGCAACATCCTGGTAAATCTCCTCTGCACCCGTTCCAAAGCTTCCACGTCCTTCCTATAATGAGGCGACCAGAACTGTACGCAATACTCCAAATGCGGCCGTACTAGAGTTTTGTACAACTGCAACATGACCTCATGGCTCCGGAACTCAATCCCTCTACCAATAAAGGCCAACACACCATAGGCCTTCTTCACGACCCTATCAACCTGGGTGGCAACTTTCAGGGATCTATGTACATGGACACCGAGATCCCTCTGCTCATTCACACTACCAAGAATTTTACCATTAGCCAAATATTCCGCATTCCTGTTATTCTTTCCAAAGTGAATCACCTCACACTTCTCCACATTAAACTCCATTTGCCACCTCTCAGCCCAGCTCTGCAGCTTATCTATGTCCCTCTGTAACCTGCAACATCCTTCCGCACTGTCTACAACTCCACCGACTTTAGTGTCGTCTGCAAATTTACTCACCCATCCTTCTGCGCCCTCCTCTAGGTCATTTATAAAAATGACAAACAGCAACGGCCCCAGAACAGATCCTTGTGGTACGCCACTCGTAACTGAACTCCATCCTGAACATTTCCATCAACTACCACACTCTGTCTTCTTTCAACTAGCCAATTTCTGATCCACATCTCTAAATCACCCTCAATCCCCAGCCTCCGTATTTTCTACAATAGCCGACCATGGGGAACCTTACCAAACGCTTTACTGAAATCCATATACACCACATCAACTGCTCTACCCTCGTCTACCTGTTCAGTCACCTTCTAAAAGAACTCGATAAGGTTTGTGAGGCATGACCTACCCTTCACAAAACCATGCTGACTATCCCTAATCATATTATTCCTATCTAGATGATTATAAATCGCATCTTTTATAATCCTCTCCAAGACTTTACCCACCACAGACGTTAGGCTCACCGGCCTATAGTTACCGGGGTTATCTCTACTCCCCTTCTTGAACAAAGGGACCACATTTGCTATCCTCCAGTCCTCTGGCACTATTTCTGTAGCCAATGATGACCTAAAAATCAAAGCCAAAGGCTCAGCAATCTCTTCCCTGGCTTCCCAGAGAATCCTAGGATAAATCCCATCAGGCCCCGGGGACTTATCTATTGAATCCATGAATCATGAGGTCAAAGATATTGAAGTGATAAGCCATGATCGGTAAACTCAAAGGGTTGCGACTTGTAACACTACACTGGTATCAAACTGGACATGTTAACTTTGGTCGTGGGTCCATTCTTAATGTCTTACTATAGTCGGACCAAACTCCTAAGTTTCAACAGTTGTCTCAGTTGCTTGCTGGTGTGAACACTGGACCGTGGATTGTCTCCTCTTCTGAAGCTGCATAGGCCACAGTAGTATTGACTAATGAACATAGCCTATTGAAGTGTAAGTAAATTATTTTATATTTTTTATCAAGTAGGGGTTTATCTGGCGTTCCTTCAAGTTATTCTTGCAATCATCAATATTCATTTTTCCCAATGTGGGCTATTTTTAATTAAGTTTTTATTTCAGGAATATTACCCCTACCAGCATGGAAAAGAAAAAGCATAAATCTGGGTCACTAAAACGCAAAGAACAAAAAGAAGCAGAAAGGAAAGAATCAGCCAAGCGATGCAGGCCTATTACAGAGTTTATAATACCACAAGCACAATCCACATCAATATCCAGTTCTGCAACAAATAATCAAGAAGCAAGAAACAATGCTCATGGTGATGATGCAATGACATGCGAGTTACAAGAACAGAGAAGAGCTACTTTGAATATAGAGACAAATACAAGTGCATCCATTACTAATCAACCCAGGCCCAATATTCCTTCTGGCTTCCTTGTTCTGGTATCTGTACTGCCTGTAGTTGCAACATCTGAACACATAGCTTCAACTAGTGACAGGGAATCAGATATTCCTTCAAGCATAAATGACTTGGTTTCTGAAGCACAGCCTGTAAATGAACCTACGCAAGAAAATGAAAGATCAATTACTGGAATCTTCCAATATCCATCACGAGCAAAGCTAAAACAGTTTTTTGCTGAACATCCACTTCAGCCACTTGATGATCTGCCATTTGATGCTCGTTTGTATGAGAGAAAATTATGAATAACTCAGTCCCAAGAAAATTACTAACATATAACAATGAAAATAGATGCTTATATTGTTCATACTGCTTAGCCTTTGAGTTTCCCAACACATGTAATCCATCACCCTTTGTACGTGGCTTTAGTGACTACAGGCGTATATGCCAGAGATTGACTTTACATGAATCGACAACAACACATGTCAGAAATGCTCAGCAATATATCAGTATGGTTAATGTTGGCACCTTAGATACATTTTTTGCAGCATCACTAATTAAAAGGAAAGAAGAAGTATTGAAGCAGAGAAGTATTGTCATGAGGATTATAGACGTCATAAAGATGTTAGGCAAGCAAGCACTTCCTTTTCGAGGTCACAGAAATGAATCGGCCTACACTCTAGATAATGAGGTTCTGAATCATAGCAATTTTTTAGCTACAGTGCAGTTGATGGCAAAATATGACCCCATTATGGCAGCTCACGTTTCTGCAGTGCAAAACAAATCTAAACAAAGAATCAAACGATTATAGCAACAAGGAAAGGCTCAAAGTAAAGGCCGTGGTGGACTTGTTACATACTTGAGTAAAATAACTATAAACATGTTAATCAAAATTATGAAGAATATGATACAAGAAAGAATTAGTCATGAAGTTTCTCAAGCAAAATATTATTCTATTCAGGTTGATTCAACACAAGATAATTCATCCATCGATCAGTTTAGCATTATTATTCGGTATGTGCTTAAAGGTATTATCTGTGAGCGACTACTTTCAGTTGTGCCAAGTAATGATGGTACAGGACAGGGACGTTTTGATCTATTGATTGAAACATTACAGCATCTTAAAATTGACCCCCAAAAATGTTTATCTGATAGCACAGATGGCGCTGCAAGCTACCATGGCCAGTATAATGGTTTACAAAGTAAAATTGCTGATGTGGCTGATCATCATA